>NC_143559.1:5457500-6057500 GCF_054136105.1 Typopeltis vanoorti
GTATTTTCTTCTTTTCTCTAGTATTAATTTTATGCAAAAGGCTGGGTCTATACATGAAACTAGGGAAATCAAACAGGAAATACAGATGAAAAGATAATGTAAATGAAAGATACAAAAATGGAACAAAAGCTAGTGAGACTGAGGGAGTGAAAGGAAGTATAAATAAGGAATAAATCAGGATTCTGAATAAAATGAATAACTAGGGAAATCAAACAGGAAATGCAGATGAAAAGAGGTTATGGAAGATATATTATGGTGTTATAGACTATGAGTTAACAAATGCAAAATAGACTGAAGAAATGAAAGATAATGTAAATGAAGAAACAAAAATGGAACAAAAGCTAGTGACACTGAAAGAATGCAGGAATGTAGAAGTAAAAGTAAGTGATGAGGGCGCAAAAAGAAGTATAAATGAGGAAACGGAAGTAAGATGCGGCACGAGAGGTATCGAGACTACGGGAGTGACGAGTGAAATTGTTGGAATGCACAATTTCATGAAACAGTTATTCAAAATGTAAAATGAACCGAGGAATATGCAGAGTGATATTAGATGTTTAGTGGAAACAAAATGAAAGTGTGCAAAAGAATAGAATGAAGAAAAAAAGGGTAAAAGAGGTGATGAGATATTTGAGAATAGCACTGTATGGAGATTCCATTGTTAAAGGATTGGTTCCTGAGAGTCCATAAGGTCTACTATCCAGGATGGAGAATGAGCAATATAATGCTTTGACATGAGGAGGAAACGAACAGTGATTATGAGGACAAAAGATTTAAGTGGCCATAAGGACAATGTAAGCATGAATATCAGCAGGTTATTGAGGAGAGTGAAAGATAACAGTGTATTGGGAAAGGTTGTCAGTGTGTTGCCGAGGTATGATAATGTCAAGTTGAGACAGAGAGCCAGAATCATGAACGGTATGCTGGCTGAGCTGTGTGAGGAGAAAGGACTACAGTTTGAGGATGCATGGCATGTATTTCAGGGAAGAAAGGAATTATACACACGTGATGGATTGTATTTGAATGGCTTTGAAGTACACTGGAGAAATTGTTGCTAGATGGAAGTGCGGCATGTGATGCAAGTAAGAGATGAAGTGAAAGATCAGGAGAGTGGTATTGAAGAGACACAAGTGCTTGGCAGTGGAAACAGCAGTAGTATGAGAGATAAAAAGAGAATGGGAATGCAAGAGGAACAGGGAAATGTTGGGAGCCCGGGTGGACAGGGAAACATGGTAGGGAGAGTGGATGTTGGAAGTAGTAGTGGATGCATGTATTTAGATGATCAACATAGAAATGGAATAGATTGGAATGTAGGTGGGGAAGTGGAGACTGAGTAGATATATGTGATAAGCCGTAATAAAGGTGATTGGTCAAGGGTAGGTGTGGTGGGGAAATCACAACCAACAAGTGACCCAAGTAGGACTGGTTATAGACCTAAAATTGAACTGCTCTGTTTATTTACAAATGCCAAGAATATCAGAAATAAGAGAAATGAAATTGTTTCACTGATTGAGTTTAGTTTATTTGCACAAGAATTATTGAAATAAGTGAAACATGGTTGAATGAAGATAATATCCTAATGGGAATAGAAATGGAAGGATAAGTTATTTTTTGCAAGGATAGTGTTAAATTCTGAATGAAGATATTTGTAAATAATAATACTTCATTCATAATTAACATGACCTACCATATCTTGAGGGACTTATTTAAATCTATTTCGTTAGTCTCTTGCTTATAAAATATTATTCATGTAATTCCTTTTGAGTTTTGTTAGTTAATTTTATTTATATAATTTTAAAATATATTATAGACATAAAAAGCCTCTATATTAAAGTGTCAATTATTTTATTTACTTTATTCCTTTGATAATAATATAAGAAACTGTAATATATATGTAATTTTAATATATCCAGGAGATTCTTTGTGGTATCATTTGATTGGTTGTTATGAGAAAACATGCAAATTTCTCCTAGCATGTGCTGGAACGTGAACTGCTATATACGAAAGGAAAAGCAAGTTTGATGAGAGCTAAACCAGTGAGAACCAGTTTTTGGTGGGAAAAGGGAAGGAGTAGATACGAAAACAAAAGTAAAAACAGAATCGAATAGGGGAGTATAGAGAACGGTAGCTGGAGACTGGAGAGGAATTTTGACATGCCAAAAATGGAATTTAAAAGACCGGGAATCGCTTGGCAATTTAACTTACCTTTTTCTGAGTTGGATTTTTACCAAAACTTCCTAACGCCTAAGAGTGAAATAGTGCTAGAAATAGGTTAATACGTATAAGAAAAAGAAGAAATAGGTGGATAATTTAAACCAAGTGCATAAAGGTTGTATTCTCCCGAGTCTATAAATCAGTTGTGGAAATGGAAGATTCTTTTGTGTTACTACAAAGTAAAAGTTAGCAAGGACTTTAAAAATTGTAGTTCGATCTCCTTAATCTTACCAGAAGCTATATTCTGGTAAGATTACCTATACTATACTTAGTGAGAAGTAACGAAAATTAATCTGCCGAAAGTAAATTGTTCCTAGTTGCTGCATTCAGCGATTCAAGATTTAATGTGTGATGTGCTAAGACTTTTCCCTCTTCAAGTGACAAGTGCTATTTTATTGAATTAAGTGTTCATTGACTGAACGAGAATATTGAGAAGCATATTTGTTGTAATTTAGGAATCTCGAACTTACAAGAACTAATTTTGATTAACTGAGCTTAGAGAATTACAAATAAATGTCTGATGGTTCATGAGTTGTATTCTTTCTGAATATCTTGAACTGATTTGATATTTAAATGTTTTGAGATGTAACCTTGGTCAGAGTAAAGTTGTGATAGAAGTTCTTTGTAACAAGAAGAATAAGATCTGTTAAATATAATCTTTAATTATAAAGTTTGAGCTCAGCTGAGTGGTATACTAGAATCTTAATGAAAGTTTTGTATTCGTTTAATTGTAATGTCCCTGTTGTGATGTAATTTATGACACTGCATTAAATAATTTTGTTTGAATTGAATCTTGTATTTCCCTGATTGTTTCATTGCACCGCTCATTAAAATGATACGAATCTCAGCAGGAACCATATGTAATAAAAATAAAAACCTCGGCCTAAAATCAGCTTATGATTACCTAGTACAGTTGAAGGTTGATTTATCTAAGTTGTTCTTGCAATTCAGAATATGGAGTGGTGCAGTATAATATAAATTTTCTTCATATTCGATTGATATATCAACCTGCAATTAGTTAAATACTAAAGAGAGAGAATTGTAAGACGATAAAACGTGATTGAGAAGAAGTTACAATCCAACAGTAGTAAGGGTATTGCTTACACTGGAACTCCTTTTTTTTAGATTAACTATGGCTTTTGACACTTAAGACTTCCAATAAGCTGGGTGGTGGTATTTTAATGGGATGATGATGGTGGGTCTAGTTAGCAGTTCTTCCAACTAGGACAAGATTCCTTTGCGGGAGGAATACCCACTGTGTTAGCCAGAGCCCCCCCTTTTGTGGAAATAGGCCACACCATGGGAAGGTGGGGACTGGGAGAAGCTATATATTATGCATCATTTGCCCATTATTAAACTATATACAAAAAGAATGTTTCAATTTTGTAACATATAGGTATATTAGCTTTTCAGAACACTGTTTATACTTCATTTGTTGCCAAGAAGCCAAACATGCTAACGACCATCTTGACTGATAGATACTGATTCATATGACATGCAAAGTGTCTTATCTGGCTCTAAGCTCTTAGATACATTATTTCAAAAGAAATTCTCACAGCTCCAAGGAAGCTCCACAAAATAGACCCAAGTAATAGGTTGCTTCCATCCTGTATACTATTTACAGTAATAAATCATTCTGCAGATGAGTCTGTATTTGGATCTATATTGGTGCACATTGTTATTTTGTTCAGGATTTGTTATGAAACAAAACTTATGGAGACAATTACTATGTTTGTGTAACAACTTGTAGTTAATATAAATTTAATTCCCATCACAGTACTAACACACTATAGATTGATCAACCAACCTCTCATGTATGGTGTCTAACATAAAATTACTTGATATTTTGACCCTCACATCAAATAAACCATCTAGAATATGTATAAGAACATAAACTGTATTGCATATGCAGTATTTGCAGAATGATTTGAATAAGCCGGAATTGTGGGCATATGAAAAAGGCTGTTAGTTCAATGTTAATAAATGTAAGGTAATATAACAGGGAAGATTCCACAGGAGTGGAAAGAATGTATGGTAATCCCATTGCACAAGGGTGGTGCAAAGACCGTGGCATCCACCTATCGACCAATCATTATCTCAGGAATGGTTCTGAAGATTTTGGAAAAGTTGGTGAGAGCTTACATTCAAAAATTAGTTGACAGAGAATCTCTACTTTTCAATGAACAACATGGGTTTACTAAGGGAAGGTCATGTTTTAGCAAGTTGCTCACATTCTGTAATAATGTTACCACTGAATTAGATAAGGGAAATGGATACAGCTTGATGCTTTTTGGATTTTGCTAAGGCTTCTGACAGAATACAGCATGGAAGACTGTTGCGTAAATTAGGAAATATGGGATTGGATTCTAAACTATCACACTCCCTATATCAGGAGTGGCCAGCCTTTTATAGTTCATGCGTCAATTATTTCATTTTTTAGTTAAGATGCGCCATACAAACTTATACCACTTTTCAGCCCTTTTAAAACATGGTAATATGGATATATTTAACAGTTATGCATAAAATGATTTATTATATATATGTTAATATACACACTTTTAGCAGTTTTAAATAAAAGATTTCATATAAAGACAAGATAAACATTAATTATTTTATTGAGACTTTTGAAATTGCTTTGCTTTTGCTAAGCTTGTAATGTTTGGAGTTAAATCAGTTACAGAAAGCATCAAACAGTTTTTCAAATTTGAATCAGTCACTCGCGACCGTAGTTTGTTCTTAGTCATTTTCATTGATGAAAATGCTTGTTCGCGTCTATATGTAGTTCCAAAACGACAGATATAACTCTGAGCAAATTTTCTCAGTTCTGGAAAATGTTCACGGGGCAACGATCGCCAGAAATTAATTATATCAGAAGCATCTGGGAGTGATGGAAGTTCATTAAATTTTATTTTCAATAAAGAATTGGTTTTGAGATCAATAAGTTCCATTTGTATGTTACTAGGCATCGTCAAGATTTTTTGTTCAGTAAGTGAAAAGGGATTTATAAATGCAAGTATGCAGTCTTCTTCTTCAGCAAAATCGCTAAAACGACTGTTAAAGGACTCTTGCAATAATCTGAGTTTCTCGGTATATTCTGTAAAGTTGCCATTATCTTCAACAGATTCACTATGTTCTTTTAATTGCGGAAATTGACTTAAATCCCTGTTTTTTTAACTGGGAGATGAACAGTTTTAATTTCATTTTGAATGCACTGATGTCATTTACTAAGCTAGGAAACAGTTTGTTCTTGCCCTGCAGTTTCAAATTTAGATCATTGAGGTGGCTGGTAACATCGACTAAAAATGCTAAATCAAATCGCCATTTCTCATCATACAACAGGGCTTTTTCCTTATGCAGCTCATTCTTCTCTTCCAGGAAATTGCGAACACTTTCTTTCAGCTTCCAAAATCTACTGAGAACTTGTCCTTTAGAAAGCCAGCGCACCTCACAATGAAGGTTGAGATCACCATATTCAATATCTAGCAGTTCACAATATTCTCTGAATTCTCTTCTGTTTAACCCTCTTGCTCTAATTTTATTCACACACTTTTACAACTGGTATCATAACATGCTTCAAATTTAGAGTTTTTCCACACAGAGATTCTTCATGTATAATACGGTAATACTTTAGTAGAGAACGACCTAAAAACCTTTCAAGTAAAGTTACAGTCCCAGAAACTCTACCTACCATTGACGGTGCTCCATCAGTGCAAACACTGATGAGCTTACTAGAATCTAGTTGTTGATTTTCTAGACATGACTTTACTTTGTCAAATATGTCTGACCCACTGGTTTTTCCATGAAGTGACTCAAGACCAATAAGTTCTTCAAAGATGTTAAAATTACCATCAATTCCTCTTATAAAAATGCTTAATTGAGCTACATCACATATATCAGCGGATTCGTCCAAGGCTAAAGAAAAAAAAGAACAAGCATGAACATGGTCTTTCAATTGCTCAGTAACATCATGAGAAAGTTCTTCGATGCGTCTTTTAATTGTTTGCTTGGACAGAGCAATTTGGTTTACTTTTCTTTCAACATTTGTATCACCAAGACATTTTGCAAATTTTTGGAGACAGGGCTTAACAACTTCCTCTCCATCAGAAAAAGGTTTGTGTTTTTTAAACTTTGCCAACACAAAGGCAATTTCATAAGATGCCTCCAGCATTGCCACACTTTCACAACTTCGTTTCACAAATATATTTTGTCTCTTTTTTATTTCTTCCTTTTTCTTAACCACATATTCTTTCTGCAACTCAGACCCAGGAACTAACTTCAGTTTTTCTTCTAATTCAGCTTGATGTTTTCTATAGTGTCTGTTAAGATCATGTCTTCTATTATCTGAGAGAGTGCTTTCACAAACAATGCATAATGGTTTTCCTGAAGGACCCACAATAAATAAGAACTCATTTTCCCACAGTTCATTAAACTGGCGCTTGCTATCACCTTCTGCTTTTCTTCTGCTCATTTTCTTTTGCAAAGTAATGGGTAACTGACTGTAAAAAAAAAAAAAAAAAATTATTTCAAACAGTAAAGCTTATTATTAAATAATTTATTAAAATTATTTTATCGTTTTAAACATTATGAACATTCAAAAACAGTCCTACAAGTTTAAGATAAGATTCCTGTTTTCATGAAGATATGTTTTTTCATAGAGAGTTTTCATCTCTCTCTTGTAACATATTATGTCCAATGAAATATGAGATCACTTCCTGCCATAAAACAGTCGATCAGCTTGCAATCACACACACAACCCAAACATTCTCATTACGAAAGCTTTGCTGATGATCAGTTAAATTTTAGGAATAAACCTACTATATGTAAATAAAAAGAAAAGATATTGTATAAAAAAAAACATAAAAACACACACATACAAATACATCGAATAATTGCAGGTTTCAGTAATCAGCAAATTAGGGGAGCAGGCAAGAACTTGACATATGCGTTCAAAATGAAAAAATTTATTTTTAAATTTACAGAACTATATTAAGCCTTCATGAAAACAGAAATCTTATCTTAAACTTAAAGAACTGTTAATAAAAACATATAAGTTCGAAAACACAGAATTGTTCACTCACATCGAATCAGAAGTTCATCGAACGTTATGACACGAGAGTCAGCTGTAAACTGATCGAGTAACTCGGGGTTTCTCAAACTTTTTCTATGACGGAACACTTCACAAATCCTGAAATGTTCACGGAACACCTTGCTTATTTTGTAATGTATTAATTAATAATTAATTGGTAATTTAGCTTATTTTATTGTTAATTGATAATTAATTATTAATAATCGATAATTAATTATTAATGATCTATAATTAATTATTAATTACACAACAATTAAACCATCGTTAAATTAATTTGTGCTGATTTTCATTGACACATCCCATTCTGATCACCAATAATTTATAATATTATTATTAGTACTTACGAGTGAATGCAGACTTTTTCTCCTGTGTGCTGGTTTTGTAGGGTAGGTAAATATAAATAAAATAAATGAATAAATCTAAGCGTTAAGAACAAACAATCATTTATTGTCAAATGTTAATTAGTAAAAATCAAAAACATAAAAATAGTAAAACGTATATTGCAAATTAAGTTCTTAATGACTCCAATGTTTTTGGGTCTTTGAATTGCAAATTCTTTTGATATCAGGCACAATATTAGAAAGTTGAATTCTCATATTTGGTGTAGTGTCGAGTCTGTCCTGGGCTTTGATTTGGTTGCAGCTTAATATGAAAATCCTGCCTCGCATAAATATGTCATTGTAAAAGGAAGTAAAACAAGAATAGCTAGTTTTGACACACTGGGGTACTCTTTTGTTAAATTTGTCCAGAAATCATTTATTGGCAGTTCCTTGATTTTTTTGTTTTAAATCAGAGTCACTAATTAAGTCAATTAGATTTTCATAGTCACTTGAGCTGAAGCCTGCTGGCTTAGCTGTCACTGTAAATGGATTCAGAACCCAGGAATTTGTCCTCACTGGATTTTGAAAAATATTGCAAAAGGGGTGATTGCAAGTCATGCAGGTGTTCTAAAATTACGTTACATACTTCTTCATTTACTTTAGAATTTATTCCAGTCAAAAATTCATGCAAGGTGGGAAAACAATCAAAATTATTCTGTTCAACTGTAGAAATCCAGAATTGCAACTTCCTAATAAAAGTTGCAATTTTATCTCTTGTATTAAAAATTGTAATATTCTTTCCTTGTAATTCTTCTTCTTCTGCAGCTTCTCCCACTTAAGTGGGGGTCACTGTTGATAATGAGTCTTCTCCACACCTTCCTGTCTTGGGCTGTCACCACATCCAAGTTCTTCATCCTCAAGTCCTCTTCTACCAGTTCCCTCAATCTCTTCTTTGGCCACCCATGCTTCCACCTTCCTTGCACATCCATCTGCATGACCCTTCTTCCCACATATTCGTCCTCCCTCCTCATCACATGACCAAACCATCTCAACCTTGCCTCCTGTATTTTTGCTCCTAAGTTCGTAACTTTCACTATCCCCCTGACAGTCATTTCTCAGACGATCTTTTCTGGTCACACCGCACATCCACCTAAGCATTCTGATCTCTGCTACTTCCATCCTGCTGATTGTTATTTTTCCTCAGGTCCACAGTTTCTATAGCATATGTCATAGCTGGCCTCACTACTGTCCTATAGATTTTGCCTTTCAGATTGATCGGCACCCTCTTATCACATAACACTCCAGCCATCTTCCTCCAGTTCCTCCAACCCGCTTGTATCCTGCATCCCACTTCCTTCTCAGCTCCTCCATCTTCTTCTACTGTTGAAACTAAGTATCTAAAGTCTCTCACCTTTCTGATGACATTTCCTTCCAGCTCCAGATCTGTCTCCTGGCCGCCACCAACTGTGCAGCACATATACTCTGTCTTACTTCTGCTCAGTCTCATACTTCTCTCTTCCAGTACTTTTCTCCATCTTTACAGTTTAGTTCCTGCTTCTCTTGAACCTGCACACAGCAAGATGTCATCTGCATACAACATTGTCCAAGGCGCATCTTCTCCCACCTCCTCTGTTACCACCTCCATCACAATATTAAACAGAAACGGACTTAATGCTGACCCTTGATGCAAGCCAACTGCTACTTGGAAACCTTCTGTCTGTCCCAGACAGGTCCGAACACTTGTCTTCACATTTCTGTACATTTCCCGCACCAACCTGAAATATTTCTCCGGAATCTTCTTCTCCCTCAGACACCTCTAGACTTCTTGCCTTGGCACTCTATCCTATGCTTTCTCCAGATCAATAAATGCCAGATGTAGCTCCCTTTGTTTCTCTCGATACTTTTCTATCATCTGCCGTAACCCAAAGAGAGCATCTGTTTTTGATCTACCAGGCATGAAGCCAAATTGTTCCTTTGCAATCTCCACCTCCTTCCTCAATTTTCCATCAAGAACCCTTTCTAGGATTTTCATTGTGTGGGACATCAACTTTATTCCTCTGTAATTTTTACAGTCTTGTGCATCCCCCTTTATCCTTGTAGATGGGGACAAGAGTACTTTCCCTCCATTCCTCGGGTATATTTTCCTGTTGGCAAACTTTCATGAACAGGTCTCACAGCAGGTCAATTCCCTCTTCCCCCAATGCCTTCCATGCCTCCACTGGAATTCTGTCGGGGCCCACTGATTTTCCATTCCTCATCTTCTTCATGGCCTCCGTCACTTCCACTCTACTGATGTTCTGCACCATCCCCTCAGAAGGCTGCCCATCTTCTCTGTGAGTCCTTGCATTTTCCTCATTCAAAAGCCCCTCAAAGTATATTTTCCATCTATTTCTTATGTCCACATCCCTCCATAATACTCTTCATTCAGCGTCTTTGATCTGCCTCACATGTAAGATGTCCTTTGCTGCTTTATTTCTACATTTTGCTAGTTGGTAAATTTTTCTCTGTCCTTTTTCTAATTGATCTTGATATGCCATGGCCTTCGCCTGTGTCACAACTCTCTTGGCTTCTTGCTTTCTCTCTCTGTACACCTCTCTGTCCTCTTCCACTCTTGACTCATCCCACTTCTGCTTTGCCTTCATCTTAGCTGTCACTGCCACTTGTACATTATTATTCCACCACCAACCTTCCTTCAGCTCTCTAATCTTTCCAGATGTCTCACCAAGCACCTCGGTTGCACAGCTCAGGATTACTTTAATTATGTTTCCACCAATCTTGTACATTTTCCAGTCCATCCGAAATCCTCTCTAACACCCTCTCCCTAAAACGATTCCTCACACTCCTCTTTTAAGCGAAACCACTTAATCGCCTTCATCCCATGGCATCCAGAGGTTCTTATCTTCGATCTTATTTTAAATTCTGCGCACAGCAGTCGGTGTTGCTGTGCTACTTGATCTGTTGGAATTACTTTACAATTTGTCACAACCTTAAGATGTTTTCTTCTAGTCAAAATGTAGTCAATTTGTGAACTGTTGTTACCACTCCTAAATGTTATCAAATGTTCTTCCCTCTTGTAGAAAAACGAGTTCACAGTTGCCAGATCAAACTCTTCTGCAAAGTCCACAACCCTCTCTCCCTCCTGGTTCATCATTCCTACTCTGTGGCCACCATGCACCCTTTCACAGTCTCTATTCTATCTCTCTGTGTGTCCGTTCAAGTCTCCTCCAACAATCACCATCTCATTTTCTTCCAGTTCCCTCATTTCTTCATCTAACACGTTCCAGAACTCATCTTTCTCCTCTGCTGTACAACCAACTTGCGGGGCATATATACATAATACGACCACCCGCTCTTCTCCCAGACCCCATTTCATTCGCACGATCCTGTTGTTCCTTCTACTCACTTCGCCCTTCATTCTGCCATACACCACAATTCCTGCTCCATTTCTTCCCTCATTATTCGCTCCAGAGTAGAACAATTTATATCCATCTCCCAGCTCCTTTGCCTTTCCCTCCTTCCACCTTGTCTCCTGCACACATAAAATGTCCAACTTCCTCTTCCTCATCATGTCTGTCACCCCTCTTCCCCTTCCAGTCATGCTTCCAACATTCAGTGTTCCCACTCGCGACATCCTCTCCACCTGCTGGGCTCGCTTCTTTCACCGCACCCACCCTTGATGCGGTAGCCCTCGTCCACTTCTCGCAGCTGTAGGGCGATGTGGCTGCGCATCGCTTAAGGGGTGCGCTCTAGCCCTTATATCATTTTCTCTTTGACTCATATCATAGTTTGAGCTGGCATTGAATGTTTTACGACCGGATGCCCTTCCTGACATCAACCCTCGCCAATTATCCGGGCTTGGGACCGCACCTATTGAGGCTAGCTTGCCTCCTTTGGTGGCTGCATAAGATGAAATGACTTAGCAAGCCACCAAAGGAGGCAAGCTAGCCTCCTTTGGTGGCTAGCTTGCCTCCTTTGGTGGCTTGCTCAGCCTGGGCCTCGAATACTCTAATAGCATCAGGGGATTCTTCATCAGCCATGAAGAATTTCTTAATAATTCAATAAAATTTTGTCCTTGATATTCAATAAATTATGTGACATCAAAAAGACCATTAACTCACTACAAAGTTCAAAAAGCCTCAATAATGCTTTTCCTCTGGATAGCCATCTCACTTCAGTAAGTAATAAAAGTGTGTTATGTGCACTATCCATTTCATTGCACAAAATTTTAAATAATCTGGATTGAAGTGGTCGAGATTTTACATAGTTGATCATTTTTATGGCTTCATCCAAAGTAGTTTTTAAATATGTAGGAATTCTTTTTGTTACTAGTGCTTGTCTATGCAAAACACAATGACTTTTGGTGATTCTTGTAGCTACTTGCAGGTTACGTGTTACAACTCCCTTCATCTTTCCTACCATTGCTTGAGCACCATCTGTACAAATAACAATACACTTCTCCCAACCGATTTCCTGTTTTATAATATAATTATTAATACAGTTGAATATATCTTCTCCTGTAGTTTTTTCTTGTAGATATTCGCACATGAGTAAATCTTCTTCAATATTTTTATCAAATATAACGAACAAACACTAGTAATACAGCGAGTCCTGCGACATCTGTAGATTCATCCATTTGCAATGAATATTCACTGCAAAGTCTAAGTCGATGAATTAGCTCTTTTTCTATGTCAGCAGAAAGATCTTTGATGTGGCGTGAAACAGTATCATTTGATAATTGTACTGCATGTATTTTTTTAGCAACCTGCTCGTTTAATGTGCATGATATAATGTCTTTCACACAAGGCTTAATGAGTCTCTCACCAATTGTATGAGCTTCACTTATTTTTTTAGCAACCTGCTCGTTTAATGTGCATGATATAATGTCTTTCACACAAGGCTTAATGAGTCTCTCACCAATTGTATGAGCTTCACCATGAAGTGCAGTGCAGTAACTCATGTGAAAAGATGCCTCTGTTGCATTTTCAGTTGTAGCCATTTGAAGTTTAGATTTTTCTAGCGAGTCACATCGTCTCTTAAAAAAAATTTATATCTTTTCCTTTGTAATCAGTGTGTTTCATTTTGATGTGCCTATGAAGTTTAGCTGGAGCCAAAGAACTGTTTACTAGTATTTTATTACATAAAACACACATTGCATCAGGAGCATGTGTATTGCCAATACACGTAAATCCATAATTTAAATAACTTTCATAGTACTTCTGTTTTGGTCTGTTCTTAGATGACTCTTGTTCTTTAATATTAGCTTTTGAAGAAACCACAGTTTGCAATTCCATATCTTCTCCAATCATACGAGTAGATGTGTCAGCAGAAGTACTTGCTCCTCCTTGTGTTAAAGTTCCTGTCTTTAAACAAGGATCCATGGGTATTTTTTCAATAATATTCAAATTCCAATATTTGTCAGAGCTATAATAAAAACAAATAGAATTGTGTTGTAAAGGTAACTTTAGTATGGAAAAACAATAAGATTATAAATAAGAAATGTTGAATAATATAAAAGTAAATGAATAATGCAAAATAGTAAAAAAAGACTGCAACACAGAAAAGTAAATATGAATTGTAACAATACTTGTAAGAAAAGTACTAAACCATATCAAATAATATAAAAGCAGTTGTAATAAGAATGATTTGATAAAATGTTCAGTAACAAAAATTAAACAGTTCGAAATAAATCAGATATTAATTATAAAATTAGTTAAAAGAGTAAGAAGAATTCTTTTTTTAAAAGCCGCCTCGCCTACTCCCTATATACGGGAATAAAAAGGCGTTAGCTGATTTCTTTTTTTCCGAGGGCCCGGTCCAAACCAATTTACTTGTAAATACTTTCCAAAATTTTTTAAAGTTCATACATTAACATAAGTATTAATAATTAATTATGGCATAATCATAAAGAGTATTAGTACACTTATGTATAGGGTGTGGCATGTTGACAAATATAAATTACATTTAAATTAGTTATCAATCACTGGACTAATGAAATCTTATAGCATGTCATAGTTTCTTCTGGCAAGCATCATTAAATTAATTTGTGCTGATTTTCATTGACATATCCCATTCTGATCACCAAATATATTTATAATATTATTATAAGTACTTACGAGTGAATGCAGACTTTTTCTCCTGTGTGATGGTAGTTTTCCCCTCCTTTTGTACATCCTGGAGATCTTCGTAGGCTTGAGGTGGATGACTCACTATCTTCTCCATCATAAACACCTTCAATAAGAGATTTCTTAATATCAAAATTAAACAAAGTGCCTTGTCTCTGATTCATATTAGATTTTAACTCTGTATTCCTATTACTTTTAAAAAAATCATGGCACTCCGGTTTCAGAACAAGCACTTACACACTGCAATACAAACTTACGAAGAAAGTATTCAGTAGTAATAGATTTGAGAACTGGATACAGACTACCTTGATCTTCAATTTCATTGGAAAAATTTTCTTTATACTTCCTTGCTGATTGGTCACTAACATTTGCAACACAGATGTTATTTCGTTCAGTTTTGAGAACACGCCGCCCATTGTTGTAAATCGGCTTGCAGGCAATTTTTATGATCGGTCATAAACGACGGTATTCTCTTTCCCGATTGTTGAAAGATTTCAATGTGTGAAAATTAACGATAATTCATGAATATTTCCATGCTTAAAAATATGCTGCTTGGTCACTGACATTTGCTACACAGATGTCATTTCCTTCAGTTTTGAGAACAGAGGATATGACACCAATTGTTGTAATGGACTTGAAGGCAATTTTTATGACCTGTCATAAACAGCGGCATTCCCTTTCCCAAATGTTGAAAGGTTTCGACGTGTGAAAATTAACGATACACAGATGTTATTAGGTGTTCTGGGTCTGAGCTTTTCGACACATTCACGAATATTATTCTCCTCAGAATATTTTTACTATAAAATATTTATTCATGAAAAATGCTTAGAAAACTAAAATGACAAATTCCAGACCTTCTCGCAGAACACCTATTCACCTTCCGCTGAACACAGTTTGAGAAACCCTGGAGTAACTGGTGACGCATGTCAGCCTTTGCCGATGCCTGTTGCTTCAAGATCAAACAAGTATAATAAGTGCGCACTCTAGAATTTAGTGGTAGGTTAATTGTGTGTTTATATATATATATATATATATATATATATATATAAATCATATACAAAATTTTTTTAAATTTTTCTCTGGGGTTCAGTGCATCACTTCTAATCATGCAATGCGCCACTTTTGTTGCCATAGGTTGGCCACCCCTGCCCTATATAAACTATTATATGGGAAGTGTGAATCTGAAAGATTCAAGTGGTGTGCCTCAGGATCAGTCCTTGGTCCATTGTTATTCAACCTGTAGATTAATGATATTGGGAAGGATATTTGACATGCAACACACAGCTATTTGCTGATGATGCAGAGATAAGTAAGATTATCAGGAGTGCTGCTGATAAGCAGTACTTGCAGCATGATTTGAATAGGCTAGAATTGTAGGCATGTGAAAATGGTTGGTAGTTTAATGTTAATAAATGTAAGGTCATTTTGGTGTGATTAGATATCCAATGTTATATTATATTGGTGGGATTATGCTAGAAGAAACTGATCAGGGTAGGGATCTTGGAGCGTTAGTAGACAGCAAAAATTGTAAATACAACTCAGAGAGTAATTGCAGTGCTGAAACAAACCTTGACATGTAAGGAAGTCATTTTGCCTCTTTAGCCTTGATAATACCTCACTTTGACTTTTGCATGCAGGTCTGGTTTCTGTGGTGATTCTGATACAGTGGAGAAAGTGCAAAGGAGAATATTAAAACAATATCAGGATTATGAAATACTGATTCTGAAGACATTGAGAATTTGTAGTCTGCAGATACTTGAATGATGATATGAGGGATGATATGATTGAGACTTACACTTCTGAAAAGATTATACAGAATTTCAGTAGATAGCATTTTTCATTTTATGGAGGGCGGGGAAAGATCATGATGTCATCCTTGGAAATTTCGAATTAATGCAATCAAGAAGGAGTGAGGGCCACGTAAGGAAGAAACTGATCAGGCTCAGATTTTTCTCTCATAGAGTGGTGTGTGATTGGAATGGATTGTCGTTAGAAGCCATGTGTGCAAGTAGTGTGAATCAATTCAAGAAAAGGAATGACAGTTGGTGCGAATAGTATGGTCTCCTTCGATGAGTTCCTGACTCCTTGGAGGTCTCTCTTAATAATAATAATAATATTGCTGCAGTAAACTATTGAACCTTGTAGAGTGATGTGCGTTGGATGCAGATGGTGATATGGCTGAAAGACTTAGTGTTCTTTGTTTTGGCTACATATTTGTCCGAAACTGCATGGCTTGTCTCTTTTCCAGCACAGTTACACATGAATCTTTTTCAAACCATTTCTGATCTTTGATCAGAATGATGGTGATGGTGGATCTTGTACTAGTGAAGACATTCACAGACATCCATGCCTGTATGGATATTTGTGGATGTCTTTGGTTGAAGACATCCACAAATAGACTGTAGATGTCTTCAACCAGAAGACATCTACAGTCTTCTGGTTGAAGAGCAGAAGTAATGTCTGTTTCATGTCTGTGATCTCTCCATGTTGTTCTCCTTCTATCTACCTACTCCACAAAAATAATTTCATCATAAATAATTACTGTATAATTTGCAGATCAGAAGAAAACAACAACAAAAAAAAAACATGGGTGATAAAACATAAGTAAAACAGTGCAGACATTCAAAAATGAGAGTAGAGAATGTGTAGTAAACAGTATTAGTCAAAGGGTGGAAGGCAGTGTGGACCATAACATTCTCTAGAATAGAGAATGTTGGTGCTGGTAGAATGGCCTCAAACATACAGGCGATTGTTATGTTTATACACAAATGTAAGGAGCATTTGAAACAAGAGAGCTGAGTTTGTTGCATTGTTTGAGATGGTGTGCCCAAAAATAATTGGAATAAATGAAACTTGGTTGTCTGAGAAGGATGTGATGTCAGGAATAGAACTAGAAGGATATACAGGTATCCATTGATTAATGCGGTTAATTAATCCCTCGATGTTACTGCGTATATCAAAATCACATTAATCAAATCTAATAATCAATGGTAAAAATTACAATTCGTCCATGATCGATTACTATATTAATAATTCGTTTTATATGGTATTCTTTTAGGAAAGATAAAAAAATGAATCCAAAATAAATGTTTAATAAATGCTTGTACCTACATTATTTACTGCAATTTTTTTTATCAAAAGAAGTTATCAAGAGTCGTTTGAACAGTTTTTTTCTTATCAGCATAAATTCTACGATAACAAGCAAAATGACTCTCCAGACCTCGGCAAACAAGCAATAAAACATAAAGAAAAAACACTGCAAATGTAATACATGATGGGAAAAATGAAGTGGATATCGAATCCAACATTATTTCATAGCTGAATATAGAAACTACAAGAATTTCGGCATAAATTCTACGATAACAAGCAAAATGACTCTCCAGACCTTGGCAAACAAGCAATAAACATAAAGAAAAAACACTGCAAATATAATACATGATGGGAAAAATTAAGTGGATATCGAATCCAACATTATTTCATAGCCGAATATAGAAACTACAAGAATTTCTTGCCGAATATATAGAAACTAAAAGTTTCGGTGGAAGCAACCTTATGGGCAACTCATAATAAAGATGGAGTAAGCTCCATATCACTTTCCTTAGTATTTTCCATTAATGTAAAGCACATCTCCTAGAGGATATGTATGATAAATGAGCCTTTGGCTATATATATTTATATATATTTCAGTATAACATGATGGTTTATTTGGTATAGTTTCTGGGAAAATTCCCCTGCTACTCCTCTTAAACACTATTATTATAATAATGGCTATTATAGCCTGTTTTTGTTTAGGAGTGTCCCTTATTTTAAATACATTGGCTATTATTACTCAAAAAAGGGGTATATATATTTTAGGGCATTATGGGTGAGTATAGAAGGCAATTATAGCAGAATAAAAGAGAGAGATTTTTATTCTGCTATAATTGCCTTCTATACTCACCCATAATGCCCTAAAATATATATAATATCCCTTTTTTGGGTGATAATAGCCAATGTATTTAAAATAAGGGACACTCCTCAACAAAAACAGGCTATAATAGCTGTTATTATAATAATGGTTTATTTATTTTCAGTTACAATCTAGAAATTATTGAACAAAGAATAAAAAAAACAACAATTAAACCATACTATACGGAAATTGGAGGTCGTGGTATCTCTCAGATACAATTTATTGTCAAAAATCACAAACCTTTACATAACTTGTGTTAAACCAAACTGACAGCAAAAAACAGTATGGAATATTCACTCGTAACAAATGAAAGCACAGCTACTCATGACCTCCAAGCTATGCACTGAATTGTGTAAGAATATTTATATTAAACATTTTGCACGTATCTGTCAGATCAGCTGCGATCAGGGTTAAAGGCGTGTTAATCAAAACTCTTGCTGTGTATATAAAGGGATTGCCACAATTAATTTTGCCGCATTAATCAAATCCCTCATTAAGCAAAACCACGTTAAGCAAGGGATACCTGTATAATTTTCCAGAAGGATAGAAATGTTAAAAGAGGAGGGAGAGTGCTGTTAATAATTGCAGAGGGATTGTGTCTGCAAAGTGTGAAAGTTGATAGTGCATGCACAGATTTTGAATCTGTGTGGTGTGAAGTTGAAATAAACAGGTTAGTATACCTGATAGGATGCTATTATAGACCAGGGAATGCAGAGAATACTGATGTGAAATGTTTATGCAAATTAGTTGGGCATGTAAAAAGAAGTTGATCCTGATGGGAGACTTTAACTACAGGAATATAGATTGGAAGGAGAAGTAGTGTATGGGAACAGGGAGAGCGAGTTTGTGGAATTTCTGAGCGATAAGTATCTTAAGCAACATGTGATGAAAGCAACTAGAGGCTTTAATGTTTTGGATTTGGTGATAACTTTTTTTTTTCCTTATTTATTTAACGGAATTTATTAATTGAATAATTATTAAAGATTATGCTACTCGGCAGTAAGGAATGACGGCAGATTCAGCTGCAGTCGCAAGTGGCGTATCGCCAAGTCCTCCGCCATTTAAGAACTCTATTATAAGTAATATTATAAGGGACGTTGTGGCATGCAGTACTTGTGGCATGCAATACTTGCGGCATGTATGCGTCTCAGGAATTGGATATGTGGCTTGTGAAAGAGAGCGGAGAGCGCAATATTTCCTCCAACTGCGCAAAATGCAGGCAGTTGGAGGAAATAAGTGCATTAGAAATATCAATATCCGACCTTGTTGCTCCAGGAATGGGGAATGAATGTAGGAAGACAAGTAGTGTGATAGGAGAGAATGACAAAAATATATATATGAATGAGAAAATAATAGTTGATAGTGTGGAAGGTGTGAGTGACTGTGAAAGTTTAGGAGATGGTTTTGTTTGGGAGAGTGAATTTAGATTAAGAGTGACTGACCTGCAGAGGGAGATAGATGAGCTGAAAGAGGAGGTGGAATGTCTTGTGAATGAGAGCAGAAGTATGAAAGATAAGATTAGGAGAATGGAAGAGATAAATGCAAGGCGAATCAGAGTAGGGGAGGGAGAGAGAGAGAGAGAATTTTGGGAGTATGAGTGAGCGGTATGGGGGTGCTAGAAGAGGAGAGAATGGAAACAGTGGAAGAGAGGGAATGAGAGAGAGGTATAGGAATGCTAGCAGACGAGAGGATGGAAACAGTAGGAGAGACGGAATGAGAGAGAGAGAGAGAGAGAGATATGGAAGTGCTAGAAGAGGAGAGAATGGAAACAGTACGAGAGAGAGGTATGGGAATGCTAGAAGAGAGAATAGCAGTAGAGGAGAGGGAATGAGAGAGACCTATGGGAATGAAAGAAGAGGAGAGAATAGAAACAATTGGAGAGAGGGAATGGTAAGACGTATAATGTATGGTGACTCAATGATAGGATGCGTAAGGAGTGTTTGCCAGGAGGAACAATAGAAAGGGTGGCTATGGCAATTAAGAGAGGTGAAAGGGTGGATGAGATGATTGTGATGGTAGGAACAAATGACTTGAGTGGTAATGTAAGTTGGGCAGCGAGAGATATGAGATTTTTGCTTGAGGCTGTACGGAAGAAGACAGAGAGAGAGGAAAAATAGTGTGCGTGTTGCCTAGGTATGATAATGATGAGCTGAGCAGAAGAGCGGTGATATTGAATGGCATAATAGCGAGAATGTGTGACAAGAGAGGACTGGTATATGTGGATGCTTGGAGTGCGTTTGAGGAAAGAGAGAAATTGTATGCGAGAGACCGCTTACATTTGAATGAGGAAGGACATAGGCATCTGGAGAGATTGCTGTTCTGAACGAGTCAGTGTGTCCCAGGGAGGATGATAGCAGGGGTGGCCTCTTGTGGGAATGGATACTTGGGAGAAGGGAGACGATGTCAAGTAACACTGATCCCAGTGGAGTCTAGAAGGGATAATGCTGGGTATAGAAACAATGGCATTTATATGCTTTATACTACTGCCAGGAGTATCCGGAATAAGGGAGAGGAATTGGTGGTGCAGATAGCATCAGCCTGGCCAAAAATTATTGGGATCACTGAGACGTGGTTGACAGAAGAGGATATAATAACAGGAATAGAAGTCGCTGGGTATAGCATTTTTCATCAGGATAGGAGGGGAAAGCGTAGTGGTGGGGTACAGCTTATGATAAGTGATGACCTATATCCTCTAAGAGCGGAGGCTTTGAAGGAAGTGAGACAAATGATTTTGAGAGCATATGGTGTGACGTAGAGGTAGGCAAGACAGGATATTTAGTGGGTGTTGCTACAGACCCAGGAGCACAGAGGATGGGGACCAGGAGATGTTTAGACAGCTAAGTTTGGCAATTGCAAGAAAATGATTGTTATGGGAGATTTTAACTACAGTAGTATAAATTAGAGAGAGGAAGATGCATGTAGCAATAGGGGAATGGCATTTCTAGAATTCTTGAGGGACAAATGTCTTAGGCAACATGTAACAGAGGGAACAAGAGGTTCAAGAGTTTTGGATTTGGTTATAGCATCTGAAGAGTTGATAATAACTGAATTGACATCTCTCCCACCAGTTGGAGAGAGTGACCATTTGGTTTTCACTTGGAAAATGAATAGACATGCAGGAGTATCAAAGAGACAGGAACTTATGTGGAATTATAATGCAAGTGATTATAATAGTCTTAGACGTCAACTTCGGGAAGTTTCATGGAGGGAGGAATTGGAAGGCCGGGATATCATTAGTGCGTGGGAAATTGTGAAAGAATATTTGTTAGCAGCAATGGTAAGTTGTACACCACGAGTGAAGAAGAGGACACAATTTGGAATAAAGTGGATGACAAACAATATTAAACAGGAATTGCATGCGAAAAAGAGGCTATGGAAGAGATATAAGGAGACAGGTGAAGAGAAGATGCATGAAGAATATAAGACACACGCCAGAAGAGTGACTAGTATGGTAAGGAAAGCGAAACTGGAATATGAGAGGAGATTGGCCTTAATATCCAAAGAAACTCCTAGGGAATTTTTTAGCTATGTGGCCAATAGGAGGAGAAATGACTGTGGAAGAATGATATTGTGGGATAAAATTGGGAATAGAGTGACTGATGCAGAGGACATAGTGGAATTGTTCAATGAACACTTTATTGGAGTATTTCATCCTAGAGATGTCAGTTTTAATGCTAGATGGACAGGGCTGGTTCGAGGTTTAGAAGTACAGGAGGAGAGTGTGTTTCAGATACTGAGTACTCTGGATGTCACTAAAGCTTTGGAATTGGATGGTATTTCACCACGAGTTTTGAGAGAATGTGCTACGGAACTGACAGTGCCTGTAACCTGGCTTTTCAATGAAAGTCTGGCTTCGGCAAAGCCAGGGAATGGAAGGAAGGAAGGAAGGTAAGATAGTGCCATTGCATAAGGGCGGTAGCAGACTGGAAGTGTCTAATTATAGACCAATTTGTGTGTCATCAGTAGTTGTTAAGATCTTGGAGAAAGTAGTGAGGAACCGTATACAGCATTGGGCAGATGAGGGTAATGTTATCTGTGAGAATCAACATGGATTTGTGAAAGGGCGCTCTTGTTTTAGCAATATGCTAGCCTTTTATAATAAAGTTACAAGAACATTAGATGAGGGAAAGGCATATACTGCAATTTTCTTAGACTTAGCAAAGGCATTTGACAGGGTGGCACATAATAAGCTGATATTTAAATTGCAGCACATGGATCTGGATGTCAGATTGGTCAACTTGATTCATGATTGGCTGTCTGATAGGTATCAGAGAGTTGTGTATGGTGGAGCAGTTGCAAGGAGGCAGAGGATTACAAGTGGGGTCCCACAGGGCTCAGTACTAGGACCTATATTGTTTAACCTTTATATCAATGACATTGCCAGTGGATTGCAAGGAGATATTCAGTTGTTTGCGGATGATGCGAAGCTGGGAAGGATTATTAGTAATAGTGCAGATGTGGTAGCCCTGCAAGAGGATTTGAATAAGCTAGATAGATGGGCAAATGAATGGTGGTGTCAGTTTAATGCAGCAAAATGTAAGGTCTTGAGGTTTGGGAAACATCGATGGGATGCTGCATACTCTATGGGAGGAGTTATACTGGAGGAAGTAGGGGAGACAAGAGATCTGGGGTTGATGATCGATAGAAACCTGAAGTTTAGTGGACATATTGCAAAAGTGGTGAAAGTAACACAGAGGATTGCTGCAATTATGGGAAGGACACTGACCTGCAGAGATAAGAGGGTTATCATTCCGTTGTATAAGTCTCTGATCAGACCACACTTGGACTATTGTTCTCAGATTTGGTCACCAGGATTTGAAGGCGATAAATTAACTGTGGAAAGGATACAAAGACGGATGACAAAGATGGTTTCAGGACTGTACAAGGATAGTTATGAGGATCGGCTGAGGGAATGTGGACTGCAGAGTGGTGGATAGAAGAAGGAGAGGTGATATGATTGAGACTTTTAAACTGTTGAGAGGTGGTTACAGGGTTGACAGTGGGGAGTTCTTTTGCTTGGTTGAACAGCGGGAAGGAGTGATGACAAGAGGCCATCCCTGGAAGTTACGAAAGGAAACTGTGAGCAAGAGGGTGAGGAGTGGTTTCTTTGTGTGGAGGGTGGTTGAACTGTGTAATGCATTGCCTGATGGAGTGGTGAGAGCAAGAACGGTCAATGAGTTTAAGGAGTGGTATGATAGACTTTGTGTTTCTTAAGGGGGACCTCCCCCTCGATGAGTCTTGACACACTTTATGTTCTTAGGAAGGACCTCCCACGATGAGTCTTTTGACTGAATGGAGGCCTGAATAATAATAATAATAATAACTTCACAAGATGTAGTTGTTAATGAGGTGTTGACACTGCTGCCGGTTGGTGAGAGTGATCATGAGGTACTTGTTTGTGGTGATGAAACAAGAAAAGGCCACTGCTAAAAATGGATACATGTGGAAATATAGCAGGTGATTATAGGAAGCTCTGTAGTCAGTCAGCATCAGTATGTTGGGTAGATGAGCTGTGCAGAAAAGATGTTGACAATGCATGGAAACTCATAAGACAGTATCTGACAAAAGCAATGTATGACTGCATACCAATGGTTAAGCGAGTAAATAGAATAGGAGTGAAATGGATGAGCAGTGAAATTAAGCAAGCTGTGCTGGAAAAGAAAATGTTATGGAGGAGGTACAAGGCAGTTGGTGGAAATCGGACCCATGAAGAGTATAAAGTGTAGGCTAGAAAGGTGATGAGCATGGTAAAGAAAGAAAAGGTGCAATATGAGAGGAGATTTGCTGGTCAGGCCAAGGTTAACTCAAGGGAATTTTTCTGTTGCATGGCAAGCAGGAGGAAGGATAATTATAGCAGATTAACAATGGTGGATAGTCATGGCAGCAGATTAACGGCTGCAAAAGATATAGTGGAATTATTAAACAATCATTTTATCAGCGTATATCATACTGGTGTAAATGATGCGGTGCAATATATAGAAGAGAGGCAAGCATTAGAAAAATTGGAAGTGAAAGAAAGAGAGGTGTATCAGATGTTGGTTGGGTTAGATGTGAATAAGGCTGTGGGAATGGATGACATATCACCACGTATACTATTCTTAAGGAATGTGCACTACAGTTGGCTATACCCCTGACCTGGTTATTTAATTAAAGTCTTGCAGTGGGTAGGGTTCCTAAGGAGTGGAAAGAAGACAAAATAGTACCATCCGCAAGCATGGTTCTTAGGTCTCCAACTATAAGCCAGTCTGTATAACTGTGGTTGTGTCAAAGTGTTGGAGAGATTGATAAAGAATAGAATACAGGATTGAATTTATAGACATAGTATTCTTTATGATGGTCAGCATGGATTCGTAAATGGTAAGTGCTGTTTTAGTAATTTACTTCCATTTTATGATAATGTGACAAGTGTGTTAGATAAGGCGGAATCATATGCAGTGATATTCTTAGACTTTGCAAAAACATTTCATAGATTACCATATAAGTTGGTGTACAAGCTGCAGAGGATGGGTATAGATTGTATATTGGTTAGATGGATCAAAGATTGGCTCTCTGAACGATACTAGCAGGTTGTGTATGATGGAGCAGTGTCTCAAAAAAGGTGGGTAATCAGTGTCATGCCCCAAGGTTATGTTCTTGGGCCCCTGCTGTTTAATTTGTTTGTAAAAGAATGTTAAGAATATATCATGTGGACTGACTGGGGATCTTCTGTTATTTGGTGATGATGCAAAACTGATGTTAATTCCCTTCAGGAAAATTTTAATAGACTTTTTACTTGTACAAAAGAGTGGGGTTGTAGTTTTAATATCAATAAGTGGAAGATGTTGCATTTTGGAGTGCAGAAATATAAGGCTGTGTACTATATCGATAGTGCCGTACTGATGAGATTAGAGATTTGGGAGTGATGGTTGACAGTAGACTGAAGTTTAGAGGGCATATTGCTTGTGTTGCAAAGGCTGCACATTGTAGTGCTGCTATGATAAGAAGTACTCTAACATGTAAGGTTAAGGAAATGGTTGTGTCAATGTATAAGGCACTGGTCAATAGTCCACACTTGGACTGTTGTGCTCAGATCTGGTCACCTGGTTTTCAGTGTTTTGTGGAGACATTGGTGAGGGTCCAGAGACGAGTGACTAAGACAATATGGGGACTTTGGAATGCTGGCTATGGAGAGAGGTTGAAGAAATATGGATTGCAGAGTTTGGTGGATAGAAGGAAGAGAGATGATATGATATAGACATTTAAGTTAATGAAAGGATTTTATCAGATTAATTCAGATGGAGATTATAAAATGAGGAGATGATGAGATGGGAAGAACCAGAAGTCATTCATGGAAGTTGTGTAAAAGTGTGGTGAGGAGGGATGTGAGGTGCAGATTTTTTATATGAAGTCAGTGAATAGAATGCATTACCAGAATGTGTTGTTAATTCAAGGAGTATTAAGGATTTTGAAATTGTATATTGTGAATATGTTGTCAGTTAAATGAACCTCCCACGATGAGTCTGCCAACTCCATGGAGGGTGTAATAATAATAACGATATGGGTAGTAGTAGTAGGATGACAAGAGACAGTGAATGATGTGAAAGCAAGAGCATGGAATTGAATGCAACTGATGGTGAGAAAGAGTACAGAAATGTTGGCATGATAGCAAGTGTAAAGGACAATAACAAAGTACACTCTTGATTTTGGAGGTGTATATTGCAATGTACTATGGGAAGGGTCTCTAAGCAGACCTTGATCTTTATCAAGATCTCAGGAGCCAGACCTAAGATGATAAGGCTGAATCAGTGCAGAAGTCACATATTTTCCATATACAAGTAGTAAAACGGTGTATCAAATATTATTGAAATAGTCTGGTTGTGGATCAGAGAAAAACTTTCTTGATCTTGTATTATGAGATACCGAGGCAATTGATGTGAAGTTAGTAGCCTCTATGTACAAGTAGAATAGTTGCAAAGATATTTCACAAACAAATTTGCTTTTTTAAGCTTCAACTGAGGATTAAAACAAGAATATAATTTCTTATTAAGTATAATATACTTTATAACCAAGTGATAAAACTTACTATATCTTCCTCTGTAATGCCTCATACTTCTCATGTATCTGTCTATTTATGTGCAGCTCTTTCTTAATGAACTTACTTATCCGTTTGCCTTGAAATAACAGTTAAGTAATGAATTTTTATTTAAAGATTTTCATGACACAATTCTATAAGATAAGTAATAACTTTTGTTGTTCTGTTTGATATATACTATTTTTTTGAATTATTACTCAATCTTCATAATGTTGATGTATTATAATTATCTATTTTTATATATAATTATAATACATTACCTTAATAGAGTTAAAAGTTTCATTTAAATTGTGAGTTATTCTTTTGATTTTTTTTTTTTTTAAATAAAGTATTTTAATGACCAAAAAATTGTTCTCAGAATAATGATATTTGGTTGTGGAATATTTTATACCATTGTGAAATGTAAATTTCTTTGAATTCAATCCACTTTTCAAATATTGTAGCCAAGATCTGCTTGCTGTTTGTCGGCAGCTTAATCTTGAACATTGTGTGGAAGAAATTATGGAACAACTTGGTGCTGATGAACAAGGCCGCATTTCATATAGTGAGTTTCTTCGGCGTAGAATGCAGCTGATTAATGAGATCAATGCTTTGACTCTACAAGAACAAGCACGTGAACGGGAACATATACCAAATGCTACAGATAATCATCAGCATCCTTCTCATCAAGCTTCACCAGCACCTGGGAGCAGCAGTACAGGAAACTGGAGAACAAGCAGTGATACAAGTCAAGGTTGGTGGTCACAGCAGTTACATATTTGCTGTTAACACAAGTCTTTCTCTTTCTGTCTGTTTTTAATGGCAGTTTATATCTTGACTGTTCCTGACATCTGTCAACATCATATATGTTAGAGATACTTAATAAAAATTTCAGTTATCTGTTTTCTTTTGTTCTAATTTTTTGAGCTTCACAAATGCACTTTTCAACTTGCATTTGACAGATTTAACGATAGCTGTTTGTAAGTAGACTTTTAGCTTCCTTACTAGTGAATGTCAAAATCGGTAAACGACTATCATTGCTTGAAATTGCTGCTGTTTGTTATACATCTTAATAAGCGTGTTTTTGGCATTCACTTTCTAGCTCTCTTCTTTTCAAGGTGGATTTTAGAATAGTAGATGTAGTTGTATTTTTGAATTCATATTAATTTTGTTAACCTTCTTCTATACATTATTATCGTATAATTTAAAAATGCATAGAATGTTTTATTATCATCATCATCGTATGAGTATCTCCATGGAGTCAGAAGACTCATTCACTGTTAGGGCACTCACAACTACCTCCAGCAACCCACCCATTCACCACTCTCCAAACAAAAAATCTAGTCCACTCACCATTAACTAACCACATTCTAAAACAACTTTCAGAGATCATCCTTTGTTTTCTCTCTCTACTCGTCATTATTTGAAACATTTCTTTTGTGTCAGTATTACAGAATCCCTTTAGTAACTTATGTTTCTGTCATGTTTCCTCTCTTTCACCTCTTAACTCAGCTCTGCACCCCACGCACCTTCAATCTTTCCTCATAGGAGTATTTCACAGACCTGTCACTAGCTACATCACTTATCTTTGAATCCTCTCTATCACCTCCTGATCTCCAAGAAACTCAGATGACCAAATTTGTGCACAGTATTCAAGATGCAGCCTAATCAAAGCCTTATAAAAAGGAATAATAACCTCCTTATCTTTACTTGTCAGTATGTTCTTCAACATCCAAGTAATTTTTTGAACTATTTTCCCAGCTTCTGCAATATGTTCTCTGAACTTCAATTCTCTTTCTACCATCCCTAGCCCCATGAATTTCCTGCAATCCAGTACCATCAGTGTGATACAAAGTATGTAATCATTTCATCCCAAAGTGTATAACCTTACATTTTGCTGCATTAAATTGACAACCATTATCCTTCACCCACTGCCAATTTATTCAAATCGACCTGTAGGTTATCTACATCACTTCTATCAGCTATTGCCCTCCCAAGTTTTGCATCTTCAGCAAACAATTGAATATTTATTTTAAATCACTCCCTATATCATTAATACACAAATTGTTTGTGTATTATTGTGTACTAACCTAACCTACCTTTTGCAAAGCTATGCTACCCACAATATAAAGTATTCCTGTATGCCCATTCCTGAATTTTACATTTTAATTTTCCAATACTTGACCACTATTCCAAGATACTAATTGGTCTCTAATTTGTTATTCTGTCTTGGAGTCACCTTTATGTAATAGAACTGTCTTACTCTCTTTGCACTCCTAAACACTGCCATTTCTCTTGCACATTCTTGTAACACGTGGGTCGACATGCCATCTAATTTCACATCTGTATTCACATTGATATTTTTCAATATGCTGAGCACCTCAAATTTGTTTCACTCAATTCTCTCATCAGTATGTGCGTGTCACATCAGCAACCACAAAGTCTCTGCCTGGATGCCCAGTCCTGTCAGGCGTCTTTCCTCCAGGAGATCGACTACCATATGTCTCCACCATATCCTATTCTGTACCTCTGCTGCATTCCTCATATGAGAGATAGGTCCATTCTTCTGTATTTTTCATCTGCTCCAGTCTGTGTCTTTCTTCCTCTGCTCTTTCTCTCAACAGTTCCTTCAAGAAGTGTCCTTTGTAGGCAGTTGTCTAAGAATATGTCTGAAAATAGTTAACTTTTTTTCTTTTTAATTTCTTTTATCAGGCTTCTGTTTTCACCTACCATCTCTAGTGCTTCTTTGTCTTTTTGTCTTTCCATGACATCCTCATAATTCTCTGCAGCATCCACATTTCCAAGGTCAACAGTTTTTTCACACTTAGATTGGAAAGTGTCCCTGTATCTGCTCCATATAGTAATGTGCACCATATGTAACATTTGGAGATTGTTAGTTCTTGTTTTCAGATTTAATTCTCTAGATGTCAGTAGATTTTTCATATTATTGAAAGTTGACCTTGCGATTTCAATCCTTCTAATTTCATTTTTTGTCCCTTCAATTCTCTGTGATCAAATGTTCGAGGTATATATATGTGTCTGCACTTATTCTAGTTTATTTCCTTTTATATCGATGTATATTTTTGGTATTTCCTTTTATCTTAAAATTATCATGATTTTTGTATTTTTAAAGTTGAATTTTGGCCATACCATACTGTTCACTGTACTTGAGGTCATATTTGTTTTCAGCTAGAAGAACCGTGTCATCTGCATATTGTAGGTCATTAATATTTCTGCCCTCTACAGTGATTCCTTTCAGGTTACTAATTTTATTAAATATTTCTTCTATGTAATTGGTGAGATTCTCTGCAGTATGCCTTATATTTTATCTCTGTGACATTTTTTGTCATTCAGGTCTTGCTGCTGCAAATAATTTTTTGGCCAAGTTGAGCTGACCAGTGTTAAAATCTGTTGTCCTTTATTTCAGATACTTCTGGTATTCGTGTGTGAATTTCAACATCCTTTTGGGCCTGCACTTGCCTTTGCAGTGCCTTGACCAAGCCATTCAGATTTGAAATCTAGGCATCTGTACCCAACCATTCATGATCATCTCTGCACTCATGCTCATTTTTCTCTCAGGAGTGGCTACATTAACATCCCTCCTAATACCTTTTAGCTTCCCTGATTTTGCACTTCCAGCCTCCCACTGAACAACACTGTCTCCAAACTATTCAGATGCAGTCCTTTAGGCATATACAAGTGCTTTTGTCTATTGTTATATCCCCGTCTCTGTTTGTTTTATTTTTAATTGTCTTTAACTCTACTTAGCTTTAAGTTTTGTATCTCTTATTCTCTCAGATATTCAGTTGCCGACAAATTTGTATAGATTAAAGACTGCGCCAGCCGGCAACTAAACTCTGATTGTAGGGATCAAGATATATGCAGTCATGGTCCCTATTCACATATCACTATTGGTTTCCCCTTTAAATGCATGGTATGAAATTTTTCAAAACAGTAATTCAAATCTGCAGAAGATATGACAAACTCAATTGATTATGTAAAAAGAAACACATTTATTATTTCACAAAGACAAGTATACATGTTATTTAAATTCTTAACCTTAAAGGAGTCTGGGTTCCCCTTTCTTAATTAAACACATTTAAACTTCTGCACTATGATCTCTTACTGGGCATAAATTCCTCACTTCTGTACATATATCTATCCTCAGACTCTCACAATTAAGTTACCTGATAATATCGTACATGAAACATTACATACAAACACTAGACAATTCAATGAATCTGACACATAATTCTCTAGGACAATAGTACTTAATTCTCTCCCCCAAAATATCTGTTAACACTTAACTACTTTCTGATCATACGACATTACTTTTCTTAAATCACATAAACAGTCCGGAGCTCGGCCTCCTGGAGCCTAATATGTTTTCTTCTTAACAGTAGACACAAGTGTCCAAATTGCAGACTGTTCTTATGGCACAACATGTAAATAGCGTGTGTTCTTAACCTCTGTTTCTTTACTCCACGGATACTTTAATCCTACATTAATATAAGAAAATCTTCGCTTACCGTTCTTGCTTTGACTAGGTAATTTGATCTGTTCACTGTACCCCCTCTGATGGCGGACTTTGTTCCCTTGTTCCTTTGTTCTACACAAACCGAAAATACTCATGCACAGATCTGTACGCTGACTTGGATTTCATCAGCGGCTCTTTCTCCTTATGTGTTTGAACACATTGTAGTTGCAGCTTTGACCGATGTAACATGCATAGCAAGGGGAGATACTTGCTACACGTGGTGGCAAACTCTACATAGCTCTCCTTCAGGAAGCTTGGTGCCGATGAAACTCGAAGACGAGAGACAAGCGATGAGAGGTAAGAGACCAGAGATAAGAGAGCGATTCAAACTCCCGCCGAAACTTTTATACTCCGAAACAGCTCCCTCACTCGGCGGTGTCGTAACGCATCCGGTGGCAGCCGATTGGATGCCGTGGCTACGAACTGTCTTTACATGTCTTAAAACTTGTACTTAGCTTATACATATTTACTTGTTAATATTACATAACTTTCTACTTTAATTCATTCACAATTACTATCTCAATAAACATATGGGCTATCTTAACAGTGTTTAGAATTTACACATCTGGTTATTTACATTTTCACGGGACATTATTCGGTATATTTCCCATCAGGAGGCATAAGCATGTCCTTATCTCTTCCTTCTGAGGTAATGTAACGTTAGGTGGGAAAAAGGGATGACTCATCACTTTTTCCGACACAGCACTATCTAATTTCTCTGTGTTTATAAACTGCACACCATTCCTTCTGCACAATCTTCTGCTTGACTCATTAGCAACATGGCCCTTCTTTTCAATTCATTCCTATTATACTGATGCAGCAGATTTACGATCCTTCCTTTCTCACTCTTCTTTTTTGCTTCTTGGCTGAGCGGATAGCATATCCGCTCTCCAGCTGAAAGGCTGTGGGTTCAAATCCTGCCATGGATGTTTGTGATTGTCTGTGGAAATACCAATGGTGGTCGGCAGTAGATGGTGTATGTAGTTTCGGTCAGTTGGTGATTGAATGGTGGAGATAGAGTTGTGGAGCAGATACCCTCCCTCGATGAGTCCTTGGACTTCCTGGAGGTGTCAAATAATAATATATTTCTTACCTTTCAAATCATTTTTGACTGCCAAAACATTCAATTCTTTCACTTCTTCCCTCTGCAAAGTAACAGCATCACTACCATCCATGATCTTCACACTTGGGAAACATGCTTTTGTTGTATTCTCATTAATTACACCTCTTATCATAGAATCTCTATACAATACCCTCTCCTTACTTGCAGTTTCTTGCTCTTTCTTTTCACCATTGCTTTTATTTTCTCTTCTACTTTGCCACATGTCAACTGTTTCTTCAGTCCCTCAAGATCATGTTTTGTCCTGTGAAGGACTATGCCTAAGCATGCTACTTCACTCTTGTGTGTATCATACTTGCAAATGGAATAATTAATTTCATAAGTAACACTCAAACTGAGAATCCATTGCCTATATAGTGAAGTTAATCTACCTTCATTACAAAATTGCTGTTGGTATTTTTGGTACTACTGTAATTGAGATTTATTTGAAGTCTCTAGTCTCTTGTTGACGAAATTCAACAAGAGACTAGACTAGACTATTATACTTTTAAGGAGAAATGTGACCATCAAGCACATGATTACCCTTCAGGGTTACCTGTACTTTGTACGGGTAACCCTGAACGGTAACCAGTGTGGCAAGAAAAGCAAAAGCAGAGTATGAAATACTCTGTGAAGTTATCAGAGCAATCCAAAGATAATCCCAAAGAGGTCTTTTAGTATATTGCAAGAAAAGGAAGAATGTTTATGGCAGAATGATTTTAATGCTAGCAGAGCTAATCTCAGGTGGTATGGTCACTTAAACAGAATGGAAGAGGAAAGGTTAGCAAAACAAGTGTTCTCTGCCAAGTTGACAGGAAAAAGACCCAGAGGAAGACCAAGATATAGGTGGATTGATATAGTAAAAAGTGCCTTAGAAGATAGAAATATAAGATCTGATAATGTTGGAGTCTTGAAAGGTAACAGATTGATTTGGAGGAAAATTGTAGATAGGAAGTTAGTAATGATGTAAGTTTTTCATGTAGTACTATCATGTCCTGTACACCCCTTGATAGTACATATCAGGAATTTGATGATGATGATTTTAATGAATGGCAATGGTAGGGAGATGACTGAATCAGACTTTGTAAGAGTATTATTTCATCCTGGTGTAGACATTGCAGTCACAAAGTTTATATGGAAAGTGAGGTAAATGAACTCGAGGTGCAAAGCATATTACAGAACATTGATGTGAACACAGATATGGGATTAGATGATATGTTAGCTCGAGTTGTATGAGACGGTGCTAGGAAATTGGCAGTATCTTTGGCCATTCTGTTTAATCTCGCTTGGTCTGGGTTATTCCCAAGGGGATGGAAAGAGATGAATATAGTTCCATTGCCTAAAGGAAGCTCCAAGACTGATGTAGCAAATTACCAACCAATCAGGAGTCATAGTCAAGGTACTGGAGAAGTTGGTTAAGAGCAAAATACAGGAATGGATAGATATTTGGGGATGTTATGAATGCCCTCCCTCGATAAGGAGTTAAAGTTCATCATCATCATCAAATTCCTGCCATGTACCCTCAAGGGGTGTACAGGATATGACAGTACTACATGAAAAAATTACATCATTACTAACTTCCTATCTACAATTTTCCTCCAAATCAGTCTGTTACTTGTCAAGACTCCAACATTGTCAGATCTTATATTTCTATCGTCTAAGGTACTTTGTACCGTATCAATCCACCTATATCTTGGTCTTCCTCTGGGTCGTTTTCCTGCCAACCTGGCAGAGAACACTTGTTTTGCTAATCTTTCCTCTCCCATTCTATTTAAGTGACCATACCATCTGAGATTAGCTCTGCTAACGCATTCCTGGATGCTGACAATGTCAAGTTCTTTCCTAATATCCTCATTTTTAATATGATATTGCCATTGATGCCATCTGTTCATGCCTTTAATCTTTCTCAGGACTCTCATATCTGCAGTCTCTAGTCTTTGGTCAAGTGTTTTACTTCTGACCCAGCTCTCAGATCCATAAGTTAAAATTGGTTTGAACACAGTCTTGTATATAGCTAATTTAGTGTTCCGACTAATTTCTTTCTTATTCCATATGAATTTATTCAATTGACTTCCCACGATACCAGCTTTGCTGATTCTGTTGTCTATTTCTATATTTAGTTTACCATCTTCAGTAAAAATTGTGCCTAAGTAGCTGAAATGTTTTACTTGTTCCACAGGTTCTCCATTCACAACACAGTTGACATTTTCAATGATTCTGCCTATTTTCATTGTCTTTGTCTTTTTATTGCTGACCTTCATACCATATCTATTACAACAGCTATTCAATTTAGTCAGAGAATCTTGCAGACTTGTAGCGGATTTATTTAGAAGTATAACATCATCCGCATAAAGCAAAGAGCTGACATTAACATCTCCAATTTTGATATCAGGTTTAATACCACATTCCTTCATAATGTGATCCATATAGATAATGAATAACAGAGGGGATAATGTACATCCTTGTCTCACACCAGATTTAACATTAAACCATCTTCCTGTACTTCCTTCAATTCTAACTGCTGACTCACAACTCAAATAAAGACTAAGTATTGCTTGATATAATGCCCCATTGACACCATATAACTGCAGCGTATTGAATAGCTTCTCTCTTGGCACCTTGTCATATGCCTTTTCCAAATCGACAAAACTTAAATACAGATCTTTGTTATATTCCCATGCTTTCTCGACTATTTGTCGTAAAGTGAAGATCTGATCCTGACAGCCTCTATTTGGCCTGAATCCAGCTTGTTCTTCACCAAGCTTTTCTTCCACAATTCTTCTCAACCGTTTCTCAAGTATACTTGCATAGATCTTGCCAGGAACACTCAGTAGGGAAATACCTCTGTAATTCTCACATTCAGTTTTATTTCCCTTTTTATATATGGGTACTATGAGAGCTCTACTCCAATCATTGGGAATTCGTCCCTCTGTCCAGGCTTTCTGAACTATGCAGTGCAGCCACTGTAAGACTTTTATACCACCATACTTCAGCATTTCTGGTCGAATATCATCTACTCCTGCTGCCTTTCCACATTTCAAGCCTTTGATGGCTTTTTCTACTTCAAGTATGGATATGTATTCCTGACTGCATGCCTGGTCAGTGTTTTTTATCACTGTGCTGTCATCACTGCTTGTTTCATTTAGCAATTTTTCAACGTAATTACTCCATACTTCAAGGATATCTTTTTCTCCTGTTTTCATGTCACCTTTATCATCTCTAACTCCTTTTACTGCACTCTTTCCTCCATTCCTGAGCTTCTTCAACAACCTCCAGTATATTTTGCCACCTTCTTGATATTTATTTTCTATATTCTTGCCAAAGTCCTCCCATGACTTTTGTTTAGCTAGTTTTACACACTGTTTAGCTTTCTTACATTTGTCTGTGTATTCTGTAAGAGTAAAAGCTGACTTATTTGCCAGGAACTTTTGATATGCTTTCTTCTTTTCCTTCACTGCCTCTTTAACTTCCTGTGCCCACCAGGGAGTTCTGATTTTTTTTTTTTTTATCCTTGCACACAACCTCACCACATGCCTCTCTGGCAGAATCAATCATTGTTTCCTTCAGAGTTTGCCACTGAATCTCCAAGGTTTGATTCCTGTTCTCAAACTCTTTCATTTTCTTTTCAATAATATTTCTGTATTTTAGTCTACAGTTCACATCTGAGAGCTGCTCAACTTTTATTCGCTTTAAAACTTTCTTACATGTTATTCTTTTCAATATGAAATTCAATTTTATCCTGCTCAAGACTAAATAGTGATCACTTCCAATTTCAAATCCTCTATACACTCTGGTGTCCTGCACCAGGGAGAAAACATCACTATCAACAATAACATAATCAATGAGACTTTTCTTATTCCTAGCCTCTTCTCTCCATGTGAATTTGTGCACATTTTTATGTTGGAACATGGTGTTAGTAATAACCAGTCCATGTCCTGAGCAGAAATCCAACAGCTTTGCTCTTTTCTCCAAATTTTCCCAAAATATTTTTGTATGTCTCACAATCATTTCCTACTCTACTATTTAGATCCCCAACAAGGACCAACTTTTCCTTTTTCATTGTGTCAGTTGCTTTTTCTAAAGCCTCAAAAAATTCCTCCACTTCTACCTTAGTAGAACCTTCTGTGGGACCATAGGCACAAATAAGTCTCATTGTCCAGTTCCCCATTCTCATATTTGCCCACATTACTCTACTTGAGACTGACTGCCATTCAAGAAGATTAGCCTCGTATTTTGTGTTGAATACTATGGCTACTCCTTCTTTTCCTTGATTGTCATTGCCTGAATATAACATTTTGTATTTATTGCTCAGAAAGATCTCACCAGTTTTGGTCTTTTTTGTTTCAGTCACCCCTATTATGTCGATCTGGTACTTATCTAATTCCTCAGCTAGCTCCATTTCTTTGCCATTCAGGCTTCTTACGTTGATAGTACCGATCTTTAACTCTGGTGATGTTGAGTTGGGGTTTGTTTTCAGATTTTTTCCAGTAGCTGACTTTTCGCTGTTCGCCCTGGTTCCCTGGCGAAAACAACGGGGGCCTTGTTTAACCGGGCGACGCCCCAGCCGGCATGAAATTTTGTCATGTTGTACCATCATTTTTTATTTTGGTTTAACCAATAAGAATACAATTTGGTCGGCTAAATCCCAAATTGCCAGCCCATCCTCGTTCGTTCAGTATCCAAGTAGATACCCAACAGGGTGCACCACGAGAAGGTGAGGATTGGACATTAGGTCAGAAGCCCTGGTCGGTTCTCCGCATTCCTTTAAAGGCTATGTGGAGGTCTCCTCTCAGTTATACAGCTTTGACCCTTAAGCACCCCGGAGTTAAAGTTTAGAGGGCATATTACAAAAGTGACTAAATAAGCTTGTTGAATTACTTGGTTACTGAATAATATCCAGAAAAGCAGAGACAAGCATGCTATTGTGCCTCTTTTATATAGAGCCTTGATAAGACTCCATCTTGTCAAGGCTTTATAAAGAGGTACAATAACATGCTTGTGTCTGCTCGTCAGGGGATTCGAGTGACAAGGTATTCAAGCGTGAGGGTTTCATTGTTGAGAAGACCTGCAAGCAGGTCTTGTCACTGAGGTTTCTTGGGTATGAAGAGGAGGGAGGGGGATCTACAGGTGAGTGACCAAGATGGTATCAGATCTATGGAATGAACCTTATGAGGACATGTTGAAGATTTGTGGGTTACAGAAATTGGTTGACAGGCAGAAAAAAAAGGGTGATATGATTGAGACATACAAATTGCTGAAGGGTTTTTACAAGATTAATACACAGGAAATTTTTCAGAACAGGTCTGGCAGTGGGAGAACTAGAGGCCATCCTTGGAAACTGAGTAAGATTATAGTTAACAGGGCGTTAGGACTAGATTTTTGCTTGGAGAGTGGTGCATGAGTGGAATAGGTTGCGATGACTGTGAATGAGTTCAAAGCAAAGTATGATACCTCGCAAATGTTGGATAGTTCTCAGCATGATGTTTAGGGTCTCTGATGATCAGTCTAAGGCCTCCATGGAGTAGGCCCATAATAATAATAATAATCGAATTAAGTGAGGTAAGTTTGGAGATACACCTGCAAATAAATATGGATTAATATTGCAAAAGTGGCTAAATCAGCTTGTTGAATTACTTGGTTATTGAAGAATACACAGATGAGTAGAGACAAGCATGTTATTGTACCTCTTTCATAGAGCCTTGATAAGACTCCATCTTGTCAAGGCTCTATAAAGAAGTACAATAACATTCTTGTCTCTGCTCGTCAGGGGATTCAAGTGTCAGGGTATTTATAGTTTATAATAATAATTTATAGTGTAAATACTCCAGAAAACAAATAAAAATAAATCAAAGACAGATTGAAATAGTGAGTTTGTACAAATTTCTGGAACATATCATTACAAACAACCATAAACTTTATAACAAAATTTGCTTACAATAACAACAGGATGGAAACATTTTAACCATTATAGAAATATGTTTAAAAGCAGTTTAAACAAACTGCTTAAAAAGAAAGATGTACAACCAGTGTTCACTAACATAGGTTCCAATAATGACCTAAGGTAGTGAAATCTGGAGCCTGACTAAAAACAGCTAGAGAAACTGAAAACAACATAATAAAACGTGAAAAGAGCCATTTTGGGAATAATGTGGTTAAATAAAAAGAATAATATTTGGATAAGGAACAAACAAAGATAATGAACATCGCATCAGCAATAAAAGGCAATAAATAGTGCTAGGCAGACAAGCGATCAGAATATCTGACAACAGATGGACAAAGAGAACAACGGAATGGACGTTGAGAACTGGTTATTGGAAGTCATGTAGACAGTATGATAAGATAAAAAGATATTGTGCACATTTATTGGTGGTGAATTGCACAAGATCAGTCAAAATAGAAGAAGCATTAGTTCAGCAGTGGACTGAAGAAAGCTATTGTTGATAATGATGTTCGAAGTGGATATGCAGGAATTCTATCAACATTTAAAAAAAAAAAAAGGGTTGGGCAGTTCAATATAAAGATTACAGATCAATAAACCTCATGAACCTTGTACTAAATTTGCTATTATGAATTATACTGGAAAGAATTCAACAAAAAAAAAAAAAAAATGAAATGAAATAAAGGATGTAAGTAAATTTATGAATAACAGAGGAAGCAGGAGGGTATCTTCAGTATATATCAGAATGATACTAGATATCAACTTGAAAGAAATTTGGAAATGCAGAAACATTTTTATTTTATTTAGTAGATTAATAAAGCCTTTGATAGTGTTCTCCATAAGAAATTAACAGAAACATCAATAAGGGAAAAATTGACAGGATGATATGTCTCTATATATATATATTCATGCTTTTTATATACTGACTGAGATCCGTGATATATATATATATATATATATATATATATATGTAGAAAGTTTTTTACCTTGGGTATATACTATATTAAAGATACCAAGCAATTTTATAACCTATGTACTTGGGAAAAAGGATTAAAACTTAGCTTATAAAATTGCTTGGTACCAAAGATACCAAGCAATTTTATAACCTATGTACTTGGGAAAAAGGATTAAAACTTAGCTTATAAAATTGCTTGGTATCTTTAACATATATTAGAACTAAACTTGAAACAAAATAGTCAACTGTGAACTGTTGAAAACTTGAAATACAAAAAAGTTAGACTTGGGTGTTCCTTTTTTTTTTATGTGGCTCCTTCCCACCAATAGTTTATTTGTGAATCTGTAGTACATTTGTACTATGGATGGGTTAAGGGTATATATATTATTGGTTTTATTTATATTTTTTGTCTTTTTCATTTATTTTATTTTTATCTGGTCCAGAAAACCTGCTCTCGAAACCAAACATGGAACTTTTTCAAGTCACTTCAGGTCTCCTGTAAGCAGGGTGGTGGTTTCACACCAGGTGATGAAATTGATCTCCCACCTAAAGACAATCACAGACATCGACAATCCCATGGGCAGATTCAAACCCACAACCTTTTAGTTGAGCGGAAATGCTAATCACTCAGCCAACGAGGCTGGCACCCTTCTATACATTTTCTAGAATAAAATATTTTAATAGTATGGAAGAAATGGAGGAAGTAAAAATAGGAGAAAGAAGTATAAATATTCTTCTTTATGCAAAAATGATACTATATATTTATTGCTGAGAGTGAGAGAAGAAGACCTACAAAAATTAATAGAACAAATAAATACCCATGTAAAAAAATATGGCATACATTAAAAAAAAAAAAAAAAAATATAATGCTGGCCTGGTTAGCTGAGTGGTTAGTGTATCCACTCTCCAGCCAAAAGGTCATGGGTTCGAATCCTGCAGTGGGCATGGATGTTTCCGATTGTCTGTGAAAGCACTAGTGGTGCAGTCAGCGGTAGATGGCGTTGGTGTTAGATGATGAAGGTTGGTGGAGTATCGAGACGAACAGTTGTAGAGTTAATGCCCTCCCTTGATGAGTCTTTGGACTCCCTGGAGGTGTGATATAATAATAATAATAAGCAGATAAAGATATATTTCAAAGCTAAAAATCAAAGTAGAATACCCAATTATAGAACAAGCTGAATGTTACACTTGTTTAATTTACAGAGGATGGAAAATACAAAAGAGAGAGATCAGAAGAATAGGAATTGCAAAATCAACCATTAATAGATTGATAAAACATTCTAACATTAAGAGAAATAAATTACAGTAAGAATGATTTATTATTTTATTTGATCTACTTTTCTTTGTGGAGAAGAAACACTGACAGTAAACAAGGAAGATAGTGATATTGATACTTTTAAGAAGTGGATTACAGAAGAGAACTGATGATCTGAAGGTCATAAAAAGAGAAATGAAGAATTTTTGGAGATAATCAATACTAAAATTGAACTAATTAAAACATTTAAAACAGAAAAAATATGATATATGGGTCATATTGTGAGGCATAAAAGTCTTCAGAGGAAAGAATTGAGAAAAAAACGAAAGGAAGACAATCATAATAAACATGATTCAAAAATAAATGACTGGTGGGATTTGAATTATGTTGAGAGTAAGAGCTCAGCCCAGATTAGGAATATAGTGGATTCCGGTTAATTATTATTATTAACATCTGACCTCCATGGAGTTGGAGACTCATCGTGGGAGGTACACATTATTGCACACAATGGTTATCCAATCGTGTTTTAAAACTGATTCAGTGTGTCTACATTTACAACACACCCAGGCAATGCATACCACTCTCCATGCATGAACCTTCTCCTCACTCCTCTGCTAACACCCTCTTTATACGGTTTCCAGCAATGGCCTCTTGTTCTACTCCCCTCTCCCATTCTATGAAATATCTCTTCCATGTCAACCTGATAACAACTCCCGACTAGCTTATATGTCTCAATCATATCCCCCCCCCTTCCTTCTTCTCTCAATCTGTCCTCGTACTTCACATTCCAAAAACCGCTGACCATCTTTGTGAATCTTCTCTGAACCCTCTCCAACATATCTGTCATGAAAACCTAGCAACCAAATCTGTGCACAGTAATCCATATGAGGCCTAATCGATGCCTTATACAATGGAATCATAACCCTCTATTTCTGCATGTCAGGGTCCTCCACATCATTGCCATTATCCAATGTGATGTCTTTACAATTTGTACATTGTGGCCCCTGAAGTTCAGGTCCTTCTCTACCGTTACTCCTAGATCTCTCATCTGCTTTACTTTCTTTAAGGTTTCCCCACCAAGTGTATACTTTGCATCCCATCGTTGCCTACCAAATCTCAAAACCTTATACTTTGCAACATTGAATTGACACTTCCACTTACTTTTCCATTCATGCAATCTATTCAAGTCCTCTTGTAATGCCATAACATTCGCTTGACTCTGCATAAACATATAATAGATTAACTTTTGTGTTTGACTCATATGAAAGCTGATTCTTAAAAATTTCAAATGTCATTCATCCATGCATTTTTGTATGCATGCTACTGAACTGGTGAACTCTCCATTTTAATCCCTTTAAAGTATCAAGGCCTATCTGTTTTTCCAATAACTAGCAGCTTTTGTTTATCAATTCTTGACATATTTGAACACCATAAGTTACGCGATTCATTGCTTTTATTGATCCAAGCAGTGTAACATGTTTATAACACAGGGAATCATCGGATGTTGGCATGATAAAATAGCCCTGTTTCATCAGAATTGCAGATGTCATCAGCACTAAATTTTTGAGAAGCATAATTACATAATTTTTCTAGCACTTCATTTGTTAGAGGTTATTGGCTGGCCCAATTTTTTTATATATTTTTTATTTATTTAAGGTCACATGACCTATAGCACATTAGTGCCATGTTTGGACAAGAGGAATAGCAGAAAGGAGGAATCTGTTCACATTTTGCTTGAACAGCTGATGGTTGTAATCTTTGGGAAAGGCAGAGTGGGGGAGACTGTTCCAAAGGACAGAAATAGATGGAATGAAAGAGGAGACAGCAAAGTTGGTTCGGTGAGTTTCAAGATGGACTGTAAAAGGGTGTTGGTTAACAGTGGCTCTTGTTTTAATGGTTTTGGAGGAGAGTAGGGGGGAATGATAGTGGCCAATTCAGCCGAGCTCTGTCCATGAAAGTATCTGTAGAACAGGTACAAGGCAGAAAATGAGCATCTGTGAGAGAGGGATTGAAGTAGCTATGAGATAGGGGTCATTAATTAGCCAGATTCTTTTGGACAGAATCGAGCAATCTTAGAGAGGATTTTGGTGCACCTCCCCAAATATGGGAGCAATATGAAGGGCCGAGTGGTTAGTGTATCTGCTCTCCAGCCAAAAGGCTGTGGGTTTGAATCCTGCCATGGGCATGGATGTTTGTGATTGTCTGTGAAAATACTAGTGGTGGTGGGCAGTAGATGACATTGGTGTAGATCAGTGTTTCTCAAACTTCAGATATCCGTGTACCCCTTCTTAAATTTTCATTATTGCCAAGTACCCCTTTTACCAAAATAATAAATAAATAAATAAAGTATATTTCATTGTAAATGTCTATTTTATTTGAATTTATATGTTCATGTAAACAAAAAACATGATTTATTTTTAATAGAACAAAATTTGGAATCTGTTCCTCTTCATTTCTCATCCACGAAAATTCACATTTCAAGTAATTCATATCATACTTACGAAGATTTTTCATCTTCTTCCTAGTTGGTTCTCTAGAGATGTCAGACGACACACCCTTATCAATTTTATTGATTCAGATACAATATCAACGTTTTCTTGTTGCTTGTATTTGCTATATTGCTCTGTTTTGTGCATTTTATAAATCCAGTCTTTCAATAGTGATTCATACTTAAGCATTTGAAAGCTAAAAAAATTACCGTATTTACTCGAATATAACTCGCACTTTTTTTCCCAAATTGAAAGCTAAAAATTGGATTTTTGGAAAGTTTTCAGAAGAAAACTGAAAATGGTGCGACTTACCAAGAAGTTCCTATTTGCTATCGCTACTTTTGGCATCGAGAACAGATTCCTTGTGTTCATCGTCACATTCATCTACCTAAATAGCTTCATCTTCTTTCCCATTATTTCAAGCAAAATAATGAGAAGTAAAAGCAGAATGTGAAACAGACAGCAATGGTAGGCCAGTAGAGATAGAGCAGCTATGAAGAAGTGCATATGATTGGTGCGGTATTAACAAGAGATCACGTGAACCAAAGACAAAAGCAAGCCAACAGTTGAGTTGAAATGCTAATTTCAACTCAACTCCATTATCTGATATTATGGAATTCGGTTGAATTCCATAATATCTGAAACATATTCACTATATATTTCTTGGTTTTAACACGTTCACGATGGGGTGGTGTCAAGCAAAACCATATGTTGCACCGGCAACATATGGTTTTGCTTGAGTCTATATAGCAGTTTCTATTGGGGCGATGTGATTCATTAGTTAGTGCCGTTTTTATCCCAGTTGTCTCTAATTGCACTATTTGTTGAGAAATATATTAATTAACGTTTTTCTTCAAGAGGGAAGAACATTTGATAACATTTAGAAGTGGTAACAACAGCTCACAAATTGACTACATTTTGACTAGAAGAAAACATCTTAAGGTTGTGACAAATTGTAAGGTAATTCCAACAGATCAAGTAGCACAACAACACCGACTGCTGTGCGCAGACTTTAAATTAAGATCGAAGATAAGAACTTCTGGTTGCCATGGGATGAAGACAATTAAGTGGTTTCGCTTAAAAGAAGAGAGTGTGAGGAATCGTTTTAGGGAGAGAGTGTTAGAGAGGATTTCGGATGGACTGGAAAGTGTACAAGATTGGTGGAAACATAATTCAAAAGTAATCCTGAGCTGTGCAATCGAGGTGCTTGGTGAGACATCTGGAAAGATTAGAGAGCAGAAGGAGGGTTGGTGGTGGAATAATGATGTACAAGTGGCAGTGACAGCTAAGAGGAAGGCAAAGCAGAAGTGGGATGAGTCAAGAGTGGAAGAGGACAGAGAGGTGTACAAACAGAGAAAGCAAGAAGCCAAGAGAATTGTGGCACATGCGAAGACCATGGCATATCAAGATCTGTATGATCAATTAGAAACAAAGGAAGGACAGAGAAAAATTTACCAACTAGCGAAATGTAGAAATAAAGCAGCTAAGGACATCTTACATGTGAGGCAGATCAAAGATGCTGAAGGAAGAGTATTATGGAGGGATGTGGAGATAAGAAACATGGAAAATATACTTTGAGGGACTTCTGAATGAGGAAAATGCAAGGACTCACAGAGGAGATGGGCAGCCTTCTGAGGGGATGGTGCAGAACATCAGTAGAATGGAAGTGACGGAGGCCATGAAGAGGATGAGGAATGGAAAAGCGGTGGGCCCCGACAGAATTCCAGTGGAGGCATGGAAGGCACTGGGGGAAGAGGGAATTGACCTGCTGTGGGACCTGTTCATGAAAGTTTGCCAACAGGAAAATATACCCGAGGAATGGAGGGAGAGTACTCTTGTTCCCATCTACAAGGGTAAAGGGGATGCACAAGACTGTAAAAATTACAGAGGAATAAAGTTGATGTCCCACACAATGAAGATCCTAGAAAGGGTTCTTGATGGTAGATTGAGGGAGGAGGTGGAGATTGCAAAGGAACAATTTGGCTTCATGCCTGGTAGATCAACAACAGATGCTATCTTTGGGTTACGACAGATGATGGAAAAATATCGAGAGAAACAAAGGGAGCTACATCTGGTATTTATTGATCTGGAGAAAGCATACGATAGAGTGCCAAGGCAAGAAGTCTGGAGGTGTCTGAGGGAGAAGAAGGTGCCGGAGAAATATGTCAGGTTGGTGCAGGAAATGTACAGAAATGTGAAGACAAGTGTTCGGACCTGTTTGGGACAGACAGAAAGTTTTCAAGTAACAGTTGGCTTGCATCAAGGGTCAGCATTAAGTCCGTTTCTGTTTAATATTGTGATGGAGGTGGTAACAGAGGAGGTGAGAGAAGATGCACCTTGGACAATGTTGTATGCAGATGACATCTTGCTGTGTGTAGATTCAAGAGAAGAAGCGGAAACTAAACTAGAAAGATGGAGAAAAGTACTGGAAGAGAGAGGTATGAGACTGAGCAGAAGTAAGACAGAGTATATGTGTTGCGCAGTGGGCGGTGGCCAGGAGACAGACCTGGAGCTGGAAGGAAATGTCATCAGGAAGGTGAGAGACTTTAGATACTTAGGTTCGACAGTGGAAGAAGATGGAGGAGGTGAGAAGAAAGTGGGATGCAGGATACAAGCAGGTTGGAGGAACTGGAGGGAGATGGCTGGAGTGTTATGTGATAAGAGGGTGCCGATCAATCTGAAAGGCAAAATTTATAGGACAGTAGTGAGGCCAGCTATGACATATGCTATAGAAACTGTGGCCCTGAGGAAAAATAACATTAGCAGGATGGAAGTAGCAGAGATGAGAATGCTTAGGTGGATGCGCGGTGTGACCAGAAAGGATCATCTGAGAAATGGCTATATCAGGGGAACAGTGAAAGTTACGAACTTAGGAGCGAAAATACAGGAGGCAAGGTTGAGATGGTTTGGTCATGTGATGAGGAGGGAGGACGAATATGTGGGAAGAAGGGTCATGCAGATGGATGTGCAAGGAAGGCGGAAGCGTGGGCAGCCAAAGAAGAGATGGAGGGAGCTGGTAGAAGAGGACTTGAAGATGAAGAACTTGGATGTGGTGACAGCCCAAGACAGGAAGGTGTGGAGGAGACTCATAAGAAACAGTGACCCCACTTAAGTGGGAGAAGCTGCAGAAGAAGAAGAAGAAGAAGAAGTTGAGAAATATATTACACAGACTGCAAATGTCTCTGTACCTTATTCAGTGATACAATAAAACTACTTGTTTCTCTTGTTGATCAGTATAGTGATGCTGTTGGGGGAGGGCGTGTTGTTTACCGCAAGGAGTGAGTTACTATTGCTAGGATGTGAACGGCGTGGCGATAGTACCTCGCAATTTGAGTAGGAGAATTCAGACATAATATATAATTTACTGAGAAATATATATACGTTTAAAATGATTATTTTTTTCTTAATGATTCCATACATTAATGATGCATATCCAAAAATTGCCACGTACCCCTGGGGGTACATGTACCACACTTTGAGAAACATTGGGGTAGATGATGCAGTTTGCTGTAGTTGGTGGATTGAGTGGTGGAGATGGAGAGTTGTAGAGTAGGTGCCCTCCCTTGATGAGTCTTTGGACTCCTTGTAGGTGTCATGTAATAATAATAATAGTAATATTCCATGTGTGGATGGATTTGGGCTTTGTATAGAGTTAACAGCTGTGAACATGTGAAGTAATGTCTTGTATGAAAAAGTACACCAAGTTTTTTAGTGACTGCCGAAGCTATAGTTGAAATGTGGTTGTGCCAGGAAAGATCTGAGGTGCAAGTCAAAGAAAGAAGAGAAATCTGATCATGCTTGGATATCACAGATTACTGAAAGTAAGAGAGAGAGAGGCATGAAAGTTCTTTCTTTTGAGAGATCTGACAGGACTAAGTTTTGGTGGCATTGAAGTTTACAAGGTTGTCCTTGCCCCACTGAGATATAGCTAGGAGATCTGAGTTCAGGTGTCACTGGTTGTGGTAGATTTTGAGGATTCTAATACTTGAGCACTGCAAGGTTTGTTGAATGAAATGGAGGAATGGAGTGTACTGTCATAAGCAAAGCTATGGATAGGATTGGAAGTCTGAGAGAGCAGGTCATTTATATGCAAGGGGAAGAGAGTGAGTGAAAGAACAGAACCCTAGGGTACTTCTGCATTGGTGGGGAAATTTGTTGTTGACCTACATAGCTAGAGAACAGAAATGAGAGCAATTGGATGGTAGTTCATTGGTTGATTTTATCACCTTTCTTTGGGATGGACTGGATGTGGACCTGTTTCTGTGTTATAGAGTAGATGCCAGTTGAGTAGGATAGATTGAAGAGGCAATATAGGATAGGTGTTAGTTCTGGAGCACAATTTTTTAACACAATAGTGGATCGATATCACAGGACCAAATGCCTTGTTTGTGTCCAGTTATTTAGCATTCTTTTGATTTCTTTTTTGTCGGAAGACTATAGGTGATGTGAAGGAAGCTGTTCTTGGAGTGGAGGAACTTTACCCCAGTCTTCAATGCAGAAATTGGAAGAGAAATGTGATGCCAGTAAGTTGGCCTTGTCTTTAAGTGAGGTAACTGCAGTACCATCCAGATGTGAGAGTGGTGGAAACCTGGGTGGGCAGAAGTTGTACCCAATGGCCTTGGCAAAGGATCAAAAGGGGCAACTGCCATTTGAGCAGGAGATGAGTTTGTATTATTTGGCCCTTTCAAAGTCTGACTTGGATTTGGTGATGATTCTTTTACAACTGTTGCGAGCTGCATAGTGGGCAGCTGAAGTTTTGGTCTTGAGCCATTCATGGTAAGCAGAGGTTTTTTCTTTTACAGCATTGGCACACTTTTTTGAGACCCAAGGCTTGGATGGTGGCTAAGAGTTTGGAGTGGAATGAGGGATGAAAGCCTTCATTCCTGTGAGGATGATTTCTGTTATACCATCTGAGCAGGTGTTTAGATCAGAAGAACAGAAGCAGTAGTTGGACCATGGAAAGGATGAATAGAAGTCATGGAGGTCCTCCAAATTGGCACCCTTTAGTGCCAAAGGATGCAAGACTATGAATTGGTGGATGAATGTAGTTCTTTGGCAAAAGATACTTTTATGAGGGTGTAGTCGGAGTTACCAAGAGGAGACCCGACAACCACGGTGTACCTGGAAGGGGTGCTTGTTAGAAATAGGTAAAGTGTGTTGGCAATTTGATGGGGTGGGGGGGTTATTAGATATTCCGGTAGGAAGATTGATGATCTGAGATAAGTCATTGCTGATGGCAAATGCCAATTAAACAGCATTGTGTCCCAAATAAATCAAGCAAATTCTTTTTATATTCTCATTTTGTTTTTTTTCTTCTAGATTTGTCCCAATAAAAGGGCTGCCTCTATTAACCGTAATCTACTGTATATGGAGATGCATAATAGTCATCCTACTGGATGCAAATGACACCTGATAGGCTAGGATAATAAAAAAGGAAAAAATATCAGGCATCTTCTAGACCAGGAATTCAATATTTCTCTCTTGCAGTTTCTACATGAGTTACAACTTGCCTTTGAAATGGAAAGAGTAATTGGGGCTATTTACTGCTCAGTTGCAATCAGAAAGATAAAGTTGTGAGCACTTTCTAGTTCTGTTCAGTAGCAAGTTGGATTGTCACTTTTCCTAATAATCACAGCAATCCAAAGTTGTTAAATTTGAATCCTCGTAAGTCTTAACCTTAAGTCTCACTAAGGTACTGTTTTAGTAGGGTTGGAATGTCAGTAATGTATTACAGCACTATTCTGCTGGTAAATCTTAATTGTTAAAAATTCTTAACCATGCTAAAATGAAACCTGCACTGTTCATTTTACCCTGCGCTGAAAACTGCACTATGCATGGTATTTCTCTATATACTCCTCATGCACTTTGTATCCATGATGCTTCAGTGTAATATATCAGTGGTAAAATGCACTTTGCATCCATGTTGCTTCAGTGTAATATATCAGTGGCAAAATGCACTTTGCATCCATGACAACCTTGACATGTCAAAACTGGTTGTGTGTAGTTAAATACTGTAATTATGCTTCACCTTTCCAAAATTTATTCTGAGAAAATTTCCTATATGAAAATTTTAGTAAAATATGCTTCAGAATGTTAGTGTTATTAATATGAAGACTGTATTTTTAGTCTTATTCTGTTATAATACTAAACCAGCAGAAGCTTACCAAATATTATTTTCCTTATATTAGTAGTTCTTTAAATGAAGAAAAACATTTCCTTCATTAAATGCTGTCTTTTTTCTCTGAAATTATTTATTTGCTTTTTTTTTTTTTTTCCAGGGGCAGCTTCAGGAGTTTCTGGAGCTTCTGGAGCATCTGGTGCATCTGGAAAACATGAAAGTTGGGAATTTGATTCAGGCGCTCGAGATTTGAGCCCTGAACCAAATACCCTTCAGAAACTAATTGAAGCAGCAGGAGGTACAATATCTGGAAGCAGTAGTGATCTCTTAGACCTTGCAAATAAGGTATGCTATACATGATATTTTATTGAAATTTTCTGTGTACTGTTAAATGATCATTATTGCTCTTCACTGGCTTGGCTTTTCTTCGGAATCTAAGTTAATACTTCTGATGCAGATTTTCAACTTTGAAAAAAGTCACTTATTTTCAGATTTCTCAAGCTGGAGATTAGTCTAGTAATAATCTCATCTCATCTTCCTTTCCCTCTTTTACCTTGCCGTGTTGAGGGTTTATTAATCATCGGACCTTAAACCGTTCACAGGATAAGGTGGTCAGCCCTATGTCCCGTAGTGTTGAGTTTTCAAGGCCAATTTGCTTGCTTTGCAGGATGAAAAACCCCAGGATAAACTGGGGAAAAGATCCTACTGTCCACACCCAAGACCGGCTAACTTGGCTCTGGCTGAGGAAGATCCTTAGCTCCTCATGTCACCGAAGAGAATTGAACCTAGGACACTCCTTCCCCGGGCATATGATTGCGAAGTGCACAGCCACTAGGCTAACTTCATGGACATCTAGTAATAACGAATGATAATAAAGTGTATATATTTAAATATTTTATTGTATTTTTATTGCCAAAACAAGTGGTCTTAATTTAGTTTGAATCAAGAATAATGGAAGTTTATTTATTTTTTTTTAAAAATGACTATATTTAACTGCATTGGTTGGAATGAATAATATTATTACTTATGAATAAAGTAGCATGGGATTGGAGAAAGTTATTAAATTGAAGTAGAAGCATAAGAGAAGTAGAGTTGTGTGTTTTCAAGGTAATGATAGTAGAGACCAGATGAGAGAAACCATCGTCGTGAATGGCATGGTAGTTAGGACGTGTGAAGAGAGGCTTCATGCATGTCCCATTCAGTATGGGATAAATTTGAGGCTACAGGGGAGCTGGAAATGTTTTGCATTTTTAGTGTTAAGCAGGTGAGAGAGAGAGCATGTCCAGTCATGGAAATGATAATTAGATGACAAGTCTTGTGAGCATAAAGCTATGAGGATAGGTGGAATGAAAGATAGTGCTGCTGTAGGCCCAGCCTTCATGGGAGCAGCCACGTCAAAAGTCAGGTAATGATCAAGCGAGGAATTCTGCAGAGTCAAAAAAGGGCAGGCTGTTATATTTGTATACCAAGAAATATAAGGGGAGAGGTTATGGTCATGATGATCCAAAAATCACTGATGAGATGTGGTTAATGGTAGGTGATATAGGGATCACTCAAGGGTCAAAGCCAGATAAAAAGAGCAGAGCTGATAATTGTGATATGTACTTACTGAATTTCTGTTTCAGGACATGCACTGGTCATTACTAACAACATGTTGCAATGTAAAGATGTGCACAAATTTACATGGAGAGAAGGTACAAGAAATAATAATATTAAAAAATGCCTCATTGACTATGTTAGTGTTGATAGCAATATATTCATGGTGTTAAGGATAATTGGAAGTGATCATCACTTAGTTACAGTAGATGATTGCTGTAATGAATCTACTAGAGACATCATTTGTTAAAATGAAGCAACACAGTGTTCTCTATAGTGAATTTAGGATAAAAATACTAATCCCCTCACACTCCATTCCCATGAAACAAAGGAAATCACCAGAAATAGCACAAAAGCAATCATGAGATGTAAAAGAAATCTTGGGAAATAACAAAACAAATTACGAAAAACAAAACAAAGAAAATTGTGGGGAACAGAACAAAGGGAATTGTGCAAAAATAGAAAAACAGAAGAAATCTTGGGAAATAGCACTAAAGTAATCAAAGGAAATTATTATTATCAGAGACCTTCAGGAAATCGAAGACTCGTCAAGGGAGACCATACATCACCCATACCAGATATCATATCTTCTCTTAAATTTATTCACACCAGATTCACTTCTATTTCAACACAAAACATTCCACTACCTCATTGCTCTGAGAGAGAAAAATGTAACTTACCCTTTTCTCAACTGCATACAACAGATGTCTCTTTATCCTTTCCCCACCTTCCATTGGTTGATGAAATTTTAATGAAAAATTATTATCAACCAGTATTCTATATCCATTGGTTATCTATCTTGTCTACAAGAGTCTGCAGTTTACATATTCTTAGACTGCCCTTGTAACCCCACACATGGCAGTGATGTGCTTATAGGTCACTTGACCTCGCTTGTATTGGTTCAAAAAAAAAAAAAATTATATTCCATTATCATCATTGTTACTTTTTTTTTACTCTTTCTGCAGCTTCTTTATCCTTGTAACCAAGAAGACCAAAATCTATGCACTATACAGCTGTGTTGTACATTGATGTCCAAAAGCTATGGATGAACTATATTTTTACCTGTACAGTGGGATACCCAAAAAAACCAGAATTATTTTTAAAAAAATTACCATTTATAATACCATATTCTAGTCTCCTTCAAAGTACTTTCCATGTGAGTCATTGTACTTGTCCCAACGCTTTTTCCACTGTTTGAAACAGTTCTCGAACTGTTCAATTGGAATATTGTTTATGGCCTCCAGCGACTTTTTCTTTCACATCATCCACATCAATGAATTGCTGCCCTTTCATGGTTTTCTTTATCTGTGGGTATAAAAAAAATGTCACATGGAGAGAGAGAGCGAGAGAGAGAGAGAGAGATTAGTCGAGTAGAGAGGGTGTGGAACAACGGCATATTACTTTTCATCAAGAGCTGTTGGACAGACAAGGCTGTGTAGGCTGGGGTATTGTCGTGGTGCAGCAACCAATCTCTGCTACTCCACATTTCTGGCTGCTTTCATTTCACACTATCATGCAATCTTCTCAAAACGTTGAGATAAAAATGTTGGTTCACTATCTGTCCAGGAGGAACAAATTCTTTGTGCACAATTCCATTCACATCAAAAAAACAAATCAACATTGTCTTGACTTTAGATCGAACTTGACATGCCTTCTTGGATCTTGGCGATTTTTCATGTTTCCATTGGCTTGACGCTTGTTTTGTTTCTGTATCATAATTGTAATTTTATCACCAAGACTTATCCCTTGTCACAACTTTTGATAGAAAGTTCTGGTTATTAAGAACTTGCTCCCTCAAATTGCCGCAACATATTCAATGATTGCTTTTTTCCTGTGTGAGTAAATGAGCACAAATTTAGCAGGCACATGTTTCATTTGCAAATCTCCTGTTAAAATTTGCTGGCATGAACACCACAACAAATTAGTCTCTTCAGAAACTTGCTCAATGATATTCATTGATTTCCTCACAAACCTTCTTGATGTTTTCATCATTTTGTCAAAGGTCAGCCAGATCATGGTTGGTCTTCAGCTGACATGTCTCCATGTCTCCATTTTGGAAACAGGAAAAAACACTTGTAGACCTGAATTTTACCTAAAGCATTGTCTTTAAAGGCTTGCCAAAGCATAACAATAGTTTTGACTGCAGTTTTACCCAAAAGAAACCAAATTTTCACACACACACTCTGTTTCTTGTGATCATCAGCCATCACAAAATCACCAAACTTGCTTGTAAGCACTAACAAAAAAGCAGCCAGAACAGCAAATCAGTTCACACAGGATGCCTGCACTTGCCAGACTGTTGTGTAGAAAACAGCACACTCAGGATTCCTAGCGGCATCATCTGTAACTAGAAAATGGGTACCCCCTCATATATGAAAAAATTTTCATGACTACAGCCAAATGTGGATGAAAATTTATTACCAGCATACTAATAAATTATATTGCACAAAAAATGTTTCATAAATTTTGTACAAATTAAACTGCAATACATTTTTGGCAAAAGTTACAAATTTCAAGTTAAGGAATTCATGTCCAGTGCTTACAGAAGACTATGGGGAGACATTTCAAAGTGAAATATCTGATGAGGACCTGAAATATCTGATGAGCAGCAGTGCATCTCCCAAATGTATTCTTTGGGAATGAGATCTGGGAAGATGCTGGCCACTATATTCGATTAATATCCTCAGTCTCTAGATGTATCTCCACTGCTCATGTATGATGTGGTGTGGCATTTTCATCCATAAAAATGAATTCTTTGCCTACAGCACAATGGAACTATCCAGTATGATATTGATTCATTGTGATATCGTTCACCAGTCATATAGTCCCTTTTTCAAGTACTTGTAGCTAGGTGCACCCATTAAGCATAATGTCTCCCTACACCATTATCCCAGCACTGCTGTGTTTATCCCTTTCAAGAACATTCTCATGATAGTAAGCTATTCCAATTTCGCGCTAGATCAGTTGTTGTCTTAATTGGAGGAAAGACTAACACGACTCTCATCTGTAAAGAGTACATTAGTCCATTGGCATCTTGTCCAATTTTTATGATGCAACAGTGCTGAAAATGTGCTGTACGATGAGCTGTGGATAATGGGATGTAGATTGCAGGCCTTCGGGCATGTAGGCTACTTGTTGCAGACATCTTGCAACATTTTGTCAAGATATCTGCATACCTGTATGGAGCCCACTTGCAAGCTTATCTGCCATTTTGCTGTTATAACCAAAAATCTATCTTCATACTGCATGGTAGAGCGATGGCAACCTCTTAGCAAACATCTAGAACACATTGCATGTTGTTTGCCCATAGTCTGGATGCAACGTTATGTGAGATTCCAAACTCTCAGTAATATCAGTAATTCTGCAAGCCTTCTTCAAACTTTCCAGTAATTCTTCTCCATGTGAAATCATCCAGTTGATGTATTTGAGACATTACAAGAGACATCAGGATTGCAACTTTATTAGCTTCTTTATATGGGTTTTTTTCAATTGAAAGTTAGCCGATCTCATACAGAGGTAGTAGGGTCCCCCCCCCACCCCGGAAACTCTGGTTTTTCATCCCACATAAGACAAATTGCTTGACTACACATGCAATTTATAGACTGGTGGTGGTGGTGGGCAGTAGATGGCATTGGTGTATGTGATGGTAGTGGCTGTTTGCTGTATTTGGTGGATTAAGTGGTGGAGACAGAGAGTTGTAGAGAAGGTGCCCTCCTTTGATGAGTCTTTAGCCTCCTTGATTCATTTATTCCTTCATGAAAAGAGCTTCCTTCAAACACAATTCACTTAGCCTTTTATTCTGAGTGCTACCAAATGATTCCTTTGCACACAGTTTGAAAATGTGAATGTGTACCCACTTTTTACTTGAAATCATCAGTTATACAAATTGCCACATACTGATTCTTTTGAATTTGCAGTTGTAACCTTCAGAAATAGTGTTTATGCTTAGGTTTTGGAGACCAGTGTTCCTTGGAGACCAAGGAACACTGGTCTCCTGCTTGTCCTTATATCCGTATGTCCTTATATCCTGCTTGTCCTTACATATCAATGTTCATTTCACCATTATCCTCTGAGTTATATTTGCAATTTTTGCTATGTGACCCTTTACCTTCCTGTATATCATAATTCAAAGATGTCTTGAATCATCAGTTAATCATAACCCCACCAATATAATATACCATTGGATTACATTTTACCAACGTGCATACCTCTACATTTAAGCAAATGTTGATTTGACAACTGATATCATTTGTCCACACTTCCAGCCTATTCAAGTTACAATGCAAGTGCTGTGTATCAGTAGCATTCCTGATTGCCTTGCATCATCATCAGTGCATCATCAACAAGCAATTGACATCTTTGGTTACCAATCAGTTCATTCCTAATATCATTAATATATAGACTGAACAACAATTGGTCCAAAGACTGATCCCTTGGACCAATTGACCACTGATGGTCGTAAGTGAACGTAGCAGTAGTTTTGAGCTGTGATTTAAAAAAAGTATTTTTAATTGGTGTATGGTGTGACTTTTTGTCGCAAATTGTGCTGCATTTTTTTCAGTGTGCATACAAGTGTCCTTCAGTAGTGCTGTTGTTGAAATTCTTTTGTTGTTTATATTGTGTTTTGTTACTTGTTTGTTGTACTACCTCAGCTTCTAAAGATGGCGGCTAAAGAAACATACATCAGTGGCATGGAAGGCTACTGTATGAAAGTCTGGCTTTGTCTTGGATTTTTCGCAGTGGACACGTTGCAAAAACTGCTGTATGTATGCACTGAAAAATGTGAAAGATCAGTGGACTGCTTGGGTAAACGAGAAGAAGGAAAGCTTTAACGTATGTAAAAAGTGTTTGGATAGATTAGAGCGATTAGAATGGAAGCAAACGTCGGGACTGTAGTAGAAGAGCTTTGGTAGGAGTTAATGAAAAGTGAAATGAAACATCTAGAAGAGGATATTAAACATCTAAAGGAGAGATTGGCTGATGATAAGGAAAAGGAGGAAGTTAATGTTATAAAGAAAGAATCAAAGGATAGTCATATATCAGTGTATGGGGACTCAATCATTAGAGTTGTGATTAGTAATAAAGTGCACAAAACATGCTTTCCTGGTGGGACAATAATTCAAATAATTGATGCATTACAGAAAAGGAATGCTGGGCATCAGAATTAGTGGTAGTAGTAGTGGGCACAAATTACTTAGTTGGGGAGAAGAAAAATGTTGACAGAAACTTGAGGAAGTTGTTGCAGCAGGTAAAGAAGAATAGTGTTGGGAAAGTCATAGGTGTGTTGCCCAGATATGATAACAGTGAACTGAGAAGGAGGACAGAGATAATGAATAGTAAGATAGCTGAGTTGTGTGAGGCAAAAGGGGTTCAGTTTGTAAATCTGTGGATTGAATTTGAAGGGAAGTTCAAATGGTATAAAGCTCATGGATTACATTTGAATGGGTTTGGTGTTGGGCATTTAGAAAGGCTATTGTTTTCTGAGAAGTCACAGAGTCAAGACATTAATGTAGCAAATGAGCAGAGTCTACCTGTGAAACGGGATAGCACAAATCATCAGATTGTACAGCAGGAGGAAGATGGATATGAGGTTAAAGATATGGTTGCAGCAGCACAAGGTGAGTATTAGACAGGTAAGAATGGAAATCACAGTCGTCAGGATCAGGAAAATGGTAGTAGTCACACTGAAGAGAAAGTTTAGCAGCTAGAATAGAGAACATAGGTGCTGGCAGGATGGCCTCAAACACACAGCGATTGTTATGTTTATACACAAATGTATAAACATAACAAACAAGAGAGCTGAGTTTGTGGCATTGATTGAGACAGTATGCCAAAAATTAATTGGAATAAGTGAAACTTGGTTGTCTGAGTAGGATTTGATGTTGGGAATAGAATTAGAAGGATATATAATTTTCTGGAAGGACAGAGATGTGATAAAAGGAAAGGGGGGTGGGGAGTGCTGTTAATGATTGCAGAGGAATTATGTCCGCAAAGTGTGGAAATTGATCGTGCATGCACAGATTTTGAATCTGTATGATGTGAAATTATTGTTAGTATATCTCATAGGATGCTATTATAGTCCAGGGAATGCAGAGAATACTGATTATAAAATGTTTAGGCAAATTATAAAAAGAAGGTGATTCTGATGGGAGACTTTAACTACAGGAATATAGACTGGAATGAGGAGTAGTGTATGGGAAAAAGGAGAGTGAGTTTGTGGAATTTCTGAGTGATAAGTATCTTAAGCAGCATGTGATTGAAGCAACAAGAGGCTTTAATGTTTTTGATTTGGTGATAACATCAGAAGATGCAGTTGTTAATGAGGTGTTGACAATGCTGCCAGTTGGTGTGAGTGATCATGAGGTACTTGTTTGGGAAGTGATGAAACAAGAAAAGGTCACTGCCAAAAATGGATACATATGGAAGTATAAAGCAGGTGATTATAGGAAGCTCTGTAGTCAGTCAGCATCAGTATGTTGGGTAGATGAGCTGAGCGGAAAAGATGTTGACGATGCATGGAAACTCATAAGGCAGTATCTGACAAAAGCAATGTATGACTGTATTCCAAGGGTTAAGCGAGTAAATAGAGTAGGAGTGAAATGGATGAGCAGTGAAATTAAGCAAGCTGTGCTGGAAAAGAAAATGTTATGGAGGAGGTACAAGGCAATTGGTGGTGATCGGACCCATGAAGAGTATAAAGTGTAGGCTAGAAAGGTGATGAGCATGGTAAAGAAAGAAAAGGTGCAGTATGAGAGGAGATTTGCTGGTCAGGCCAAGGTTAACTCAAGGGAATTTTTCCTTTACATGACAAGCAAGAGGAAGAATAATTATGGCAGACTAACATTGGTGGATAGTCATGGCAGCAGATTAACAGCTGCAAAGGATATAGTGGAATTATTAAACAAGCATTTTATCAGTGTATATCATACTGGTGTAAATGATGCAGTGCAATATATAGAAGAGAGGCAAGTATTAGGAAAATTGGAAGTGAAAGAAACAGAGGTGTATCAGATGTTGGTTGGGTTAGATGTGAATAAGGCTGTGGGAATGGATGACATATCACCATGTATTCTTAAGGAATGTGCACTACAGTTGGCTATACCTCTGCCCTGGTTATTTAATGAAAGTCTTGTAGTGGGTAGGGTTCCTAAGGAGTGGAAAGAAGGCAAAATAGTACCACTCCACAAGCATGGTTCTAAGACAGGTCTCCAACTATAAGCCAGTCTGTATAACTGTGGTTGTGTCAAAGTGTTGGAGAGATTGGTAAGGAATAGAATACAGGATTGAATTTATGTACATGGCATTCTTTATAATGGTCAGCATATGTTTTTAAAGGATAGGTCCTGTTTCAGTAATTTGTTTGCATTTTATGATAAGCTGACTAGTGTGTTAGATAAGGGAGAATTGTATTCAGTGATATTCTTGGACTTTGCAAAACCGTTTGATAGATTACCACATGATAAGTTGGAGTACAAACTGCTGAGGATGGGAATGGAGAGTATATTGGTTAGATGGAGCAGAGATTGGCTCTTGTGTATGATGGAGCAGTGTTTCAGAAAAGAAGGGCACCAGTGGCATGCTCCAGGGTTCTGTTCTTGGGGCCCCCTGCTGTTTAACTTTTTTTGTAAATTATATATCATGTGGACTGACTGGGGATCTTCAGTTATTTGCTGATGATGCAAAGTTGGGAAGCATTATATGTAGCACTGCTGACGTTGAATCTCTCCAGGATGATTTGAATAGACTTATTACTTGAACAAAAGAGTAGGGTTGTAGTTTTAATATCAATAAGTGCAAGGTGTTGCATTTTGGAGTGCAGAAATATAAGGCTGTGTACTATATCAATGGGCCGTACTGCAGGAAGTGATGAGATTGGAGATTTGGGAGTGATGGTTGACAGTAGACTGAAGTTTAGAGGGCACATCCTAGTGCTGCTATGTTAAGAAGTACTCTAACATGCAAGGATAAGGAGTGGTTGTGCCTCTTTATAAGGTACTGGTCAGACCACACTTGGACTGTTGTGCTCAGATCTGGTCACCTGGTTTTCAATGTGATGTGGAGACATTGGAGAGGGACCAGAGATGAGTGACTTAGACAATATCAGTAGTTTGGAATGCTGACAATGGAGAGAGGTTGAAGAGATGTGGATTGCAGAGTTTGGTGGATAGAGAGATTGTCTTTTCAGCATACTATGTGAAATGTAATTTAGCTTGTCTCTGTATATATATATATATATGTGTGTGTATACTCCAGTTGATGACTTTAATATGAAGTGCGAAACGTCGTGAAATTAAAATAATTGTTTATAACACAGTTGTAGAGTCCATAATTTGTGTAAAATGAATGCTGATCACCATGTAACACTAAAGGAAAGGAGGAAGAGAGATGATATGATAGAGACATTTAAGTTAGAGGATTTTATCAGATTAATCCAGAGTGGATTATAAAAAGAGTAGAATGTGAGAGGGGAGGAACCAGAGGTAATTCCTGAAAGTTATGTAAAAGTGTGGTGAAGAACGGTGTGAGGAATAGATTTTTTATATATGGAGAATTGTCAGTGAATAGAATGCATTGCCAGAATGTGTTGTTAATGCAAGAAATGTTAAGGACTTGAAGATTTTATATGATAAATATATGGTCGGTTGAATGAACCTCCCACGATGAGTCTGTCAATTCCATGGAGGGCGTAATAATAATCATCATCATTATCAGCCATTGTCGATCCACTGCTGGATGAAGGCCTTTCCAAAATTACTTAAACTGTCTGTCCATAGTTCTCCTTTTCCATGTCACTTCTGCAAATCTGATGCATCATCAATCAACCGTGATTTAGGTCGGCATCGTGGTCGTTTTTCCTCTCATCGAATCCAATCCAGTACTTCTTTTGTCCATCGTTGATCTTGTCTTTGAGTAGTATGCCTAGCCCATTGCCACTTCAGATGTTTCACTCTTCCTATGGTGTCAGAGGCTTTTGTTTGATTTCTTATGCATGTATTCCTTTTGTGATCCAATCTTGTGATACCAAGCATACTTCTTTCCATACTAAATTGTGTTGTTCTTAATTTTTGAATTTCCTTTGCATTCAGTGTCCATTTTTCACAGCCATATGAAAATATAGGAAGAATACATTGGTTGAAAACTTTTCTCTTCGGGCATAATGGTAGTTGGCTTTTGAATATTGAAAGTAATTTTCCAAATGCTTTCCATCCAAGCATTGTGTGCCTTTTAATTTCGTCTATGATATTTTGTTCCATTGATATCTGTTGTCCCAAGTAGTATATGTAATGATCTATTTGTTTAATTTCCTCATTATTGATTTTTATTATTTCTAGTTGGACATAGCTATTGAAGATAACTTGGGTCTTCTTTAGGTTTATCTTTAGGCCAGCTTTTTTGCTAGCAATTTGGAGTTCATGGATGTTAGTCTGTAATTCATTCGCAGTTGAAGTAAAGATAACTATGTCATCTGCAAAGCATAAATGGCTTAAATATCTTACATTTATCTTCAGACCTTTCCCTTCCCAATCAAGAAGTTTGAATATTTCTTCTAGGCATGCTGTGAATACTATTGAAGATAACTTGGGTCTTCTTTAGGTTTATCTTTAGGCCAGCTTTTTTGCTAGCAATTTGGAGTTCATGGATGTTAGTCTGTAATTCATTTGCAGTTGAAGTAAAGATAACTATGTCATCTGCAAAGCATAAATGGCTTAAATATCTTACATTTATCTTCAGACCTTTCCCTTCCCAATCAAGAAGTTTGAATATTTCTTCTAGGCATGCTGTGAATACTTTTTGAAATATTGTGTCACCCTGCCTTATACCTCTCTGTATTCCCACAGTAGAGATGTTTCCATTGAAATGAATTGCCGCTGTGGCATTGGTGTATGCTGATTTGATAATTCTGATGTATGGCTCCTCTTTTGGTTGTGCTAGGTCTTAGAGTCGCACAAAGCCCATGGGCTAAGACTTTGTAATCCACTGCTAGTAGACTGATAGGTCAGTAGTTCGTCAAGTGTTCTATCTCACCTTTTCATTTAAGTCAAGTCTTCTTTGTTGGTACATCATTTTTTTTCAGACATAAAGTAAATAGTTTTGCTGAGAGTTTGTAGATTATTTCTCCACCTGTTTTTAGAAGTTCAGTTATAACTCCATCCTCACCTGCAGCTTTCCCATTTTGCAAGCTTTTTTTTGCAAATATTAATAATAATAAACTTAAATCTGGACGATTCAACCTCTTCATCCCCCAATATACCATTGTTTTCCTAACTAACTGAGTCACTCTCCTGGCTTGTTCTTTATACTCTTCATGTAACTGATTATTACTGTTATTCATCTTGTACTGCCTACAAAGTACCTTCTTTCAGATTTCATGCTTAATCTCCTCATTCATCCATTTTACACCTGCCTTATTCATCCTTTTGGTCTTCAGAATACACTCACACATGGATGCTATTATGTATTCTTTGTCAGTTTGAAAGCAGCATTTATTTCCTTACTGCTCAACTCCTTGTTCCATGCTATAGCTCCAAGCTGTATCCTACACTTGTCATAATTACTAGCCTTATAATTTCACATATATCCTTTCCTCACAAAAGTCTGTATGGCTAGCCATAATGCAGTTCATCACTTCATGATCACACTCACCAACCCGAGAAAGTGTGAAACTCCACTGACAATTACATCTGCTGACGAAATGATCAGATATGAAACTCTTGATCCTCGCATGCCCTCCTTTATGTGCTGCCTGAGATAGTTATCTCCTAAAACTCGAGAAAGTCATTTTCCTTATTCCCAAATGCTATCCCTTCATTTCAATCTATATCGCCATAATCACCCATAATAATTACCCTTCCTTTGTTCTCTAATCCTAGTTGTTTATACATTTGTTCATCACCACTCTCCACATTTCTGGAACTATAGCAACATCGAACTAAATATGTCTTCCTGTCATATTTATTACAACACACTGCCTCATGACCATTACCATTATTTCCCTCTTTCACCATGTCTATCTTATGTGGACATAATTTCCCTGCTATCATCAGCAGTACTCTCCCTTCCTTCCTGTTCTTTCTATCCTTGCAAAAAATGCTGTATCCTTCCATTTCCGTTCCCGTTAGAATATCATCTTCATTTCACCGTGTTTCATTTATTCCAACGATTTTGGGGCAAATAAACTTAATCAGTGAAACCATTTCATCTCCCTTATTTCTATACTTTTGGTATTTGTAAACAAACACAGTAATTCATTTTTAAGTCTATAACCAGTCTTATCCAAGCCACTTGCTGGTTGTGATTTCTCCACCACACCTGTCCAGTCACCTTTATCAGCGTTTACCACACATTTAGCTGCTCAGTCTCAACTTCCCCACCCATATCTCATTATACTCTATCTTCATACACACACATTCACTGCCACTTTCAACATCCACTGTCTGTATTCCAAGTCTCCATATTCACCAAAGCTCCTCCTGTTTCCCTGTTCCTCTTGCATTCCTGTTCTCTCCTCTTCTCTCACATTACTACATTACTACTGTCTTCACTACCTAGCACTTCTGTTTTTTCACTTCATCTCTTGCATATATCACACACTGTATTTCCACACATTGTGCTTCCATCCAGCAACATTTTCTCCAGTACACTCACTCAAAAGCCATTCAAATGCAACCCGTCACACCCGTATAATTTCATTCTTCCCCTCAAACACATGCCATAAATCCACAACTGTATTCCCTCCTCCTTGCACAGCTCTGCTAGCATACATGATTTTGGCTCTCTGTCACAACTCATCATTGTCCTACCTCGGCGACACACTGACAAGCTTTCCCATTACACTTTTATCTTTCATGCTTCTCAGTAACCTCCTGATATTTGCCCTCACATGCTCCTTATGTCTGCTTAGATCATTTGACCCCACAATCACCACTAACTCTCTTGCTCGTTTTTTCCTCATGTCCAGCGCCTGAATTATCCTGCTCATTCTCTCTTCTGGATAGCAGACCTTATGGACTTTCTCCCATTAACTAATCCTCTAACTATGGAATCTTCATATACTGCTATCTTGGAATCACTCGTCACCTCCTCTACTCTTTTTTCTTTCATTCTGTTCTTTTTTGCACTTTCATTAGTTTCCACTAAACGTCTAACATCGCTCCACATATTCCTCACTATATTTTTCATTGAAAATGAAAAATTAAATGAGGAATAACCTGCTGTATCAAATCTTGAATTCCAACAATTTTAATCTCTGTCAATCCTCTGTCTCGCTACCTCTTGTTCTATGCACCTTACTTCCATTTCCTAATTCATACTTTCCTTCACACCCTTATCACTAACTTTCGCATTCTTTCATTCTTTCACTCCTTCTGGTTCACTAGCTTTCGTTTCATTTCTGTTTCCTTCATTTATCTTATCTTTTATCTTTTTAGTCTGTTTTGCATTCGTTGCCTTGTTGTCTAATAATATATCTCACTTCCCAAAAATCAATACTCCCCCCCCCCCAAACTCATCTCTTATACTCCTCCATGAATACATATTACACTCACAACATCGAATAATTTTTGAAAAGTCTATGTTATTAATGCCACTTGATTTTCGCAGTGCTTACCTTGTCGCACCAGTGGATGCTTGCGTGGTTGACCTCATAAGTACCACCATTGTTATATTTAGGGGCAATTTCAACTAAGAAATCACACAGACACACTTCATTATCAAATATAAATAGCACAACACTACAATTCATGCAGTATTGCTAATTATCTCTGAAGCTCTTTCCAACACTATACAATTTACAGCCTTCTAGTGGCATGAGTTTAGTGTTTTTATTGCTGGTATTCATGCCAAATTTTTTGCAGCTTCTATTCAATTTAGTTAAAGAATCCTTTAACTAAATTGAATTGAATTGAATGCTCACAATATCAAGTTCTTTCCTAATACCCTTTAATATGATAATGCCATTAATGACATATGGTCACTCCCATAATCTTTCTTAAAACTCTCACATCTGTAGTCATTATGGCATTATCAAAAGATATCAAAGCAGGCAAGGCCCCAGGCTTCGATGGTGTCCATCCTGAATTTCTGATTAATTGCAGGCCAATTACTATAAAATCATCATCATCATCATCAAATTCCTGCCATGTACCCTCAAGGGGTGTACAGGATATGACAGTACTACATGAAAAAATTACATCATTACTAACTTCCTATCTACAATTTTCCTCCAAATCAGTCTGTTACTTGTCAAGACTCCAACATTATCAGATCTTATATTTCTATCGTCTAAGGCACTTTGTACCGTATCAATCCACCTATATCTTGGTCTTCCTCTGGGTCGTTTTCCTGCCAACCTGGCAGAGAACATTTGTTTTGCTAATCTTTCCTCGCCCATTCTGTTTAAGTGGCCATACCACCTGAGATTAGCTCTGCTAACGCATTCCTGGATGCTGACAATGTCAAGTTCTTTCCTAATATCCTCATTTTTAATATGATATTGCCATTGATGCCATCTGTTCACGCCTCTAATCTTTCTCAGGACTCTCATATCTGCGGTCTCTAGTCTTTGGTCAAGTGTTTTACTTCTGACCCAGCTCTCAGATCCATAAGTTAAAACTGGTTTGAACACTGTCTTGTATACAGCTAATTTAGTGTTCCGACTAATTTCTTTTTTATTCCATATGAATTTATTCATTTGACTTCCCACCATACCAGCTTTGCTGATTCTGTTGTCTATTTCTATATTTAATTTACCATCTTCAGTAAATTAAATAAACAGTACTATAAAATGGCTCTGTGAATTCTTTTCTGATATATTATTTTCTGATATATATTCTAAAATGTTAGAACGCTTTCTGTACAACAGATTGTCCATACCAATTATGCAGCATGTCCCGATTGAACAAGCTGGTTTTAGAGAAAAACGTGGTTGCTGTGATCAAGTGCTCACTTTAACATCATACATAGAAGCTGGATTTCAGAAGCAAGAGAAAACATCTGCTTTCTTCTTGGACCTAACAGCAGCCTATGATACAGTATGGCGTGAAGGTCTTATATACAAATTTCTTAGCATTGTCCCATGTAAACGGACTGCACACTTAATTTCCTCCATGCTCACTGAACGTTTCTTTCAAGTTATATTAGGAAATAAAATATCCCAACAACAAAAACTTAATAACGGTCTTCCACAAGGGTCAGTATTGGCACCCTTACTTTATAACCTATACACATATGATTGCCTGCTACCATCTCATGCAAGTTCTGTTATGCTGATGACATTATAATTGCCATTCGACACAAAAATTTGAGTCAGACTGAAGACATACTTACAAAAGATCTGAAAACAATAGGCAAATATTACAAAAAATGGAGGCTCCAGTTCAATCCAGACAAAACAGAAGTATCAAGCTTTCACCTTAATAATCGAATGCAGATGTCACTTTACATATCTTTTTTGAAGGATGTTTACTACGACACAATAAGTTTCCAAAGCTTAGGCATGACCCTGGACCGCATGCTCTCTTAAAAGCAACACCTAACAAACGTTTCTGCTAAGTTAAGAACCCGTAACAACATAATACAAAAACTAATAGGCACGACATGGGGAGCAATAGCTGATAATCTGCGGATTACAGCTCTTGGTCTAGTTTTCTCTGTTGCCGAATATTGCTCACCAGTGTGGCTAAATAGCACACATGTTAAACTTGTTGATAGCCAACTAAATAATATAATGAGACTGACTTCTGGCACAATTAAATCAACGCTCACACACTGGCTTCCAGCTCTTAGCAACATTGTTCCACCAAATCTATGCAGGACAGGCTCTCTTACAGGAGTATAAGAAAATCTTGGAGAACACAGCCCTACCAATACATTTAGATCTCCCAGGCTTAAGTGTATGGCGATTGAAATCAAGACATCCACCACTACAATTAGCCCAACTACTACTACAATCTGACTTTGACCTGAATCAAAAGTGGCAAGAACAGTGGGAGAGCCAGACAGATGACATCACAAAATTTTCTCTCAAAGAATTACAAGAAAGTTTTGATCACACCTCCCACGAAAGTTTTGCTCACACCTCCCACGAAAATCCTGGACTCAGCTTAATAGAATACGAACTGGTCATGGTGTATGTGTGTGGACATGCTTTTTAAATGGGGTAAACGACCATCCCCGCATTGTGATTGTGGAGCTCAAAGACAAATTGTGGACCATATTGTGACTCAGTGTTATCTCATAGCATATTCAGGAGACAAATTGGACTTTTTAAGTGCTACACCCGAAGCTATCAACTATCTGACCAATATGGATGTAACCTTTTAATTTTATTGGTTTTTAAAATGACTTTTGACTTAATTTTATATGTTTTTAAAGTGACAGTGTATTGTACTGCATGTTTTGTTATTCATGCCATACTAATAAATAAATAAATGGCATTATCAAACACACACTTCTTTTCCTAATCTTCTCTCCTATTTCTGTTTAAGTTAGTTTATGACTGTATATCAGATTTATATGGAATTAGAAAGAAAGAAAGTTAAAACACTAAACTAGCTCAAACAAACTGTCTTGTATACAAGACAGTGTTCTAAGAAATTGTAACTTTTGGATCTGATTGCTGCGTTAGAAATATACTTGATCATGGGCTTGAGACAGATGTAAGAGTTCTAAGAAAGATTATGGGAGTGATCATAGTCATTAATGGCAGTACCATATTTAAAAAATGGTATTAGGAAAGAACATGATATTGTTAGCATTCAGAGAATCCAGGATTCTCTAACTGTATATGCAAACATTTGGTATGAATATCAGGCAATAAAAAGACCAACTTCTGAAAATAGGCAGGAACATAGAAAACTTCATATTCTTTCTGAGTGAATAACCCATAGAACAAGTAAATTATTTCAGCTATTTAGGCAACATTTTTAGTGAAGATGGCAAATTAAATATGGAAATATACAATATAATAAGCAAAGTTGGTATTATGGTGAACCAGTTTAGATAAACTTATATGGAATTAGAGAGAAGTTAGCCATAACACCAAACTAGTAGTGTGCAAGACATTGTTCAAGCCAATTTTAAATTATGAATCTACGAGTTTTGTTAGAAATAATACAGATCAAAACTGGAGACTGCAGATATGATAGTTCTGAGAAAAATTAGAGCAGTGAATGGATGCCATCAATGACAAAACCATATTAAATATGAAGATATTAGGAAGGAATCCTTTCTTTTAAGCTTACATGGTGATCTGAATGCATTTTTGAAAATTATGGAGACAACTACCGTGTTTGAATAAAAACTTTAGTTTAATATAACTAAAATCTGCATTCAACGTTTCGACCTTTATGTCAAGGTCATCTTCTGGAGCATACAACTATACACAGAAAACAAGCTACACTACAGTCAAACTGGTTTGTTAAAGACACTGACCAACCGCTACAACAACTGTTGGCCTGACCTCTGGTGAAAAAAAAAAAAATTATATATCAACACTAGAGTCCTGTTATTAGTGTTATCTGTTGGTTGTAGAAATACATTGGGCACAACAACCAGTATCTATCTATATGATATAGATAGATACTGGTTGTTGTCTATATGATATAGATAGATACTGGTTGTTGTGACCAATGTATTTCTACAACACAGATAACACTAATAACAGGACTCTAGCGTTGATGTATAATTTTTTTTTTTATTTCAGCAGAGGTCAGGCAAACAATTGTTGTAGCGGTTGGTCAGTGTCTTTAACAAACCAGCTTGACTGTAGTGTAGCTTGTTTTCTGTGTATAGTTGTATGCTCCAGAAGATGACCTTGACATAAAGGTCGAAACGTCGAATGCAGATTTTAGTTATATTAAACTAAAGTTTTTATTCAAACACGGTAGTTGTCTCCATAATTTTCAAAAATGCATTCGGATCACCATGTAAGCTTAAAAGAATATCTCAGGAATATTCTTAATATATCTCAGTAATGTTTCGTGATGAGTATCTTGTCACATTATCAAAGTGAAACATGTAGTGGGCTACCGAAGCTACATGAAGCAAGAAAGAACTATTTAAAAGGTCACAAAATGTTTCTGTTTTGCCTCTCTCCAGCCAGTCATGTGTTACCATTAGGACAATAGAGAACTACAATTTACAATTTGTAAACAAACATAGCCAAAAAGCAAAGGAAAACCAAGCTACTTACAAGACATCAGGTTTATGGAACCTGATGTCTTGTTTTAACAGGTTTAACAATAAACCTACTAAGTTTAAATTTACACTAAATTTAAATTAAGATATTTTTATCTAGAAATTTCATGAAGAGTCATAGACAAGAAAAACAATTATTTGTGTACATGAACTTAGGAATATAATTGTAAGACATGTGTGTGTGTGTGTGTGTGTGTGTGTGGATATGTATATTAAAAAAAAAAAAATCTTTCTGCAATATGGCAGGTACATATTGCACTTTTAATTATGGTGAAAGTACCATTATTGGTGAGAGTTTGGAGCCACTCTTTCCCAGTATTTGGACATTTTTAGACTGTCATTCCAATTAAGATTGGGTTGATTCTAAGGAGCTCCATAGCATTCTTTGAAGAGTCTCATGAATTTGAAAGAACTTTTATGAAGAATTTATGTATTGTCCCTTAGGATCCTGTGGATAGTATATACTCTGTGTTCTATAGGACCAGATTTTTGAGCCTGTAGGAAACAAGTTTCCTACAGGCTGTCTATAGTATGACCAATCTGGCCAAAATATGAGAGATTGCAGGAACAAGTATCTGGTTTACTCCAAGATGAGCCAAGTGCCGAAGTTTGTGATTCGTAGGATTGAGGAAATCTTACTTATCGGTTTGAAGGTTAATGAAAATCAAAGTTTATTAGGATTTTTTTTTTTTGGAGGCAAATTGTTGTTAGAAGATTAATTATAACGTAAACGTCCCACAGAAGGTTCTACTAAGGTAGAAGTGGAGGAATTTTTTGAGGCTTTAGAAAAAGCAACTGACACAATGAAAAATGAAAAGTTGGTCCTTGTTGGGGATCTAAATAGTAGAGTAGGAAATGATTGTGAGACATACAAAAATATTTTGGGAAAATTTGGAGAAAAGAGCAAAGCTAATAATAATGGCAAATATCTGTTGGATTTCTGCTCAGGACATGGACTGGTTATTACTAACACCATGTTCCAACATAAAAATGTGCACAAATTTACATGGAGAGAAGAGGCTAGGAATAAGAAAAGTCTCATTGACTATGTTATTGTTGATAGTGATGTTTTCTCCCTGGTGCAGGACACCAGAGTGTACAGAGGATTTGAAATTGGAAGTGATCACTATTTAGTCTTGAGCAGGATAAAATTGAATTTCATATTGAAAAGAATAACATGTAAGAAAGTTTTAAAGCGAATAAAAGTTGAGCAGCTCTCAGATGTAAACTGTAGACTAAAATACAGAAATATTATTGAAAAGAAAATGAAAGAGTTTGAGAACAGGAATCAAACCTTGGAGATTCAGTGGCAAACTCTGAAGGAAACATTGATTGATTCTGCCAGAGAGGCATGTGGTGAGGTTGTGTGCTAAGATAAAAAAATCAGAACTCCCTGGTGGACACAGGAAGTTAAAGAGGCAGTGAAGGAAAAGAAGAAAGCATATCAAAAGTTCCTGGCAAATAAGTCAGCTTTTACTCTTACAGAATACAGAGACAATTGTAAGAAAGCTAAACAGTGTGTAAAACTAGCTAAACAAAAGTCATGGGAGGACTTTGGCAAGAATATAGAAAATAAATATCAAGAAGGTGGCAAAATATTCTGGAGGTTGTTGAAGAAGCTAAGGAATGGAGGAAAGAATGCTGTAAAAGGAATTAGAGATGATAAAGGTGAAATGAAAACAGGAGAAAAAGATATCCTTGAAGTATGGAGTAATTACTTTGAAAAACTGCCAAATGAAACAAGCAGTGATGACAGCACAGTGATAAAAAACACTGACCAGGCATGCAGTCAGGAATACATATCCATACTTGAAGTAGAAAAAGCCATCAAAGGCTTGAAATGTGGAAAGGCAGCAGGAGTAGATGATATTCGACCAGAAATGCTGAAGTATGGTGGTATAAGAGTCTTACAGTGGCTGCACTGCATAGTTCAGAAAGTCTGGACAGAGGGACGAATTCCCGATGATTGGAGTAGAGCTCTCATAGTACCCATATATAAAAAGGGAAATAAAACTGAATGTGAGAATTACAGAGGTATTTCCCTACTGAGTGTTCCTGGCAAGATCTATGCAAGTATACTTGAGAAACGGTTGAGAAGAATTGTGGAAGAAAAGCTTGGTGAAGAACAAGCTGGATTCAGGCCAAATAGAGGCTGTCAGGATCAGATCTTCACTTTACGACAAATAGTCGAGAAAGCATGGGAATATAACAGAGATCTGTATTTAAGTTTTGTCGATTTGGAAAAGGCATATGACAAGGTGCCAAGAGAGAAGCTATTCAATACGCTGCAGTTATATGGTGTCAATGGGGCATTATATCAAGCAATACTTAGTCTTTATTTGAGTTGTGAGTCAGCAGTTAGAATTGAAGGAAGTACAGGAAGATGGTTTAATGTTAAATCTGGTGTGAGACAAGGATGTACATTATCCCCTCTGTTATTCATTATCTATATGGATCACATTATGAAGGAAAGTGGTATTAAACATGATATCAAAATTGGAGATGTTAATGTCAGCTCTTTGCTTTATGCGGATGATGTTATACTTCTAAATAAATCCGCTACAAGTCTGCAAGATTCTCTGACTAAATTGAATAGCTGTTGTAATAGATATGGTATGAAGGTCAGCAATAAAAAGACAAAGACAATGAAAATAGGCAGAATCATTGAAAATGTCAACTGTGTTGTGAATGGAGAACCTGTGGAACAAGTAAAACATTTCAGCTACTTAGGCACAATTTTTACTGAAGATGGTAAACTAAATATAGAAATAGACAACAGAATCAGCAAAGCTGGTATCGTGGGAAGTCAATTGAATAAATTCATATGGAATAAGAAAGAAATTGGTCGGAACACTAAATTAGCTGTATACAAGACTGTGTTCAAACCAATTTTAACTTATGGATCTGAGAGCTGGGTCAGAAGTAAAACACTTGACCAAAGACTAGAGACCGCAGATATGAGAGTCCTGAGAAAGATTAGAGGTGTGAACAGATGGCATCAATGGCAATATCATATTAAAAATGAGGATATTAGGAAAGAACTTGACATTGTCAGCATTCAGGAATGCGTTAGCAGAGCTAATCTCAGATGGTATGGTCACTTAAATAGAATGGGAGAGGAAAGATTAGCAAAACAAGTGTTCTCTGCCATGTTGGCAGGAAAACGACCCAGAGGAAGACCAAGATATAGGTGGATTGATACGGTACAAAGTGCCTTAGACGATAGAAATATAAGATCTGATAATGTTGGAGTCTTGACAAGTAACAGACTGATTTGGAGGAAAATTGTAGATAGGAAGTTAGTAATGATGTAATTTTTTCATGTAGTACTGTCATATCCTGTACACCCCTTGAGGGTACATGGCAGGAATTTGATGATGATGATGATGATGACTTAATCATGTGGTACTGTCATAGTATCCTGTAATCAAGAGTATCAGAAAATTGATAACAATGGTGATGATAATGATATACTGATAAGAATAGAACATATTTAGCATTATTGAGAAGGCAGGAAGAATCAAAGAGAGGAGACGTATTACTGATAACTATGGATCAGCTACATTCTACATTCTTTCCAAGGGGAAGGTTGAGTAAGCATACCAATAGTGTCTTGGCAGCTATTTGGTATAAGGTTGAACCAAGCATGAATTTTATATATTTAATGCTATGTGTGAATGTGTGTGCATGCTATGTTTTATTCTTCCTAGGAGATGAAGGTCTTCTATTTTAATTGCCAAAATGCTATCCAGATTTGTCTCCTATGGAATCATTATTACTGATCTCAGACTCAATTGTGTAACTCGATTCATTGTTTTGAAATGGGTACGTAAGCTGCAATGTTTGTAGAAATTACAGACGGAAACTAAAACTTATGTGGAAATAAATTTATTACTATTATTCAGACCTCCCACAATGAGTCTTTTGACTCCATGGTGTCTTGGAAACACAAAGTTTATCATAATACTCCTTGAATTCATTGACCGTTCTTGCTCTCACTACTCTATCAGGCAATTCATTCCACGGTTCAACTACCCTCCATGCAAAGAAACCACTCCTCACCCTCTTGCTCACAGCTTCTTTTTGCAACTTCCATCTTTGTTATCTGCCTCTGTACCTTTTCCACAGTTAATTTATCCCCTTCAAATCCTGGGGACCAAATTTGAGAACAATAGTCTAAGTGTAGTCTGATCAGGTTCTTATACAATGGAATGATAACTCTTTTATCTCTGCAGGTCAGCGTCCTTCTCAGTATTGCAGCAATCCTCTGGGTTACCATCACTGTCTTTGCAATATGTTCTCTGAATTTCAGTTTTCTATCAATCATCACCCCAAGATCTCTTGTCTCCCCTGCTTCCTCCAGTACAGCTCCTCGAATTGAGTATGCAGCCTCCCATTGATGTATCCCAAACTTCAAGACTTTGCATTTTGCTGCATTAAACCGACACCTTATTCATTTTCCATTTTTCTAGTTTATTCAAATCCTCTTGCAGGGCTGCCACATTTGCACTATTACTGATAACCCTTCCCAGCTTCACATCATCTGCAAACAACTGAATATCCTCTCTTGCAATCCATTGACAATGTCATTGACATAAAGGTTGAACAATACAGGTCCCAGTACTGAGCCCTGTGGAACCCCACTTGTAACCTTCTGCTTCCTTGATATTGCTCCACCACACACAACTCTCTGATACCTATCAGACAGCCAATCCTAAATCCAGTTGACTAACCAGACATTTAAACCCATGTGCTGCAACTTAAATATCAGCTTATCATGTGGCACCCTGTCAGATGCCTTTGAAAAATCCAAAAAAATGGCAGTGTATGCCTTTCCCTCATCAACTGCTCTTGTCACTTTATTATAAATGGCAATCATATTACTTAAGCAAGAGCACCGCTTAACAAATCCATGTTGACTCTCACAGATAACATTACCCTCATCTGCCCAATGCTGTATACGGTCCCTCACTAATTTCTCCAAGATCTTAAGAACTACTGAAGACACGCACAAACTGGCCTATAATTAGCCACTTCCAGTCTGGTATAGTTTGCACACCATTTGTAGATCTCTCCTTGGCATTTTGCCAAAAATAGCTGATTCATGCTGAAGGGGAGAAAGAAATGAAGCATATACGAATTGGTCGCCAACATGTGAAATCACGTGCTTTCTTGTCTGTCGCTGTAATAGTACTAGCTTGATTTTTGTTGTCGGTTTTTTGCATTTTTTTTTATTATTAATTTGTATGATGGATCCAGTACAGTCAACACTTCTGTACAACAGATTGTACAGAATTCCCTACGAATTCTGTACAATCCAGTACAGAATTCATAGGGAATCAAAAGGTGAAGGTAAGCCAAAATTTAAATTTCCTAAAAAAAAGCGCCAGAGTAAAGAAAACCATCAAAACCGTAGCTTTGAATGATTTTGATGTAGACGCTATAAGAAGAACTATTCACGAATTTTACGTGGTCGAGAAAAGAGTGCCAACTGTTTCGAAATTGATTCCTGTGCTTAAAGAAAAAATTAATTTTCCTTGGAAAAGAAAAACTTAAAGGAAAATACTTAATGAAATCGGATTTTGTTTTAAAAAGTCCCAGAATAAAAGGAAACTTATCATGGAGCGAAGTGATATTGTTTTATCTAGAACGCAGTATTTGAGAGCAATAAGACATTTCAGGGAGGCGAAAAGACTGATTGTGTATCTAGATGAAACTGGATTGATAGTAATTTAACTTATGGAAAATGTTGGCAGTCTAAAGAAGAATGTGGAGTGCTACAAACCGGAAATGCCTCGTGGCGCATAATAATTTTGTGTGCAATTGGAGAAATGTTTTTTTTTATCGAATTCAAACTTACTATACAAAGCCAATTACCATAGGCAAATGAATTCTACGATCTTCGAAAAGTGAGCAGAAGAAAAACTGATTCCAAATCTTCCTAAAAATGCTGTTGTTATAATTGATAACACTTCATATCACTCTATTCGATTAAACAAAGTTCCAAATTGGTCTAATAAGAAGCAAGTTCTTATGGATTGGCTCTCTGCAAATAACATTTCTCATTCCCCAGATATGCGAAAAATTGAATTGCTTAATTTGGTCAAAAGAAACTCGCCCACAACTAAACTATTTAAATTTGACACAATGCTCAAAAGAGCATAGATTTCTAGCTTTGAGGCTACCACCATATCATTGCGATATTATTGCTATTGAGTATGTTTGGGCAGAAGTGAAAAGTTTCATTCGCCATCGCAACGTAACTGGAGATATTGACATGTCGAAACTTTTTAAGCTTTCAGAACAGGCGATTGAAAGTATTACAGTTCAAAACTGGGGAAAATATCTTTCATGTCACCTCATTGGAAAATATGTATTGGGACAGTGACGGAATTATCGAAGAATTATGCGAACCTTTGGTGATCAGTTTAAGTGAAAGTGATGGCGATTCGGACACCGATTCAGATGATTATGAAGATTAAAAGGATTTGATAATGGTATTTTTTTCAAACATGGGTTTGTTAAAAGAGTCACAACAAGTCATAAATAATTAATCGGTTTAGGACATTAAAGTGTCTCAGTTCTCTCAACTGTAAGTTTAGAATATCTAAATTCACTTGAAAAAATTTCTGTTTTTCATTATAATTATTTTTATTTTATAGAAAACTTTCTTAAAAATAAACTTAGTTAATTTTTAAGTTAACGGGAGATGGTAAATCCCTTTTTATTTTATAGCCGGGTACAAAACTCGGATCGAAATCCATCGAATCCATAGAGTTTCGTGCCGAAAAAACTATCAGCAAGCCCAAGTGTAAGTGATCACTTGGGTAGTACAACACCAGGGCAACTCCAAGCAAAGGTCGAGCAAGCCCTATCACTGACCTTAATATTCTCTCATAATGTAAAACACAGCTCCTAAGAGATGTGTATATATATATATATATATATACTGTTTTACATTATGAGAAGAGGTCACTACCCAGAAGACCGGTTTCAACCTTTTTTGAGGTCTCATCAGTGAGTAGGTAGACCTGGAATATCAAGGTTTTAAGTGAACCGAACTTACATATACCTCTACTATAGAATTGCTTAACTGGTGTACTCCTATATTGTTATTACTACTATAATAAGCCAAAAGGCTATTTTACCGGTGACATAAGTCAAGTTACGATCCGAGTGTCGTACTCGGCTATAAAATAAAACAGGATTTACCATCTCCCGTTAACTTATGTTGCTGGTAAAATAGCCTTTTGGCTTATTATAGTAGTAATAACAATATAGGAGTACACCAGTTAAGCAATTCTATAGTAGAGGTATATGTAAGTTCGGTTCACTTAAAACCTTGATATTCCAGGTCTACCTACTCACTGATGAGACCTCAAAAAAGGTTGAAACCGGTCTGGGTAGTGACCTCTTCTCATAATGTAAAACAGTATATATACATCTCTTAAGAGCTGTGTTTTACATTATGAGAGAATATTACGGTTAGTGACGGGGCTTGCTCCACCTTTGCTTGGAGTTGCCCTGGTGTTGTACTACCCACGTGATCACTTACACTTGGGCTCGCCGATAGTTTTTTCAGCATGAAACTCTATGGATTCGATGGATTTCAATCCGAGTTTCGTACCCGGCTATAAAATAAAACGGGATTTACCATCTCCTGTTAACTTAACTTATGCCATCGGTAAAATAGCCTTTTGGCCTATTATATTTAGTTAAATTTTTGTTTTATGCTATACCTTTTTTAATTTTGTTAATACTCTACGTACATTTTTCCAACTGTTATACGAACAAAATAATTACACTTTAAAAACTACAATGTTCGTAAAAGAAAAGCTAAATTTTCTGACCTGTAATAATAAACAAACACATCCCAGAAGACAGATTGATTACCCTATTATCGGAATGGATTCTCCTTTTTCTGACATGCACAGAAGTGTCGAGGGACCTCTAATCAGTGGGCGAACTATACCACCCTTATGCAATGGCACTATCTTACCTTCTTTCCATTTCCTGGGTGCCTTTCCCATAGCCAGACTTTAATTGAAGAGCCAGGTCAACAGAGCTGTCAGTTTTTTAGCACATTCTTTCGAAACCCATGGTGAAATACCATCCAGCCCCTTAGCTTTACTGACATCCAAGGTACTCAATATTTGGAACACACTCTTCTCTTGCATCTCTAAACCTCAAATCTGCACTATCCCTCTAGTATTAAAGCTTACTTCTCCAGGATGAAATACTCCAATAAAGTGTTTATTGAACAACTCCACTATGTTTTGTGCATCAGTCACTCAATTCCCATTTTTATCCCGCAATGTCATTCTTCCACAATCATTTCTCCTCCTACTTGTCATAAAGCTAAAAAATTCCCTAGGATTTTCTTTGAATCTTAATGCCAATCTCTTCTCATATTATAGTTTTGCCTTCCTCACCATACTAGTCACTCTCCTGACCTGAGTCTTATATTCTTCATGCATTTGCTCTCCGCCCCTCTCATATCTCTTCCATAACCTCTCTTTCACCCCCAGTTTCTGTTTGATATTGTTTGTAATTCACATTACACCAAATTGTGTCCTTTTCTTCACTAATGAAATACAGCTTACTATTGCTGCTAACAAATTCACAATTTCCCAAGCACTAATGATATACTGACTTTCGAATTCTGCCTTCCATGGAACTGCCTCAAGTTGATATCTAAAACTGTTATAATCACCTGCCTTATAATTCCACATGATACTCCTGCATATTTATTCATAAGTCAAAACCACATGGTCACTCTCTCCAACAGGAGGGGGGATGTCATCTCAGTTATTATCAGCTCTTCTGATGTTATGACCAAATCCAAAACTCTTGAACCTCTTGTTCCCTCTGTTACATGTTGCCTAAGACATTCCTCAAGAAATCCAGAAATTCCATTCCCTTATTACTACATGCATTTTCCTCTTCCCAACTTATACTACTGTAGTTAAAATCTCCAATAACAATCATTCTTCTTGCACTTGCTAAGCTCAACTGCTTAAACATCTCCTGCTCCCCACCTCTGTACTCCTTGGCTTGTAGCAACATCCCACTAAATATCCTGTCTTGCCCACCTCTACCTTACACCATATGCTTTCTCTTCCATAACCTTCCATAACTTTCTCTTCCATTAGTGTCACTGTCTTCCAAAGCCTTCACTCTTAGAAGGCATAAGTCATCATTTATCATAAACAGTACTCCACCACTGCGTTTTCCCTTCCTATCCTGCCGAAAAATGATTTATCCTGCTACTTCTATTCCTGTTATTATATCATCTTCCTTCAACCATGTCTTAGAGATCCCAATAATCTTTGGCCAGGCTGATGCTATCAGCACTATCAATTCATCTCCTTTATTCCAGATACTCCTGGCATTAGTATAAAGCATAAACATGTCACTGCTTCTATACCTATATTATCTCCTCCCCCTTCTCCAAAGCACCCATTCTCACAAGAGGCCACCCTTGCTACCGTCCACCCTGAGAATTCTAGTTTCCCTGCATTGACACACCGACTCATTCAGAAAACAACGATCTCTTCAGATGCCTATGTCCTTCCTCATTCAAATGCAAGCAGTCTTTGCATACAGTTCCTTTCTGTCCTCAAATGTCCTCCAAGCATCCATATATTCCAGTCATCTATTCTGACACATTCTGGCTATTATGCTATTCATTATTACTGCTCCTCTGCTCAGCTTGTCATTATCATACCTGGGTAACACATACACTATCTTTCCTCTCTGCGTTTTCTTTTGTACAACCTCAAGCATGAATCTCAGATATCTCGCCACCCGATTTACACTGCCTCTCAAGTCATTCGTGCCCACCATCACAATCATCTCATCCACCCCTTCACCCTGTTTAATTGCCATAGCCACACTTTGCAATATGTTCCCTGAATTTCAGTTTTCTATCAATTGTTAAATCTTGAATAAAAGGGATTTTAGTAATATAATACCTTTTATTCAGATTTTACAAGTATACTAAATCCTGCTAAAATACTTGTATATCAATGAATAAACTTTGGTGTAATTGTAATACAGTACAAGCCATTAGGAAAAAGAAAACCAGGACGTCCTCTTAAACGATTCAACGATGACTTCTAAGGCCAGAACAGGCCATACTAGGCCTAAATCCTTGATACGTATGATGATGATGATGTAATTGTAATAGAAATAATGTTTTTCTTTGAATTATGAATAATGTATTATAAATAGTTTTGCGTAAGATCAAAGGAGATTGTATTGTCTCTAAATATGCCATAGTGAACAAAAAAATTCCAGACAGGATTAAGAAGATTAAGTCATGACCTGAGGCTACTGTACACGTGCAGTGCCATATTACACGGGGGTCCACCATCTAATTGCAACGATGGACGTGGGTGTCGGGTGCAGAAAATTACAGTACCCAGTGGACGATGACATAAGCAAAAACAAAGGTCATCGGGACTGTATAAATAGCAGTTCGCTACGTCGAGACGGGGTCTTGCCTTGCCTTTTTCTTGGAGTACGAGTTTGAGTCGATCCGGTCCTGGGTCAGCGAGAAGTTTCGAGGTCACATGGGGTTCCAACCTGAAGTTACGATGTACGCTACGGCAGCAGAGTTTTGCTAACATCGTCGGAGATAATTTGTAATCGCCATTGGAGACCTGTGTTCCAGATAGAAAAATGCAGTGGGACCGACGTGACTCAGATAAGCTGTTTTAGAAGAATTAGATGCCGAGTTCCTGATGTCCACTGATAATTAAGGATCTCTCAAGCCCCAGAAAAACGTACCCCAGTTAAATGCTAAAGTCAAACAGTCATAGAAGGAAGTAATTTCGGGGATCATTCAGAAAAGACCAGGCATCTGTTCCAAGTAAGATTCAGAGAGAGAGAGGAGGGAGCTGATCTTTCATAGAAATCAAGCAAAGATCAGCTCCCTCCTCTCTCTCTGCCTGGAGTTTACAAAGTACCCTGTAAGCTGGCGTACTTTGGACAAACAGGCAGATCAGCATCCATCCGCCTGGAGGAACACAAGTCTTACATCTGTAAACACAACTATGGCCATTCAGGCTTGGCTGACCATGTTTTGGACACCACCCACAGGGTATCATGGAAGAAAACCACCATGCTCCACCACAGCAAATTCAAGAAAGAGAGACTTTTCTTAGAAGCAGCAGCAGCTCTCAAAAACCAACCAAATCTTAATAAATACAGTTGCATTAAGCTTCCGAAGATTTGGGAAACACTCATCACCAGAGGTCCCACCTTACATTCCAGGCCACCTACTACCGCCCTTAGAGGGCGCTCCACCTAGATAGGACTTTAGTGTCACCCACGTGGTTGGGCTTAGTATTGTATGATATTTGTGTGCATGTTACATTAATTGTTTTTGTAATCCCCGTAGATGTCCTAGTGACTAGGACAAAATATAGGAAGTATTAAATTCTATTTTAATTCTTTTTGAGTGTTGTAAAAAATCCATTAAGCCTCCAACATGATGTCCTCACAGCACTTAAGCCTCTACACACGAATTCTAATCATTCATGGAGAAGATTTAGCATGCAAATCCAAGCAATATGGTAAGTCAAAACTACGACTATCTACGCAACTAAATAGGCTGGCCTTTTTAAAAAGATGTTGGGATACAAGAGTGATACCGAACTGCGTTAAAATGAAGATCAATTTCCATTCCAAAAAAGCACTCCGTATATATAACCATGCCAGCCTAGCATTACTACGCGAGCAAATCGCCTGTACTCGTGCCACCCTCTCAGTGATGAACGTCGCCATCGGCTCCTTACATTCAGAGCTCTCCACCGTTCTTAACCCTGAACTTTGGTTGATTCTCTCTGGCATTTCAGAAACTTCCGCACAGAGAGAATTTAAAAAAATAAAAAATAAACATGTCAAGAAATATAGCAACCTGGTTAAAGACAAACCACAACCACAAATTCAACCACTCCAGACAGTAGCAAACCTCTCTTCCAAAAGGCTCAACGACGATGCCGTCAGCACCCTTTGCCTCGGCTGTAATTTTGCCGTCACTCCGAAGGAAGTGCCGGTGCTTGATGTAATGGTTAACATTGAACGGGGGATCGGTCGCTTACCGTCGGAGATAGCCAACAACATCAGACTTGACGTAGCCAACATCCTCGCTCATTCTTTGCCTCCAAAAGGTAACATCGTATGCCCAACGCACAGCTCTCCTGAAACTACGGAAAGAAAAAAGTATAGTCATCACCAGAGCGGATAAGGGTAATGCCACGGTCGTTCTTATTACCAGCGAATACAATCGTAAAATGAACATTATCCTCTGTGATCGCGCTACCTTCATCCCGCTAGAACACAACCCCACAAAAACACAAGTTAAGAAATTAAAAATGTTACTTAAAAAAGTATCTTCCTGGCCCCCTGACGTCACGAAAAAACTTAAACCTTTCTGCCCCCCCCCCCCCCCCCCCCCCCCGAATATACGGTTTACCAAAAATCAAGAAACCCAATTCCCCACTCAGGCCTATAGTAAATGCCACCAATGCACCTTGCTACAGACTGTCTAAACAGCTAGCCAACTCTCTGACCCCCTCACCGGAAGGTCCACTTCCTATTTAAAAAACTCTACCCATTTTAAAGCCCTCACTGAAAATTTAACCTTGAATAATGCAGACATATTGGTAAGCTTTGATATCTCCTCCTTGTATACCAATATTCCCTTAACTGACACTTTATCTCTCTTAGAAAATGTTTTTCTCTCTGACATCTTAGATCTCTTTTCCTTTGCCATTAACTCTGGGTATTTCTCTTGGAAGAACAAAATCTACAAGCAGACAGAGGGAACCACCACGGGTTCCCCCCCTCACCCCCCCTTGCCAATTTCTATATGGAAGATTTTGAAAAACGAGCCATAGACTCAGCCCCACTCAAACCTTCTATCTGGCTAAGATATGTAGATGTGTTCTCTATTTAGCCTCATGGCCCAGACACGTTAGACGCCTTCCTCAGTCATCTCAATAGCCTACACCCAAGAATCCAGTTTACTATGGAAAAGGAAAAGTACAATTGTTTACCCTTCCTAGACACCTTAGTCACACGCCTGTCTAATGATACACTTGCCTTCACTTGATACAGAAAACCCACACACACAGGCAGATACATTCACAAACTCTCCCACCACCACCACCACTCTCAACAATATGGCATTATTAAAACTCTTACCAAGAGAGCCGACAATCTTTGTTCCAGTGGAATCGCCCTCACTACTGAGCTTAACCACATACACAGCACTTTCCTCTCCAATGGCTACAGCGAACACAGTATCAAAAAAATAATCAGTTCCTCCCCCATTCCCCATCCTTCTCGTCAACAAGATTTTAAAAATGCCATCACCATACCCTACATCTGTGGCACATCCGAAAAAATAGCCAAGATACTAAAAAAAAGTACAACCTACACACAGCATATAAGCCCAACCGCAAACTTGCTACCCTTATCTGTTCTACGAAAGATCAGCTCCCTCCTCTCTCTCTGCCTGGAGTTTACAAAGTACCCTGTTCCTGTAAGCTGACATGATACCACAGGGTATCATGGAAGAAAACCACCATGCTCCACCACAGCAAATTCAAGAAAGAGAGACTTTTCTTAGAAGCAGCAGCAGCAGCTCTCAAAAACCAACCAAATCTTAATAAATACAGTTGCATTAAGCTTCCGAAGATTTGGGAAACACTCATCACAAAAGGTCCCACCTTACATTCCAGGCCACCTACTACCGCCCTTAGAGGGCGCTCCACCTAGATAGGACTTTAGTGTCACCCACGTGGTTGGGCTTAGTATTGTATGATATTTGTGTGCATGTTACATTAATTGTTTTTGTAATCCCCGTAGATGTCTTAGTGACTAGGACGAAATATAGGAAGTATTAAATTCTATTTTAATTCTTTTTGAGTGTTGTAAAAAATCCATTAAGCCTCCAACATGATATAGACACGTGGTCTTGCTAGAATTGAATATGATGTGGAACTCAATTGTAAATGTAGTCATTAGTTGTAATTTGAAGCACAGAAGCTAATTTACTTAGAACTTAAAATTAACCCATTGTACATTTCATTGATGTTGAATAAATTGTTTTCTTGTTTAAATAACTTGCCTGATTGCTATTTCCAATGCACTACTCATAAAATTCGAATCTGTGTGAGCCTTAAAATTAGATATTGTCACGACTGCATAACAGAAAATTTAAGTTCATAGATTTACTTAGAATTTAGAGAGAAAAGTTCCATGTGGTTTACTGTGTGTTATTCTTTGGAGGGAGATTCACCTCCCACCCACGAATTTGGTGGCACAGCTAGAAACCAAATTAATTTTCCAAATTCAGTTGAGAATAAACACCAGTAGGTCAGACAAAGAGATTGGCTCCAGCCAGAGGTGATTTCTTTGTTCTGTAAGTTTTGCACACGTGAGCTTTATTATTTGTGGCCATAAGTCAGAAGTACAATAAAGGTTAAGAAGAAAGGTTTAAATGAGATAACTATAGTTTTTAGAAAGGTGCAGAAGACAAGATATATTTGAAGATTAGGTAACATTTAAAATAAACACATATTTAACACAATCATCACCCTCAGATCTTGTCTCTCGTATTGTCTCACCTGTTATTGATCTAAAATTTTCATCTTAGTATTTAAGGCATCTTCATTATGTTGATAGTGGAGTACAATTAAAATGCAAATAACAGAAGTATTTTAAAAAGTTCTACCATTGCATAAGTAAGGCAGTAAATGGTCAACAAATTCCTAATTTAAAAAAATAAATAAAATAAAATCTTTGTGTATAAGTATATATACAAATATCAAATGACAACAATTGGGAATTTACAGACGATTGATACATCATATTTTCCATAAAGGGAATTTACAGACGATTGATACATCATATTTTCCATAAAGGGAATAACTAAAGATTATCACATCTGTTTAAATTTGGATAACGTAGAAAGACCTTGCAACTCTCTTTATATAACCATTCTACAATACATAAAGAAAGGCTAAGGTGTCATTCATTATTCATAATACTGCTTGATAGTATAAACAACACCAATAGAAAAAAAAATACATTTATTAAACTAACTAATATTTTGCTGGTTTTCTACCCAGCGTCATTAGAGTTCAATTCTGATTGTGACAGGCACACAGCACTAAACTAAGTAATTGTAGAAACAATTTAAATTGTAACTGACACCTAATGTCCTTACATGGCATCCTCTTTGGATTGGACAAATTAATTTAAGTTAATTAGGTGTCAGTTACAGTTTAAATTGTTTCTACAATTACTTAGCTAAATGCTATATGCCTGTCACAGCTATCATTGTTCTTTGATGATGCTGGGTAGAAAACTAGCAAAATATTAGTGAGTTTAATAAATATATTTTCCCCTCTTGTTGTTGTTTATATCATTAAGCATTATTATGAACCATTCTACAAGGAATTTACTTTTTTTTGTAAAAGCTTGATTTTTTTTTTTTCCCAAAGGGGGAAAAAAATCGGTCAAGATAGTATGTTTCGGGTTTGCTAGACTGCTCAGGTTCGTGACACTGAATGTAAAATTCAGTTCCTCATGACAGACAGACAGTTGCTGATCTACCAGACACCTGGAAAGCTGAGTGGAGAAAGGAATTGCAAACTATCATCAGGCTGATGATGAATCGTTAAATCTAGAAAGACTAGCTGATTGTTTTTCTCCTCCTCAGGTAATTTTTTTGAGACAAAGCTTCAAATCTGGTGGAGAACCATTCCATATCACAAATATATCAGCATATCTGTACCATACTGTAAGTTTTAAAAGAAATATTATTAAGAAAATTATCTTTGAAACTGGTTGCGTAGACTTCTGTGGGGATAGGACATTTTTAGAATTATTTCTTCTGGTATAAAACCACAACCAAAGATGTCAAATAGAAAACTATATTTTTATTTCTACTAATTTCGTGAAATACTTTGTTTCACTTCATTTGAATAAACTAAAAACTAGAAAGCAAGTAATAACAGTTAACATTTCTAGTGAAAAATATTTGAAAACCGTGAAACAATGAGAAGCATGTTAAATGAACAAAATCAATATCTTGTTCACTCAACAAGCTTCTCATTGTTTCTGAATATATGAAATCTCCTAAACACTCAACAAAAATCTCTGAACATCTGAAACCTCCTAAATCTCGACATCTGTCACTCAAAAAAAAACCTCAGGTGTCTACAAGATTAGCTGCAATTGTGGTCCACACTGGCAGATCTGGGTGATACACTGATCAGAACCCTTCAGGGACATTGAGAATCAAAGAAAGCACAAATCAGGACTGGCAGCACATACGACAGAAACAAAACACCAAGTAGAATGGCAACAAACTGAAATGCTCCATATTGATTACTATTTTTACTCAAGAGCATTCACAAAGAATCATCTGAAATGATGAAGCATCCTGTACAGTGTAACAAATAACAAGGGATGATTTTACATCAAGTCTGATCTTCCTTAATCCATCACAATATACTTGTTTGTTTCTACCAGTAATATGTTACAGCAGCCAGCATAATAGCAAATGCATACTTCTCATTGTTTAAATGTTTTCAAATAATTTTCACTACAAATGTTAACTGTTATTATTTCCTTTCTAGTTTTTAGTTTATTCATGTTATTTCCTGATGAAGTAAAACAAAGTATTTCATGAAACTAGTTGAAATAAAAACATAATTTCTATTTGATATCCTTGTTTGTGATTTTGTACCAGAAGAAATAGTTCTGAAAATCATCTTTGAAACATTTCATGTTGTAGTTGGCAAGCATAGGAGAAAGAGGAAGGACTACACATCTGGTTGTACCTTCAGTCTGCTGATATAATTTGTCTTGGACACTAAAATAATGAAAGTAAATGATGAAGTCAGAAAGTTTGATAATGTTCAGAGGAAAATGTTTAAGTGAATTAATAGTATCTGTCAAATGAATGTTCATGAAAAGAGATACTATATCAAGACTAATCATAGCATCTGATGGGCCTAAACAAAAGATCACAAATTGTAATTTTAAAATCCAAAGAGTTCTTAATATGTGAAGCAGATTTTCCAGTTAAGGAATATAATAATGTAAACAAGTATTTAGAAACCTTATATGTAGGGCAGCTAAGAGTCATCACCAGGATTGTGGATCATAGGAAGACTATATATTTTTAGTGGATGAGCATAAAAGCTTTTCATATTTTTTCTCAAATTCTTCATGTCAACTGGAGATGCTGTCAGTCAATCATTAACCTTAATGATTAGATTTAAATGAGAGAGGAGAATAAGTACGGAAGTCAACTAAGCATTAAAGAAATCTTTCTAAAATATTCTCTCCTGTCTTGTGTGGTTACTGTTTTGTGCTAGTCAGCTCTGGTAAGAATAAGCTTGATGTTTTTCTTTAGAGATTTCAGAGCTTTAAATTCCCATGTAGAAGGTGATGGCTTTCCTATGTAGTTTGAAAGTGGACTTTGTTAGCAGTTCTCAGAATGAACTGAAAGTAGGTCTCTGTTGCAAGATGAAAAAATCCACAATAGGTAACTTCAGAGAAACTGCATATTTGTGACCTTTGGCTAATACTACAAGTGTTTTATATCAGCAGATTGATGGTACATCCATTGATAGTCCTCTTTCTCTTATGCTTGCCAACAGGCCCGGCTGGTGGCGTGTGCGAAATGTGCAGTATACACAGGCGCCACAGAAGAAAAGGTGCCTGAAAGATGTCAAAAAATATGAGATAAGAGTTTAAACGAACAACGAATGGTACAGAATGTACATATAATTATAAATGTACATCATCCTCTGTTCGGGCCCCTTCAGATCTTCCCGGAAATGAACAAATAAATTCTGAAATTGTATCCTGGACCCAATTATATCACTGTAATTTTTTATTAAAATTTACAAAAATATACCTAAAATAGTTCTTCTTTATTTTTTGATGTATCATAAATCAACTTATGATTAATTGTTGAGTTCCGTGTAAAAAAAAATTGTATAAGCAGGACTAATCCGTAGGTAACATTATACTGTAAAGCGGTTTTCATTTGTTTTTCATTTCCTGTTCGTTTTATTCACACTTTATTCAAAAAAAACTTTCTTGGAAAGGCGCCGAACATTAATCGCACACACAAGAAAAATACTAGGCTCCAGCACTGCTTGCCAACTACCACATGGAAGTGAAAGTCTTTTCATTTGGTTATACTATAAATTAAAGTTGCCAAGAATATAATTTCTTGGCATCTTTAATTTATACTACATGGGGTGTTTTGAAGATTATCTCCTTAATGGCATTTTTCCTAATCCTGCAGTATGGTAGATATATATATTGATGATATATTTGCAATATCGAGTGGCTTTCCATCCGATTTGAAACTCTTTGTTTCAAAAATAAATATGATTTATCCTACAATTTAATTTACCTTAGAGGAGGAGAAAAACAATCAGCTATCCTTTCTAGATTTATTGATTTATTGTTAGCCTGTTAATGGTTTGCAATTTTCAGTCTTTTTATAAATAAGCACACACCCATTGTTGTATCCATGCTAATTCTTATCATCATTATTATTTTTTTTTTTCTGACCTCCATAGAGTCACAAAAACTCGTGGGTCAACACAGTCTATCATACCACTATTTAAACTCAGCCACAATCTGCACATCCACCACCCTCTCAGGCAATGCATTCCATGCTCCTACCACTTTCCATGCAAAAAACTTACTCCCTACCCTTTTACTCACCACCTGCTATTACAACTTCCAGGAATAGTCCTCTTGTCCTTGCTTCTTTCCCTCATTCTACCATATGAAAAATCTGAGTGTTAATATGATGATAACCCTTCAACTGCTAAAATGTGTCAATCATACTTCCCCCCCCCCCAAGCCTTCTATCCGCTGAACTTTGCAGTCTGCATCCCCTCAGTGAGTAGTTACCCAGTTACAGCCTTTCAAAATGTGAACATATAAAAACAAGTCATTGTGTGATTATAAATGTTATATTAAAAGTAGCTCAACTAAAATTTAACAGACTCATAAAGACAAATGATGTAGTCCAAGATAGACCTTCATACTAATCTATCAATTGCACTCTAAGCAACTTCAAATAGTCATGAAGTTGGTTAAATGCTTATATTGCATTCTGAAAATTTATTAGTGGTCATGCATTTCATTTCCAGTATGAGACAGGAGAATTTAACTGATGAAACAAAATAATTCTACCTTCCAGTAGTTGAGAGAGTATTCAAACAGAATACTGTTTTCATTCAAAATGAAGAATGTAAGTTCCTACATAATATAATAGTAGTTCATATATCAATTTCTTCTTATCCAATCATCAATGACAGTAGAATTTATCAACTGTTCCTTTACTTCATCAGTTGAAACAGATTGCTCTATCTTAAAAATAGTATGCATCAGTTGCTAATAACAGACTAACTTTCCACTACTTAAATAAAACCTCCATTTTATTTCTCCAATTTATGAAAATTCTGCATCTATACCCCATGACTTCAAATTTATCACTCTCTCCTTACACTGTGTTGCACTCTTCTAACTCAACTCTCTAGCTATTATTTATTTATTTATTTTTAGTGTTCTTTGTTGCTAACCAAAGAAGCAATACATGTCTCGTACAGATTGCGTCAGTCATATCTCAATTCTTCACTCTGTGCTTGCCAGTAGTGAACATATGCCTTTGGCTGGAGGTATATAACTTCTAAAAACTTCACTGAAATGTTATTATTCACACTTTTCTTCCATATTTTCTTGTGCTATACATGTGAAAATCTTCCTTCCACTAAGGAAATTAGTTTAGGGTTCATAACTACTTTACCTCAGTGTCAACATTGTAAGCCCTATCATCAAATATTTTTATACACACACATTCTTGTTTTGTTTTATACAATCAGTGTTTACAATACATATATATATATATCATAATAAAGTATTTATAAGTGATTAACATGTGTATTGTACTTGAATAATTATTCAAGAAATACACAGCTGTAAGTTGGGTTATGTAGAGAGAAGTGATTCTAAGATGTTCATGCAGATGAAGTTAGTGACAGGGAGGTAATAATACAGACATCTCTCAATATAGCTCATATCTTTATAACAAACTTGCTATAACAAACTGACTTGAAGTTCCCATCTGTACAATATTGTGCTAAATGGCAGGCAATATCAATTAGAGTGATGTGAGCAAATATCAAAATGGGGAACTGGACAGTGAGACTTATTTGTGCCTATGGTCCCACAGAAAGTTCTACTAAGATAGAAGTGGAGGAATTTTTTGACGCTTTAGAGAAAGCAACTGACACAATGAAAAAACAAAAGTTGGTCCTTGTTGGGGATGTAAATAGCAGAGTAGGAAACGATTGCCAGACATACAGAAATATTTTGGGAAAATTTGGAGAAAAGAGCAAAGCTAATAATAATGGCCAATACCTGTTGGATTTCTGCTCAGGACATGGACTGGTTATTACTAACACAATGTTCCAACATAAAAATGTGCATAAATTCACATGGAGAGAAGATGCAAAGAATAAGAAAAGTCTCATTGATTATGTTATTGTTAATAGTGATGTTTTTGCACTGGTGCAGGACACTAAAGCGTACAGAGGATTTGAAATTGGAAGTGATCACCATTTAGTCGTGAGCAGGATAAAATTGAATTTCATATTGAAAAGAAGAATATGTAAGAAAGTTATAAAGCAAATAAAAGTTAAGCAGCTCTCAGATGTGAACTGTAGACTAAAATACACAAAATGAAATGAAAGAGTTTAAGAACAGGAACCCAACCTTGGAGAATCAGTGGCAGGCCCTGAAGAAAACATTGATTGATACAGCCAGAGAGGCATGTAGAAGGTAGTCTGCAAGGATAGAAAAATCAGGTGGTGGACACAGGAAGTTAAAGAGGCAGTGAAGGAAAAGAAGAAAGCATATCGAAAGTTCCCGGTGAATAAGTCAGCTTTTGTTCTTAGAGAATACAGAGAAATGTAAGCAAGTTAAACATTTTGTAAAACTAGCTAAATTAAAGTCATGGGAAGACTTTGGTAAGAACATAGAAAATAAATATCAGGAAGATGGCAAAATATTCTGGAGGCTGTTGAAAAAGCTAAGAAATGGAGGAAAGAGTGCTGTAAAAGAAATTAGAGATGATAAAGGTGATATGAAAACTGGAGAAAAAGATATCCTTGATGTATGGAGTAATTACTTCTAAAAATTTCTTAATGAAACAATCATTGACAGTACAGTGGTTAAAAGAAAACATTCAATAGGCATGCAATCAGGAATACATATCCATGCTTGAAGTAGAAAAACCCATCAAAAGTCTGAAATGTGGAAAGGCAGCAGGAGTAGATGATATTCGACAGAAATACTCAAGTATGAGGGTATAAAAATCTTGCAGTGGTTGCACTGCATAGTTCAGAAGACCTGGACAGAGGGACAAATTCCAGATGATTGGAGTAGAGCTCTCATAATACCCATATACAAAAAGGGAAATAAAATTGAATCTGAGAATTACAGAGGTATTTCCCTAATGAGTGTTCCTGGTAAGATTTATGCAAGTATTATTAAATAACATTTGAGAAGGATTGTGGAAGGGAAGCTTGGTGAAGAACAAATTGGATTCAGGCTAAATAGAGGCAGTCAGGATCAGATTTTCACTTTACAACAAATAGTTGAGAAATCGTGGGAATTTAACAAGGATTTGTTAAATTCCCACGAATTTAATGGATTTGTATTTAAGTTTTGTACACCTGAAAAAGGCTTATAACAAGGTGCCAAGAGAAAGGCTATTCAAAACACTTCAGTTATATGGTGTCAATGCGGCATTATATCAAGCAATACTTGGATCACATATGGATCACATCTTATATGGATCACATTATGAAGGAGAGTGCTTTAAACCTGATATCAGAATTGGAGATGTTAATCTCAGCCATTTACTTTATTATGCAGATGATGATGTACTTTTAAATAAATCCAGTATAAGTAAGATTCCCTGACTAAATTGAATAACTTGTAATAAATTTGAAATGAAATTCAGCATTAACAAGACAAAGACAATGAAAATAGACATAAAAATTGAACATATCGAGTGCATTGTGAATGAAACAAGTAAAACATAGAACATATAGAACAAGTAAAACATTTCAGCTATTTAGCATAATTTTTAGTTTAGATGGTAAATTAAATATGGAAAGAGCAACAGAATCAACAAAGCTGGTTTGGTAGGAAGCCAACTGAATAAATTTATATGGAATAAGAAAAGAATTAGAACACTAATTTAGCTGTATATAAGACCATGTTCAAACAATTTTAACTCATGGGTCTGAGAGCTGGGTTAGAAATAAAACACTTGACCACAGATATGAGAGTCCTGAGAAAGATTAGGCAATGTCATATCAAAAGGGAGAATATTAGGAAAGAACTTGACATTGTTAGCATCCAGGAATGTGTTATCAGAACTAATCTCAGGTGATATGGTCATTTAAACAGAATCGGAGAGGAAAGATTAGCAACACAAGTGTTCTCTGCCAAGTTGGCAGGAGAAGACCCAGAGGAAGACCAAGATATAGGTGGATTGATACAGTAAAAAGTACCTTAGAAGACAGAAATATGGATCTGATAACGTTCGAGTCTTGACAGATAACAGACTCATTTAGAGGAAAATTGTTGATAGAAAGTTACTAATGATATAAGTTCTTCATGTATTACTATCATAATATCCTGTACTTGAGGGTACATGTCAGGAATTTGATGATGTCTGTGTCGTGGAGGGTGGAAGCAGGATAAAATAGAGGATTGCTTTGTAAGGTGAAGCATGGTGGGGACTTTGTGTGCCACAGGCCAATATGGTAGCCATGAAAGCTTGCAGAGAACCTTGATAAATGGCTCTGGTAAAGATATTAGGACTGCAGTGACATCTGTTTCATCATCGGTGGAAGAATTCATATATCAAGCAATGTGAAACAACTGGCAGGTGGAATAATCTGAATACAGATTAAGCTAGCAGTTCAGCCAAGTTAGCTGGCTATTGCAAACGTGGAAAAAATCAGGGCCTCACCACATTACTATTCTACAGTTGACTATAGAGAAACGGAAATATCTTATGAGCTATGCTTTGAAGTTGGAACCCCTGGAATGTCCGAAGCCGTAAATAGTTACAGGGAAGAAGACACTGAAACTATGAGTACAGTGAGGGCAGCAAATGCACTCCATGATGATGTCAACTTAAATCCGAAAGGAAAGTTTAGCATCTGATATTACTTGTTTGAAAACAAGAAACAGAGTCTTGAAAATTGTAACTTGGAATGTGAGAACATTATATAAACAAGGGAATTTTGACAACCTTATACAGGAAATGAAAAGACTTAAAGTTGCTGTGATTGCAAGATTGCAATTAGTGAAACAAGATGGCCTAACATAGGAAACCTAGAAAAAGATGGCTTTACATTTGTGTATTATGGTGGAGAGAAGCATGAATATGGAGTGAATTTCATGATTTAGAAAGGCATCTTTAAATCTGAAATGGAGCTGTGGCCTATAAATGAAAGCCCAATACTTGTTAAATTACGTGTGTAGAGGCTTAAGTGCTCTGAGGACATCATGTTGGAGGCTTAATGGATTTTTTTTTTTTTTCGGTTGTTGGAAAATTTGGACTAGGCGAAAGAAATGAAAGAGGTGAGAGATTGATACAATTCTGTTATTAAATTAGCCAAAAAGCATTTAAACATCATAATTATCAACTCATAATGATGAAGAAATAGAAGAAAATGTAGAAAGTTTTTTACCTTGGGTATACTATATGTTAAAGATACCAAGCAATTTTATAAAATTGGTTTTAATCCTTTTTCCCAAGTAAGGAAACTGACAGGTAAGTCAAGTTTGTGCCTGAAGTATTTTCAGGTCTGAGACAACTTGTGGTAAAGGTGGAATAAGCTCTGATCACTTTCCTTAGTATCTCCCATAATGCAAAGCACATCTCCTTGCAGATATGTTTGATGCTATGCATTAAGGGAAGGGCCACTACCCAGACTGGTTTTGACCTTTATTGAGGTATCTTCAAAATTCCCTTGACGAGACATCAATAAGCAAGGAGATGTGCTTTACATTATAGGAGATACTAAGGAAAGTGATCAGAGCTTACTCTACCTTTACCACGAGTTGCCTCAGACCTGAAAATACTTCAGGCACAAACTTGACTTACCTGTCTGTTTGCTTATTTGGGAAAAGGATTAAAACCAAGTTTATAAAATTGCTTGGTATCTTTAACATATTTTTATAATAACTTACAAAAATCTATAGAATATGTTAAATCAAATGAGATACTCATAGTGATGGGTGACTTGAATGCAAAAGTTGAAGAAGGGGAAGGAAATCCGGTTGTTGGAAAATTTGGACTAGACGAAAGAAATGAAAGCAGTGAGAGATTGATACAATTCTGTATTCAAAACAACCTACTCATAATGAATACTTTCTTTCAGTATCCAAAGTGCAGGCAGACTATATACTTGGACAAACCCAGATAACTCTATAAGAAATCAAATAGATTTTATAATGATAAATAATGGATGCAACAATAATAACCAACATTAAAACATACTCAGGTGCTGATATAGGTTCAGACCATAACGCTGTTGTGTCTACTTTAAAGATCAAACTAAAGCACATTTCTAAAAACAGTCGCACTGAAAGACTTGACAGCTCTGAATATGCCTGACAACATAATGGTGTTTAACTCAGAAATCAGGAAAAAATTAGATCAAAAATAACTAACATTGGGTTTATTAATCGTAAAGATTTAATACTAATAGTCACCTACTAGTCTTGCCATATGAACTGGTAGCTTCATCTGGGTTTGGATGAACATGCAAATATAAATAAACAACAATTGTTGGTTATGAATCAGTACGTTACTGAAAAAATATTGAATGTGTAGCAACATTCAATTACACAAGTACAATAGAAACGCGTGGAGAGTGGATGCTGGCACATTGTCAATCATTGTTCAGCTGGTGCATTCGATAGTTTGCAGAGAAATTAAACTCTGTTGTGTTTAGAGATCTGATGAGTGACTTCCAAATATCACACAGAATCATCCCTTGGTTTCTGTTTAGGGTACCTTGTGAGTGGATTACCAATTCAAAACTGAATGGAGCTTTTATCCCATTCAGTGTTGTGGTGAGTGTTGGAGAAATGAAATGCTAAATCTGAACTGTCCTCTCTGTTGTTGATGTCTCCAATATGCTACTTTTGTCTTATTTCTAAACTTCTTTAAGTTTGTCCTATGTAATTAGGCCACAAGAACATGGAGTGTTGTAAACTCCAGGTTTGTTGAAAGAGTTGTGGTCCTTGGGTGAGTGTAACAGATTTCATACTGTCATAATTGGTTTGAGGGCTACTCTGTCATGAGATTTCAGGATGTTAGCAATTTTTTGCAAAAGTTCTCCAACAAAAGGGATGGAAATTGAAATTCCGTGATAAATTTCATGGATTTGTTGTGGAGAGGGACCAAAAACAGGCATATCAAGAAATTTAATGCTTTATATATGAGAAGAATTTAAAATTGAGAGCTACCCTTCCCAATGATAAGATACTTTTCAACTTTTCGGATCACAACTTGAAACTAGCAGAAGCTAGCATGTTAAAGAAAGGGTTCAATTTTGCAGTTGCACCAGAGCACATTCCTAAAATGGATATTATGTGCAATGTAGAAAAAGCCCTTTATTTTCTATCTGAACCTGTTGCAAATGACATTAGATTAAAGACTACAATTCTTCTCTCGTCTACTCGTCCTCCTAAAAAGAATATCAACTCCTTAGAAAAAAGAGCACTATCTAATTTAAAGAAGAATAAAGATATTATAGTACTTAAGGCTGACAAAGACAATTCAACTATGATCTTGCATATGACAGATTATATGTCCAAAATTTCAATTTTACTTTCTGATAACTACTTACTTTCAGTTAGATTATGACCCTACTTTGACAAACCATGTAGAAACAACAACAACCTTTTATGCAACATGATTACATGGCCAACGGATCTTAAGAAAAAATTGAAATCTGTACATTTGTTAACTCAGTGTTTATATCGATCGCCAATTCCTCTTTGACCAATCATAGCTGGTATTAGCCAACTCGCCAACTTAAACTTATTTGTTATCAAAACATCTTGCTCATTTTCTAAAGGAGCACATTGGACATGCGGATGCCTATATCAAAAATATGCAATGCTTTAGAAAAACTAGGAAAAATTTCTATCTCACGAAAATAACATACTTATCAAAAAATTAGATCATGTGGGATATAAAATAGAAGACAATATACTTAGTAACACAGAGGAAATTGAAAAAAGATGGTCAAATTTTAGAAATGCAATATATGACACAGCCAATGAGATTATTTCAAAAATTAAATACAATAAGAAAAAATCCTGAATGACAATCAATATTAGAACTTATGAATGAAAGAACAAAAAAAGAAAAATACACAACAGTATAAAATACTCAGTAAAATGATAAAAAAAAATGAATTCAGGAAGCTAAAGACAAGTGGCTAAATGAAAAATGTAAAGAAATAGAGGAATTGGACAGCAGACACAATAGTGAAGAAATGCATAAGTCAATACAAGCTCTAACAAATAAAAAGAAAAATTTCAACCATCATCTTTGTATAAAAGATCAAAATAGGAAAATACTACTAGAAACATAGGATATCATAAAAAGATGGAATGAATATGGAAAAGAATTGTTTGACTCTAATCGCAGAGACGCACCAGATATACAAATTATGGATGATGAACCAATATATATAAAGAAATAGAATACCCTGTAAGTCAAATGAAAACAGGTAAAACACCAGGCCCTGATCAGATCCCTGTCGAATTTTTAAAGAAATTAAATGAAAACAATTAATGACCTAAAGGTTATTTTTAATAATATTTGTAATACAGGATACATCCCTGATGATCTAAGAAAATCCATCTTTGTCACTATCCCCAAAATTTCAAGAACTTTTGAATGTTCAGAAGAATAAGTTTAACAAGCCATGTTATGAAATTACTACTGAGAATAATCCTAGAAAGAATAAAAGGCACTTTGTCAGTAGAAATAGAAGACACTCAATCAGGATTTTCAAAAGGACAAAGATACAAGAGAAGGAATTTTCAATTTGAAAACATTATGTGAAAGAAGCCTTGATAACCAGACAAGCATATATCTTTGTTTTATTGATTACATCAAGAGGTTACACATTTGATTCAATAGATCACAAGAAATTAATACATATCCTACAGAATAGTGGGTTAAAAGGAAAAGATATATGTATAATTACAAACATATACTAGAATCAAATGGCTTCAATAAGATACAAACATGCATATTCTGACAACTTTGAAATCAAAAAAGGAGTAAGACAAGGATGTGTCTTATCACCCTTACCGTACAATATATACAGTGAACAAGATTTTAAAGATATTGCAGAATTGAAGGGTGTAAAAGTAGGAAGTAGAAACTTCAACTTCAGGTATGCAGATGACTCGGCCCTTATAGCTGAATCTCAAGACGATCTTCAAAGCTTAGTCACAGAAATTTACAACAGAAGCTTAGACATGGGATTAATTATTAACCTAATAAAGAAAACAAAGTGCATGATTATATCAAAAGAACCAATAAATAAGAAACTAAATATAACTGTTAACCAAAAGAAAATTGAACAGGTTCAGTCTTTTTTTTTTGGGCTATATTTGGGACAAATGTTTACAGATGGAGGAAATTCCCTTAAAGAAATAAAAAGAAGAATAGAGATAGCAAGAAAAGCCTTTATTGATATGAAAACTGTTCTAACATCCAGAGACATTAACATAGACACAAGAAAAAGATTAATAATGTGCTATATCTAGTCAAGCCTTCTCTTCCACAGTGAAACTTTGAATCTAAATAAAGAAGCAGAGAAAAAATTAGAAGCTTTTGAAATGTGGACCATCAGAAGAATGTTGAATTATCATGGACAGAGAAACTGAAAAATGAAGATGTTTTTAAGAAAGCAAAAATGAAAAGAACATTAATGAAAATCATTAAAGAACAAAAACTTAAAAATATTTTGGACATCTAACCAGACAAGAAAGCATTCAGAAATTAATATTAGAAGGGAAACTGGATCGAAAAAGAGGGAGAGGTAGACCCAGAAAATGTGGTTTGAAGACATTAAGGACTGGACTGGCTTGAATTACCATAAATGTTCCAGAGCAGCAAAAGAAAGAAAAAAGTTCCGTGACATGGTTGCCAACCTCCTCCTAGGGGATGACACTTGAAGAAGATGATGATGATGATGAGATAATTCACCACAGCAAACTATTTACTATAACAAATTGTTTCAGTGTTTCCTAAGAGTTTGCTATAGTGAAATTTGACAGCAATGAATGAATTTAACTATGGAAGCAGAAAATGCAGAACGTACGAGTAAATAGAATGAGGATAATTTGAGGATAACTACTTTACACATTGTGGTGGTAGTATCATGAAGAATTTAATGTTCGATTTGTTATTAATGTCTCATATAGTGATAATAAAAGAGGTTGGCATGATACCTCCAGCTGATAAGTGATCATGTAATTTTGACATGAGAGGTTAAGAATATAAGGTTTGCTGAAGAATAAAGAATTGTGGAGCTACAGGATAGGAAACTAAGACAAACATAGGCAACAGAACATTGACTTTCTGCAACACGATAACTTGAAACTGCAGGGAAATCAGAAATGCCTGGAATTTGGTTCGTGGTTATTTATGCAGATTATGTTATCTTCTTCTTCTTCTTCTTTAGTATTCTGCAATTGAGCAGGTTCTTTTAGTAGCAGAAACTTTCCTTCCAATCTCTTCTTTTCTGAGCCTTCTCTTTCAAGGTTATGTACCTGTCTCCATTCAGCAGGTCATCTAGCATTGTTTTTCTTACTCTTCCTCTGGGTCTTTTTCTGTCTATTTTTCCTTCGATGGCATCTCTGATGATTCCATTCCCTCTCAGAATATGTCTGATCCAGTTTCCCCTTGCTTCTTTTTATCCTCCTTAACAGACTTCTGTCTTCTTCTACTCTTTTTAAGACCTCTTCATTAGTTATTTTATCTGTCAATTTGATTTTTTCCATCCTTCTCCAAATCCACATCTCAAAGCTTTCCAAAATCTTAATTTTTTCTTTCTTCAGTGTCCAAGTTTCAGCTGCATAGAGGGCAACACTCCACACATAACATTTTATTAGTCTTTTCTTTAGGTTTCTATCCATTTTACTTCAGAATAAATTCCATTTTCTATTAAAGGCATCTCTTCCTATCGCTATTCATGCTTTTATGTCACTTTTACATCTTCCATCACTGCTAATAACACTTCCTAGATATTTAAATGTCTTTACTTGATTCACTTTTTCCCAATTTATTCTGATATCCATATTTGTCCCTTTCCTTGCTATTTTCATCACCTTTGTTTTTCTGATGTTAATTTTCATTCCATAATTCAGTGTCCAAGTTTCAGCTGCATAGAGGGCAACACTCCACACATAACATTTTATTAGTCTTTTCTTTAGGTTTCTATCCATTTTACTTCAGAATAAATTCCATTTTCTATTAAAGGCATCTCTTCCCATCGCTATTCATGCTTTTATGTCACTTTTACATCTTCCATCACTGCTAATAACACTTCCTAGATATTTAAATGTCTTTACTTGATTCACTTTTTCCCAATTTATTCTGATATCCATATTTGTCCCTTTCCTTGCTATTTTCATCACCTTTGTTTTTCTGATGTTAATTTTCATTCCATAATTCCATAATGCCTTGTCATCTGCATATCCAAATATCTGTCTACCCCCCATCTTTATTCCTTCTTCCGAATTCTCCAGTGCTTCTTTTAAATAATGTTATTATGTTATACTTTTAAATAAATCCAGTACAGTCCGAAGGATTCCTTGACCAAATTGAATAACTGCTGTAATAAATTTGATGTGAAAATCAGTATTAAAAATACAAACACAATGTAAATAGGTAGAAACATTGAAAAATTGGAGAACTTATAGAACAGGTGAAACATTTCAGCTATTTAGGCACACTTTTTAGTGAAGATGGCAAATTAAATTTGAAAATAGACAGCAGAATTAGCAACGCTAGTATGGTAAGAAGTCAACTGAATAAATGTATATGGAATAAAAAAGAGATTAGTGAAAACACTAAAACAGCTGTATACAAGACAGTGTTCAAATCAATTTTAACTTATGGATCTGAGAGCTGGGTTAGAAATAAAACATTTGTCAAAGACTGGAGACCTCAGATATGACAGTTTTGGGAAAGATTAGTGGAATGAACTGATGACATCAGTGGCAGTATCACATTAAAACAAGGATATTAGGAAAACACTTGGCATTGTTAGCATTCAGGAATGTATTAACAGAGCCAATTCTAGGTGGTATTTCATCATTCTGTGTAATGGGAGAGGAAAGTTCAAGTGTTCTTTTGCTAGGTTGGCAGGAAAAAAAACTCAGTGGAAGACCAAGATATAGATGGAATGACCCAGTAAAAAAAAAATACCTTAAAAAAAATAAATATCATCATCATCATCATCATCATCAAATTCCTGCCATGTACCCTCAAGGGGTGTACAGGATATGATAGTACTACATGAAAAAAATTACATCATTATTAATTTCCTATCTACAATTTTCCTCCAAATCAGTCTGTTACTTGTCAAGACTCTGACGTTATCAGATCTTATATTTCTATCGTCTAAGGCACTTTGTACCGTATCAATCCACCTATATCTTGGTCTTCCTCTGGGTCGTTTTCCTGCCAGGCAGAGAACACTTGTTTTGCTAATCTTTCCTCGCACATTATGTTTAAGTGACCATACCACCTGAGATTAGTTCTGCTAACACATTCCTGGATGCTGACAATGTCAAGTTCTTTCCTAATATCCTCGTTTTTAATATGATATTGCCATTGATGCCATCTGTTCACGCCTATAATCTTTCTCAGGACTCTCATATCTGTGGTCTCTAGTCTTTGGTCAAGTGTTTTACTTCTGACCCAGCTCTCAGATCCATAAGTTAAAACTGGTTTGAACACTGTCTTGTATACAGCTAATTTAGTGTTCCGTCTAATTTCTCTCTTATTCCATATGAATTTATTCAATTGACTGCCCACCATACCAGCTTTGCTGATTCTGTTGTCTATTTCTATATTTAATTTACCATCTTCAGTAAAAATCGTGCCTAAATAGCTGAAATGTTTTACTTGTTCCACAGGTTCTCCATTCACAACACAGTTGACATTTTCAATGATTCTGCCTATTTTCATTGTCTTTTTATTGCTGACCTTCATACCATATCTATTACAACAGCTATTCAATTTAGTCAGAGAATCTTGCAGATATGTAGCGGATTTATTTAGAAGTATAACATCATCCACATAAAGCAAAGAGCTGACATTAACATCTCCAATTTTGATATCATGTTTAATACCACTTTCCTTCATAATGTGATCCATATAGATAATGAATAACAGAGGGGATGATGTACATCCTTGTCTCACACCAGATTTAACATTAAACCATCTTCCTGTACTTCCTTCAATTCTAACTGCTGACTTACAACTCAAATAAAGACTAAGTATTGCTTGATATAATACTCCATTCACACCATATAACTGCAGCGTATTGAATAGCTTCTCTCTTGGCACCTTGTCATATGCCTTTTCCGAATCAAAAAAACTTAAATACAGATCTTTGTTATATTCCCATGCTTTCTCCACTATTTGTCGTAAAGTGAAGGTCTGATCCTGACAGCCTCTATTTGGCCTGAATCCAGCTTGTTCTTCACCAAGCTTTTCTTCCACAATTCTTCTCAATCGTTTCTCAAGTATACTTGCATAGATCTTGCCAGGAACACTCAGTAGGGAAATACTTCTGTAATTCTCACATTCAGTTTTATTTCCCTTTTTATATATGGGTACTATGAGAGCTCTACTCCAATCATCGGGAATTCTTCCCTCTGTCCAGGCTTTCTGAACTATGCAGTGCAGCCACTGTAAGACTCTTATACCACCATACTTCAGCATTTCTGGTCGAATATCATCTACTCCTGCTGCCTTTCCACATTTCAAGCCTTTGATGGCTTTTTCTACTTCAAGTATGGATATGTATTCCTTGTTTCATTTAGCAGTTTTTCAAAGTAATTACTCCATACTTCAAGGATATCTTTTTCTCCCGTTTTCATGTCACCTTCATCATCTCTAACTCCTTTTACAGCAATCTTTCCTCCATTCCTAAGCTTCTTCAACAGCCTCCAGAATATTTTGCCACCTTCTTGATATTTATTTTCTATATTCTTCCCAAAGTCCTCCCATGACTTTTGTTTAGCTAGTTTTACACAGTATTTAGCTTTCTTACATTTGTCTCTGTATTCTCTAAGAGCACAAGCTGACTTATTTGACTGGAACTTTTGATATGCTTTCTTCTTTTCCTTCACTGCCTTTTTAACTTCCTGTGTCCACCAGGGAGTTCTGATTTTTTTTATCCTTACAGACAACCTCACCACATGCCTCTCTGGCAGAATCAATCAATGTTTTCTTCAGAGTTTGCCACTGAATCTCCAAGGTTTGATTCCTGTTCTCAAACTCTTTCATTTTTTCTTCAATAATCTTTGTGTATTTTAGTCTACAGTTCACATCTGAGAGCGGCTCAACTTTTATTCGCTTTAAAACTTTCTTACATGTTATCTTTTCAATATGAAATTCGATTTTATCTTGCTCAAGACTAAATAGTGATCACTTCCAATTTCAAATCCTCTGTACACTCTGGTGTCCTGCACCAGGGAGAAAACATCACTATCAACAATAACATAGTCAATGAGACTTTTCTTATTCCTAGCCTCTTCTCTCCATGTGAATTTGTGCACATTTTTATGTTGGAACATAGTGTTAGTAATAACCAGTCCATGTCCTGAGCAGAAATCCAACAGCTATTTGCCATTATTATTAGCTTTGCCCTTTTCTCCAAATTTTTCCAAAATATTTTTGTATGTCTCACAATCATTTCCTACTCTGCTATTTAGATCCACAACAAGGACCAACTTTTCCTTTTTCATTGTGTCAGTTGCTTTTTCTAAAGCCTCAAAAAATTCCTCCACTTCTACCTTAGTAGAACCTTCTGTGGGACCCTAGGCACAAATAAGTCTCATTGTCCAGTTACCCATTCTCATATTTGCCCACATTACTCTACTTGAGACTGCCTGCCATTCAAGAAGATTAGCCTCGTATTTTGTGTTGTTGAATACTATGGCTACTCCTTCTTTTCCTTGATTGTTATTGCCTGAATCTAACATTTTGTATTTATTGCTCAGAAAGATCTCACCAGTTTTGGTCTTTTTTGTTTCAGTCACCCCTATTATGTCGATCTGGTACTTATCTAATTCATCAGCTAGCTCCATTTCTTTGCCATTCAGGCTTCTTACGTTGATAGTACCGATCTTTAACTCTGGTGATGTTGAGTTGGGGTTTGTTTTCAGATTTGTTTTCAGAAAAATAAATATAAGATTTGATAATGTGGACAGATAACAGGTATCTGGAGGACATGTGTTGATAATAAGTTAGAAATGATGTAACTTTCTGTGTGATCTATAAGATCCTATATACTCCGTGATGGTCTACGTCAGGAATTTGATGATGTTGATGATAGATTCCGTGAATGAGATCAAGTTGGACTTACTGAACATGCCACTGCACCCAACATTTAATCCTTTGGAAGAGGAATCTTTTTTTTTTAGATCACAAAGAATGCTTTGAAATCTTACTTTATTATCCGGATATAGAACAATGGACTTTCACTTTATCCCCCTGGAAAATTGTTCTTCTTTATATACCCTTCCTTTAGACAGATTTTTATATACCATATTTACTCAAATGTAACTCGCCCTTGTGTAAAACTTGCACCCCTGGTTTTACTTTACGAAAAAAGAAATTAAATGGCAGAAATAGTAAATAAAACTTTTGGATGTGAAGACTGATGTGGCCATTATTCCTGGTAGTCTTACACCTTGTCTACAGTCTTGGGTGTATCATCATCAAACCATTTAAGGACTATGCACGAAAATTCTACATAGAGTGGATGTCAGCTGGTGGCTATGACCTGACTCCAGCAGGAAAGGTTAAGAGACCATCATTAGAACTGTTGTGCAACTGGATTTTGAGAGCTTGAGACATGATTTTGCCACAAATAATTGCCAAGAGTTTTTTAAAAACCAACATCTCGAATGCCCTGGATGGGAATGAAGATGACGCTATTTGGATAGATTAGAATGCACACGAGGAAACTGCCCTCGAGACTGGAAGTAGCAGTAGCAAATAGGAGATTCTTGGTAAGTCATACTCATTTTCAGTTTTTTTAAATCATGGTGATCTTATGATTCCGAAATGATAAAAGGACAAGCAATAATGAAATTGTTTGTTTTCATTTAATTATATAGGCATTGTCGCTAAAGATTCAAATATATCGCGTGATGAAGGCAAGTGGACAAATGCGTAAATAACGTTGATAATTAAAATTTAAATGCATTCATTTTATAAATAACATGCGCAATTTCTTTATTCATTTGTATGGGGTTTCCCCCACTTTCTCCCCCATCCGTGAGGATGGGTTGAGCCCACGTAATGAGGAATTAAATATAAGTATTTTATGCCTGTAAATTGGTGTGTGTTCAAGGAGCCAGTTTGCCTGTTCTGAGGGATGAAACACTTGAGTTTCCAGGTGAAAAAACCTCTACCTCCTTATGAGACCAGCAAACTCAACTTTAGTTGAAAGAGAGACCACATAAAGGTTCCTCACATCTTGGATGGGAATTGAACCTAGGTCTGTCTGACTAAATGGCTTTGTGGATACTGACTGTGCTGCAGAGGCTTTATGTGAGCAATTAAAAATTCTAATGAATACTGAGTATTTAATTATAAATGTCAATTTAATTTTTCCTGAAAAACTTTAGTTTCTGAAACTCCCAGCATATTTCTTGTGCCACGATTTTTTAACTTTAATTTTGAGGAAAAACGTTTATTCACCATTGTCAATCCACTGCTGGATGAAGGCTTTCCAAGATTACTCCAAAACTGTCTGTCCATGGCTCTCCTTTCTCATGACACTCCTGCAAATCTGATGATATCATCAATCCATTGTGATTTATGAGGGTTGTTCGATAAGTCCATGCAAAAATGAAGAAAACATAATTTTTTTAGGACAAACATTTTTTATTTTTCAACATAGTCTCCTTTGAGGTCTATGCACTTAGTCCAATGATGCTCAAGTTTTTTTGATCCCATCCATATAGTATGATTTGTCCAACTCTTCAAAATAGGCAGTTGTTTTGGCAATCACCTCATTGTTTGATAAAAATCTCTTTCCTGCCAGCCATTTTTTCATGTTTGGAAACAGATAGTAGTTTGAGGGAGCCAAATCTGGAGACTAGGGGGTATGCAAAAGGACTTTGTAGCGTAAATCGAACAATTTTTTTGGTCACAATTGCAGAAGAGTGAGCAGGTGTGTCATGGTGAAAAAGAATCTTATTTTTCGCCAAGTGTGGTCGTTTGTCCTTTATTTCATTATTTTAACGATCCAGCAAATATGCATAATACACTCTGGTAATTGTTTTGCCCTTTTCCATGAAGTCTATGAAGATTATACCACGAGCATCCCAGAAGACGGTGGCCATAACCTTTCCTGCTGAAGGAACAGTTTTTGCTTTCTTTGGTGCAGATTCCCAGCTTCCAACCCATTCTTTTGACTGTCTCTTGGTCTCAGGCTGGTAGTGATGAATCCATGTTTCGTCCACTGTTACGAAACGACACGAAAATTCCTCTGGATTTCGTTGAAACAGCTTCAAGCTGTCCTTGCAATAGTTCACATGTCAACGCTTTTGATCCAGTGTGAGCAAACACGGCACCCATCTTGCAGATAGTTTTCTCATATGTACACGGTCATTTGAGAAGCCCACAGCCTTAGCAATTTCATGCACCTTCACTCTTCTATCATCCATCACCATATCATGGATTTTTTCAATAATTTCTGGAGTAGTGACTCAACAGGGCATCCAACATTCAGTGTCACTTGTGCTCATATGGCCACTTCGAAAGTACTAAACCACTTATAAACGGTTCAAATTGTAGGTGCAGACTCACCATAATGTTTAACAAGCTTAGCTTTGGTTTCCTGAGCTGTTTTGTCTTTCAAAAAATAATGTTTTATCACTACACGAAATTCTTTCTCATCCATTTTTCACAAATCACGGTACTTCATCGATTCAAGTGAACGCCAAAGACAGAGTAATAAATCTATCTGACTGAAACTTAGTGTGTGATCCTCCAACAGTTGCCAGCAACTAAAAATAACCTCGATACGTACTGGTGCCGCCATCTCATAGACTTTGTACGGACTTATCAAGCAGCCCTCGTAGGTTGGCATTTTGGTCGTTTTTCTTCTCGTGGAATCCAATCCAGTACTTCTTTTATCCATTGTTGATCTTATCTTTGAGCAATATGCCTAGTCCATTGCCACTTCAGATGTTTCACTGTTCCTGTGATGTCAGAGACTTTGGTTTGATTTATTATCCACTTATTCCTTTTGTGATCCAGTCATGTGATACCAAGCATACTTTTTTCATACTGAATTGTGTTGTTCTTAATTTTTGAATTTCTTTTGCATTTAGTGTCCATATGTCAGTATAGGAAGAATACATTGGTTAAAATCTTTTCTCTTCAGTCATAATGGTAGTTGTCTTTTGAATATTGACTGTAATTTTCCAAATGCTTCGTGCATCTTTAATTTCATCCATGGTATTTTGTTCCCTTTATATCCATTATCCTAAATATATGTAATGATCTGCTTGTTTAATTTCATCATTATTGATTATTATTATTTCTGGTTGGACATAGCTATTGAACATAACTTGAGTCTTCTCTAGGTTTATCTTTAGTCTAGCTGTTTTGCTTGCAATTTGGAGTACCTAGATACAAGTCTGTAATTCATGCACAGTTGAAGTAAAGATAACTATGTCATCTGCAAAGCTTAAATGGATTAAATATCTTCCATTTATTCTTCAGACCTTTTTCTTCCCAATCAAGAAGTGTGAATATTTCTTTTAGGCATGTTGTGAATAATTTTGGAGATATTGTGTCACCTAGTCTTATACCTCTCTGTATTTCCACAGTAGAGATGTTTCCACTGAAATTAATTGTTACTGTTGTTGCATTTGTGTATGTTGATTTGATGGTACTGACTTATGGCCACTCCACTTGCTGGTTTTGTAATGCTTTAAATATTGCATAAGTTTTTACTGAATAATAGGCTTTCCCGTAATCAGTAAAACCAAGACATAATGGTAAATGATATTCATTATACCATTCAATAAACTGTTCTACAACTTGAATATGGCCCATCGTACTAAAGCCACTTTGAAAGCCTGCCTGTTCTTTTGGTTGTGCTAGGTCTAGAGCTGCATTAAGTGTATGAGCCAAGACTTTTGTAAACCAATGATAGTAAACTGTCAGTGGTCATTAGTTTGTCAAGTCCTCTACTTCACCATTTTTGTGTATCAGAAGTAAGATAGCCTTCTTCCATGTTCTTGGTACATCATTTTTCTTCAGACATAGGATAAATATCCTTGTCAGGATTTTGCAGATCATTTCTCCATCTGCTTTTAGAAGTTCAGCTGTAACTCCATCTTCACCTGCAGCTTTTCAATTTTGCAAGTTTCAGATGCTTCATATACCTTCTTCTAGTAGAATATGGCATTCGGTTATTTCATAGTTGTCTTCTTCTTCATATGATCCATCATTCTGATATGATATTGAGAAAATTCTTCAATTCTTTTTGCTATAGCATGTCTATCTCTGGTTATAGTTCCATCTTGTAGGTTGACCGCAACCATCTGTTTATTGTTATTCATCAATCATTGCTTTTTGGAGGTAAATTCATACAACAAAAATTGTTGTATGAATTTACCATTGAATTTTCTTATTTCTTCTGTGATACATTTTCTGATTGTTTTGCACAGTTCAGCATATTCAGTTTTATTCTGTAGGTTATTTGCTTGTTTCATTTTTCTTTGTTTCTTGATAAGCTATTTTGTTTCTTCAGAAATTTTGTCTTGTTTCTATTTTGTGGTACCAGCTCTTTCAAGTGAGCATTGATTTAAAAAGTTTTTGGCCTATCTATCCTATTCCCTCAGCCATATGGCTGGTGGGGGTAGCTACATGCTACCATACAGGGAGATGATTAGGAGCAAAGTGGTTTCCCATTGCCAACCTTGCCGTAGTATATTTTATGACTGTAGTTGTGTGTTCACAGGACTGGTTTGCCTGTTTTGAGGGATTAAAAACCAGAGTTACTGGGAGGGGGGGGGCCCTCCACCTCTGTATGAGGCCAGTTAACTCACCTTTAGTCAAAAGGGACCAGATAAAGGTTCCTAACATCACTGACGGGAATTGAACTGAAGTCTTTCTGACCAAAGGGCTTCATCTATGCTGTCTGAGCTACAGAGGCTCCAAGTTTTGTGTAATAATATCGTTACTTTCTGATGGGCCAGCATTGTCAGCTGGTCGTTTAGTTCTTGTTGGAATATATCTTTTTTAATATTGAGTTTGTGTAGATCTGTGTTTTGTAGATACCTGGTAAAAAAAGAGGTGGTAAGTAATGTATCCTTTGTGGATGGTAGGAAGGAAGACATTTTCCGAGCTGGTTTGAAGGAACATATAGATTGAATTTACGAAGAACCCTTGTTATTTATTCTGAGGTTCCCTTGAAGGTAGGGTATTGATACAGCTTTGAAAAATTTTTCTTCTTTCTTTTTGACAGTTTGTTTGAATCACAGTAGCGTACCATACAATGGTCACTTCCAGTGCTGAAGGTGTTGATAGCAGAACAGTCCTGAAAGATGTTTTTCTTATTGCTGAGGATAAAGTTGCTAATTTTCCATTTGGACTTTTCCATGTATATTTCTATGTTTTTTTTTATTGAAAAAAGAAGTCATGATGTACGGGTTTTCTTTTTCTGCAAATTCTATTACCTGTGCTCCTATATTATCTCTCATGCCATATCCAAAATTTTCCATTCGGCTTTCATCTGATTGTTGTATACTAATTCTGGCATTAAAGTGTCCCATTACAATTCTGAAATAATGTTTTCCTTTATTATAAAGTTGGTATACATGTAAAGTTGATGTATACCAACTTTACAAGTTGGTACACATCATGATAGATGTCTTCAGTTTCTTTATCGGTATGACTTATTGTTGGTGCATAGACTTGGATGATCTTGAGAGTGCATCTTTTTGATATCTGGACAACAATACTTGCTATTTGATCAAATATACTGTCAATTTCTATTATGTTATTTCTCAATTTTTTGTTAATCATGAATCCAACTTCACTGATTCTTTCCTCATCTTCACACAGTCCAAGAATGTCTCATTTTAGTTGCTTTAGCTCTTCATTTAGTTCAGTTAGCTGTGCTCAATGTCCTAAAGTTTAAAGTTCGAAGGTCTAGTTTCTAACAACAGTGTGATCTGTCACCCAGAGATTCTTAGCACCTTCTGCCTTCATGTTTAACTGCCTGCTGCCATAGGTATTAACAATCTGGCTGCTGGGGAATGAGGGCCATTTTATTCCTGTTGGATTCATCTTGGAAGATTGGGCCATAATTCATCACACTGGCCCACTGCAGATTAGTGAATGGCAATATTTTTACATGGGATCACCAGTCTCCAAACCACTGGTCCATGGCTCTTTATTCAATATATTCAGAGCTGCTCTGATAGCCAATGGATGGTAGTCAGAGTTTCCCCCCTATCCACCACTTGGGAATGCACTTGGTAGTCAGTGGGAGCCCTGAGTTTTATATATATATCTTATTTATTTTTCTCTCAGATTGATCCCTATGTGTAATGGTCGATGGTGTTCTCTTTTCAAACTTCCTGTTAATGCTGGTGTCCCTCAGGTCTCTGTCATTTCACTCATCCCCTTCCTGATTTTATAAATGACCTTCTCTCATTGGCTGCAATCCCTATTCATGGTTTTTCTGATGATAGCACACTCCACTCATCCTACCCATATCACAAATCTTGCAGTACTCAAACAGCTTGAGCTTCAAGATCATCTGTAGTAACTGCCCTGAACACTGATCTGCACAGTATCCTTGATTACGGTGAAAGAAACCTAGTCAACTTCAATAGTTCCAAAACACTGTTTTGTTTGTTTTCTCATAAAAAAGACTTAAAATCTTCTCCACTTAATTTTGATAATGCTCAGCTCAACAGTGAAAGCCAAATCTCTCTTCTTGGACTGACTCTTACTCCAAATCTTTCCTATCACCTCATGTCACTTTTGCAACATCATCAGCTTCCAAAGATCTTGGCATCCTTTTATGTTCAAGACAATACTTCTCTGTTGCACAGTTACTCTGTAGAAATGGGATCCGACCAATTTTGGAATACTATCATGTTTGGAGTGGTGGTGCACTTATTAATGACATCTCTTACTGACTCTCTTCAGCCACTTTCCCATAGAAGATCAGTTTCTGCATTGCTTCTCTTCTATTGATGTAGAAGAGAAGCAAATGCAGAACATTAGTTCTTCAGAACTAATGTTTACAGTCGAACTGCATACTCACCAAATCTGCTAATCTCAGTTGTCCTTCATTCCTTTCTTCTCAGTTCTGTGGAACGCCTCCCCATGAAGTATTTCCATGTTGGCCAATGGCTGTTCTAGTTCTTACATGGTTAAAAGAAAGCAGAGGGATGGTAGTGGTCATTTCAGAGGAGCAATGCTCATGAAAGTACCTATAAAAAGGCACAGTGCAGAAACAGAGCACCTATGTGACTAAGTGACTGAAATGAGTCTGTAATGGAGAGGTCACCTATTAAGCAGATTCCCACTTCTATATATAATAAAGAATTTTTATGGAAGTTTTTTGATGCAGAAGTAATGCTTTGAATGTAAATGAACACCAAGCTTTTTTAGTGGCTGAAGAGGCTATTCATGTAATATGTTTGTTCCAGAATAAACTGGATTTGAGTCAGCTCAGTAAAATAAAGCTAATTTTGATAGGGAATTGGAACATTAACAAAAGTAACAAAAACCACAAGATATTTCTTGTGATTAATAAGAGATAAGAGAAATGAGGGCTTGACCAAGAGAGAGAGAGAGAGAGAGTGAGAAAAATCAAGGAGTGAGTGTTGTATGGCGATTCAATCATAAAAGATGTGATTGATGAGAGGTTGACAAAATCGTGCCTTCTGGGTGCAAAAATTAATGATGTTAGTGAGGCTATTAGAGCACAAAAGGATAGAGTGAAAGAAATGGTCGTAGGGGCCGGAACAAATGATTTAAAAGGAAAAAATTATGGCATGAGAGAGGACATGAAAGAATTACTGGAAGTAGCAAAAGAAAAGAGTGAGAGAGTTAAAATAGTGAGTCTGTTTCCATGGTATGACAGAGTAGAGCTAACAAGGAGGGCCATAATAGCAAATGACTCAGTGCATAGGTTATGCAGGAGTGGTGTGGAGTGAGTTTGATGGGCAAAAGGACTTATACTAGAAGGATGGTTCATCTGAATGGATTTGGTGCTCAGAGACTGGAAAAAGTATTGTTGAATGAAGTGAAAGTGGATGTGCGGAATCAGGGAAACTAGATCTTTAAGGGGAGGGGGAAGCTGTTGAGTGGATATGTAAACATCAGTGAGGCAGTTGAGTGTAAGATTGTGTATAATATGCCTAAGTTAGTACCACTGATACAAACCAGAATGGATAGTTAGTACAAAGTGTCAGATAGCGTGGTGGGTTTAAGGGGCATTTTTTAATGCCAGGAGCATTTGGAACAAGCTGGAGAAATTTTTGGCATTGGTTGGCTCATCCTGGCCAAAGGTTATTGGCATTAGTGATACATTGTTAACAGAAAATGATATCGTTAGTGGGATAGAATGTGAAAGCTATAGTGTGTTCAGGAAGGATAGAGAGAAAATAATGTTGGGGGAAGAGTGTTATCGATGATAGCTGATGAACTGCAACCAAAGAGAGTAGATCAACTACAGGCCAGTGAAAATAGTACATTTCATCTATTTGATGTGAGTTGAGGCCAGCAGAACAAAATATATCCAGTTGGATGCTGCTATAGACCAGGGATGGAAAAGATGATGGAGATAGTATGCATCAGCAAATAGACTCAGTGAGTGTCGGGCAGGTAATTATTATGGGGGGATTTCAACTATGGGAACTATTGGAAGGAGGAGAGGACATATGGGAGGAAGGAAATGGAATTTATGCAGTTACTAAGGGATAATTACCTGAGACAGCATGTGATGGAATATACTAGGGATTCATGGCCTATGTCAAAAGTGGGTGAGATTAGCAACAAAGTCAGCTGTAGAAAGAGAATGGCAGAATCCATATTGGTGATCTTAATTAATTGATGACTCTCCAGGTAACGAAGAAGCTGGTTGTTGATAACCTTCTCTGTCACCTTTGAAAGTGCTGAGGTGAGAGCAGTGCAATGAAATTTGGCTGACATTTGTCTCCCTTTTTAGGAACAGGTTGGATGAAGGCCAGCTTGCTAGGTAGATGCCAGTAGAATATGATACTTTATATAGGTACTACAGGATAGTTGTTAATTCTGGGGCACAACTGGAGGAATCTGTACAAATAGCTTTATTAGTATTGAGAATAATCAGGGCTTTTCCTGATATCCTACTGGCGCAAGTTCAGAGAAGGCATGCAAGGGATAGTTGGTGGTAGTTTGGGAGGTGATTTGCCTTGATTGTCTAAGCAAGAATTTGGGAGAAAAACTGATGCCATGAGATCTGCCTTTTCCTTGTATGAGGTTACCATGGTATAATCGAAATGCCAGAGAGGTGAAACAGAAAAAACTGATTTGAGAGTGGTGGCATTCATGACTAGCTTTTCCAAGTGTTCTGTGGAAATTGGCTTTAGGGGAGTGGAGGGAGCCCATTGCTGTGCAGTCTAGTTGTTTGTATATCTTCCCTTTTCATGCAAAATAACCTGCATGTACTGTAACTTTCAATTGTTCAAATACATCTACACTACTGGCCAAAATTGTGGAAACCTTTTGGTAAAAGTGTATTTTTGAGGTTTGATGACTCATAACTTTTTTTTTTGTGTAATACCATAAAATTATATATCAATGGAAAGATAATTTAATCAAGAATGTAATGCAACAGAGTTAGTTCTATGAAAAGTTATAGCTAAATAACCAGAAAAAAAAAAGCACAACTTGCTTAGGTTGATATAAAGTAGCTTTCCTTCATTTGAATGTAGCCAATGTGCATGACTGTTTAGAGAGCCAATCAGGTGTCATCTTGTTTTGGCATAGAATTCAGCTATTGATGTCATGTATTGAAGCTGATAGGAGGACATTTGTCAATGTGTTATGTGATTGCTATCAAGTTGGTTGGGTTTTTTTTGTGTTCTTTCATTTAATGAGCTTGTAAAACATAATAAAATGAAAGAACTGGTGCAAAGAGTTGACTGGTCACCCAGAAAGTGATGTAAAATAGTATTATTAAGTGAACAAAGCTACATTTATGAAGAAATTGGAAGAAAAATTGGTGGAAACTTAAGCATTTCTAAATTTTTGAAGAGGTATAAGGAGACTCAGTCACTACAAAACCAGACTGGTAAAGGCAGGAAAAGGTGCACAACAGCAAGTGATGATAGAAGAATTGAGAGACTGTGCCTTCGTGACAGAAGAAAATCATCTAGGTGTATACAAGATGAAACATTAAGAGGGCAGGGACTTGAGAGTGTTGGTGGATAGGGAGATGAAGTTTAGGGGGCACATTGCACAAGTGGCTAAATCAGCTCATCAACTCACTTGGTTGTTGAAAAATACTTTGACGAGCAGAGACAAGCAAGTTATTGTACCTCTGTACTACCGAGCCTTGATAAGACCTCATCTCGACTACTTTGCCCAGATTTGGTTACCTAGGTTTCTTCTTCATGGAGAGGAGGTGGAGAGGATCTAGAGGCGAGTGACCAAGATGATAGCAGGTCTATGGAATGAACCTTATGAGAACAGGTTGAAGATTTGTGGGTTGCAGAAATTAGTTGATAGGCAGAAAAGGGGAGATATGATTGAGACATTCAAATTGCTAAAGGGTTTCTATAGGATTAATTCAGAGGATATTTTTGAGATCAGGACTGGTGGTGGGAGAACTAGGGGACACCTATGGAAGTTGGGCAAGAGTGTGGTTAGCAAGGGTGTTAGAGCTGGGTTCTTTGCTTTTAGAGTGGTAAACGAGTAGCATAAGCTGACAGAGTGTGTTGTGGGTGCTATGACAGTGAGTGAGTTCAAGGCAAGGTATGATAGATGCTGTGAGAATGTTGTATTGTTGTGTGGACATGGTGTTTAGGGCCTCCCTCGCTGAGTCTAAGGACTCCCTGGGGTCGCCCGTAATAATAATGGCGCAATACAATGTGAAGTTGAGTGCAAGGACTGTTCGGCGCAGACTGCAGGAATTTGGTCTAAATGCTAGAATTCTACGAAAAAAGCCATTTTTATCTCTTAAACAAAGGTGAAAAGATTAAACTGGGCTCAAACCCATGTTAACTGGACAGCAGAACAATGGGACAGCGTTATTTGGAGTGATGAGACGAAAATCTCCCTGTTTGGTAATGATGACATAAAATACGTAAGGAGAAGAATCGGAGAAGATTTGCATCCTGATTGCATTACACCTACCGTGAAACACCAACTTAGTGTTATGATCTGGGGTTGTATGATATCAAAAGGTGTGGGCAGAATTTGCGTGATTAATGTGATTATAAATGCCCAAAAATACATAAATGAAATACTTGAGCCCAAACTGAAGCCTTCCACACGTGATCTTTTCCAAAATAATGAAGCATTTATATTTCAACAGGATTCAGCTCCATGCTGTGTTGCTGCTGTGTGCAAAAAGTGGTTTCAAGATAATCATATTCCACTGCTGGAATGGCCTGGAAATAGCCTAGACCTTAACCCAATCGAAAATCTATGGAGCCGACTAAAGAAACTTGTTAGTCTGAAGCAACCCTGCAATAAAACCCAATTATTGGAAGTAATAATTTAATCTTGGTTTCACATTATAACAGCTACAGAAATAAAAAGCTTGGTACACTCCATGGGAAGGCATTGTAAGGCCGTAATTAACGCTAAAGGTTACCCAACTAAGTATTAACTCACATTGTGAGAATTTTTGTATATCTCATTTTTTCAATGTGTTTCACTTTTCTTCTTTGTAACTGCTGTTCTAATAAAAATCCTTCATAAAAGTTATTGTATTACATTCTTGATTAAATTATCTTTCCATTGATATATAATTTTATGGTATTACTCCAAAAAAAAGTGGTGTTATGAGCTATCAAACCTCAGAAATACACTTTTTTTCATACAATTTTGGCCACTAGTGTATATATAAGAAGGGAAGGGAAGTGCTGCTGATGATAGCAAGGGAATTATGTCCATAAAAGCTAGACATGAAAGAGGGAAATGTTAATGGTTGTGAGGCAGTATGGTGTAATGTGGAAGTTGACAAAGACATATTTAATAAAAATAACTAACACTGGGTTTATTGGTCATAAAAATTTAATACTACTAGTCACTTACTAGTTTCACCACCTGAGCTAGTAGCTTCATCTGGGTTTGGATGAACATACAAATATAAATAAACAAGCATTGATTATGAATCAATACATTACTAAAAAAAAAAAAAATACCGAATGAGTAACCGTTACACAAGCACAATAGAACCACGTGGAGTGTGGATGCCAGCACATGGTCAGTCATTATTTAACTGGTGCATCAAATAGTTTGCATAAACTGATGTGTTTAGAGATCTGATGAGTGACTTCCAAACATCGCACAGAATCATACCTTGGTATTTGTTTAGGGTACCTTGTGAGTGGATTACTACTAATCTCCTGAAATCTCATAACACATCAGAGTAACCTTCAAACCAATTATGATGGTATGAAGTCTCTTATGGCCACCCAACTCTTTCAACAAACTTCCTGGAGTTTACCCAAATCTTGTGGCCTTAATTTACATAGGATAAACTTTAAGAAATTTAGAAATAAGACAAAAGGAGCATATTGGAGATGTCAACAGCAATAGAGAGGACAGTTCTGGGTTGGCATTTCATATCTCCAACACACACCACAACACTGAATGGGATAAGAGCTCCATGCCATACATTGATTAAGAGCTCCATGCCATACAATAAGAGCTCCATGAGATAAGAGATAATGAGATAAGAGCTCCATGCCATACAATGGGTTGCTCCCGCAACCCATTCACAAGGTACCCTAAACAGAAACCAAGGGATGATTCTGTGTGATATTTGGAAGTTGCTCATCAAATCTCTAAACACATCAGAGTTTAACTTCTCTGCAAACTATCAAACTCATCTTCTGAACAATGACTGACCATGTGCCAGCATCCACTCTCCACATGTTTCTGTTGTACTTGTGTACAATTACTATGCATTTGGTATTATTTTTATTAATGTCAACGCTTGTTTATTTATATTTGTATGTTCATCGAAACCCAGATGAAGCTACTAGTTCAAGTGGTGAAAACAGTAGGTGACTAGTAGCATTTAGTAGTATTAAAGTTTTACGACCAATAAACCCAATGTTAGTTATTTTTATTACATTAGTTTTGTGGTTGAAAATAACATACTTATCACAAAGACATATTTAGTTGGATGTTGCTATATGCCAGAGAATCTGGAGGGTGGTGATGAAGAAATGTATAAAGAACTTGGATTAGTGAACAAAGGAAAGGTAATTATTATGGAGGATTTTAATTATGGTGGTATAGATTGGAATGGAGAAATAGCATTTGGGAATAAGGAAAATTAATTTCTCAACTTCTTGAGTGATAACTATTTCAGGCAGCATGTAAAGGAGGGCATGTGAGCATCGAGATTTTTAGATCTGATCATTTCATCAGAGGATGTAATTGTCAATGGGGTTTCACACTTTCCGCCAGTCGGTGAGAGTGATCATGATGTGATCACCTCAGTTGGGGTTAGCCATATACAGGTATCCCTTGCTTAATGCAGTGAAATTAATTGCGGCAATCTCTTGATATACGCGGCAAGAGTTTTTATTAACACGCCTTTAATCCTGGAGCTGGCAGCTGATCTGATAGATATATGCAACATGTTTAATATAAATATTCTTACACAATTCAGTGTATAGCTTGGAGGTCATGAGTAGCTGTGCATTCATATGTTACGAATGATATTTCGCACTGTATTTTGCTGTCAGTTTGGTTTAATACATGTTATGTAAAGGTTTGTGATATTTGACAATAAATTGTATCTGAGAGATACTGCGACCTCCGATATCAGTATAGTATGGTTTAGTTGTTGTTTTTTTTTATTTCTAGATTGTAACTGAAAATATATAAACTATCATGTATTAGTGAAATAGAGAGCCAAAGGCTTATTTATCATACATGTCCTCTAGGAGAGGTGCTTTACATTATGGAAAATACTAATGAAAGTGATCTGGAGCTTACTCCACCTTTACTACGAGTTGCCCATAAGGTTGCTTATGCTTGCATCTGCCGAAACTTTTAGTTTCTATATATTCGGCACGAAATTCTTGTAGTTTCTATATTCGGCTATGAAATAATGTTGGATCCTAGACCTGCAGCAGTGTCGGTATAGCGTCCAGAGTAGCCCTGGTGTTCCACTCCTGAGTGTAGTCTTTGCTTGCTGGGTAGTGGGCGTCCATGTGTGGCTCCGTGGTGGGTGGGGAGCTCTGGTGCCGAATTAAAAATTCCTTAAATATGAATTCTCCATCCTCAAATGTTTCAGGAACCCTAACAAAGTCCCAACCAAGTACTGATAATATAGACACAGCATATGGAAACAGAAGTAAGAAATAAAAGATATCGGATACTAAGAAAAATGTATCAACCTTTTTAATCATTCATGCAACAGGTGAAAAACCAATTGGGAAAATGTCACCCTTTATCCAAAAAAGGTTTAGAAGGACTGGCAGGACCTCCCAAAACTGTCAAGAAATTACGTTCTGCTGATATCCTCGTGGAAACAATGTGCAAACAACATTCTGAGAAACTACTGAGAGCAACGACAATGGGTGGAATACAAATTGCAGTAACACCTTACAGAACACTCAATTCAAGGAGAGGAGTGATATCAGAATGGGATCTCCTTGAGGTTCCTGATGAGGAGATATGTTCAGAGCTTAAAGATCAAGGAGTGACGGGTGTGGGGCGCATCCTGATTCGCAGGGATGGTCACCTGGTCTCAACCAAGAACATCATCCTTACTTTTGATAGGCCTCCGACATCTGTAAAAGCAGGGTATTTCAGCTGTCCTGTTAGAATGTACATCCCTAACCCACTGAGATGCTTTAAATGTCAAAGATATGGACATGCCCAAACTGTCTGTCGTGGTTCTACTACCTGTGCTCGATGTTGTAGTAAAGAACATGAAAATAAATATTGCTGTGAAAAAAAAAGCTAAACGTGTCAACTGTCAGGGAGATCATCCAGCATACTCTCGTGCATGTCAGAAATGGAAAGATGAAAAAGAGATACAAAAAATAAAAACAGAACTAAACATAACATATCAGGATGCAAAAAGAAAGCTAGCCACCATTACACCTGTTCTACGATCCTCTTATGCTGAAAAAGTAACAATTAAAAAAGTGCCAACAGCAACTCAAACATGTATATCTATTCCACCATTTGATAATTTCACCATATCTGAACTTTACGATCACAAGTGCTTCTCTGTTGAGCACATTAATCACAAGACCTATGGCCTTATTGCAGAGACAACTTCAAAAATGGTCCCATTTAATGAAAACTCATCTGCCAAAAAAATTATGGTGGAGATGTCATTCAAAGATAAACCACCAGACACTCGCACAGAAAAAATGGATACCTCCATATCCACTGAAAGCAAACTAAGCATACCAACTGACCCTAACAAATTTGATGTTTTGAACAATCTACCAGAGGAAGAGATGGACACTGGCCGTCCATACTTCCCTAAAACAGTGGATAAATATAAATCTGACAAAGGTAAGCCATCAACCTCTCGAAAACCAGACAAATCAATAAAATCAAAACAATAGGAAAATTTTTACAATGGAACTGTCGTGGGATCCGCCAGAATATTGACGATATAAAGATGTTGTTGCAGAAACACAAACCTTTCTGTTTCTGTCTACAGGAAACTTACTTAACATCCTCATTGGGTGTTAAGTAAGTAGTAATACTCCTTTCCATCAGGTCCAACTTAATACTTCTCAGGAAGCTGTAGCGATTCGCTTCTCTGTGGGATTCCTTATTACAGTATGTTCAATTTATTTACCACCAAATGCTGAGTTAAATAAAATTGATCTTGATAACCTTATCTCGCAACTGCCTGAACCCATACTTTTGACGGGTGACTTTAACGGTCACAATATTCTATGGGGTAATGCCAATACTAATAGACGAGGTCGAATCATTGAAAAAATTCTTGATAATAATAACCTTTCCCTTCTAAATAATAAAGTAATAAATAATACTCTTTCTTCCATATGCCTACCCGCTCATATTCCGCAATTGATCTTACAATCTGTTCCCCTTCCATTCTTCCACTGCTCATCTGGGACGTTGAAGAAAACATATATGGAAGTGATCACTTTCTGTTCTTTGTACAATGTCTTCACAGGAAGCATGTTCACCCACATGGATACCTATATGGAAAATGGATCAGGCTGACTGGAACACTTCCTCTCATCTTGCAAAATTTAATGCTGATGCCATCAGTCAAACACCTATCAATGAAGCTGTAAAATATATAACAAAATGCATTGTCCAGGCAGCAACAACCTCCATCCCAAAAACATCATCTCGATTTCCAGTCTGTCCAAAGCCTTGGTGGAACGCAGAATGTCAGGCAGCCAAAAAAGATCAACACAGAGCATGGAGCATATTTTGTAGATACCACACCACATCAAATTTAATAACTTTCAAGCGTGCTCGAGCCAAAGCACGTTTTGTAAGATGTCTGAGTCAAAAACAATCATGGATCCAATTTACTACACCAGTTAATCAAATGACCAGTCCAAAAATTGTATGGGATAAAATCTGGAACATGATAGGCAGATATAGTACACATTGTTTGTCCACCTTAGACTATAATGGAAGTGTTCTTGCCGATCCCAAAGCTATTGCAGATACTTTGGGAGAAACGTTTGCTAAAATCTCAGCAACAGCTTCATATTCTCTGGAATTTTTAATACTGAAAGAGCAGCAAGAGAAACAAAGGCTTAATTTTTCTACCAACATTCTTCAGCCATTTGTCAAGGAGGAACTAAAAAGAGCTCTCCTACAATCTCACCATAGTGCAGTAGGACCTGATGACATCCATTATGAAATGATAAAACATCTACCATCATCTTCTATGGATCTTCTTCTCTTATTATACAATAGAATCCTTGCAGAGGAAGAGTTTCCAAATTCTTGGCATAAGTCAATTTTATTGCTATCCCAAAACCAGGAAAAGATCCAACACAAGCAAATAATCATTGCCCCATTGCTCTGACCAGCTGTCTTTGTAAGATACTAGAGAAAATGGTTAATGCCAGACTTCTCTAGTATTTAGAAAGCAACAGTCTTCTTTCCAATACACAATGTGGTTTCCGTAGACATCGATCAACTTTAGACCATTTAGTTCGGTTAGAAACTTGTATAAGAGATGCATTTCTGAAGCAAGAACATCTTGTCTCTGTTTTTTTTTTTACATGGAAAAAGCTTATGACACAACCTGGAGATATGGATATTAAAAGACCTCTGTAACCTAGGTCTCAAAGGACACCACCCTATATTTATTAAAAACTCTCTGTCCAGGCGAACTTTCCAAGTCAGAGTGGGAAATACACTATCTTGACCATATCTTCAAGAACAAGGTGTTCCCCAAGGCTCTGTCTTAAGTGTAACCCTTTTTTGCTATTAAAATCAATTCAATCATTGAACAGCTTCCTCCTACTGTAGACAATGCTCTTTATGTTGATGACTTCACAATCTACTGTCACTCACGTAATATAAGGGTAATTGAAAGACAACTTCAGCAAGCAATTGATCATGTCTCTCTGTGGGCTCTTAATAATGGGTTTAAGTTTTCAACAGAAAAAAGTGTCTGTGTACACTTCTGTCGAAAACGCACTCATCACCCAGATCCTGAACTAAGAATGGGACCTACTGTTATTCCAGTAACTACAGAAACCAAGTTCTTGGGACTCATTTTTGACCGAAAACTCACATTTCTAGCACACATTCGTCAACTACTAAGAGAAAAGTGCAAAAGAACTTTGAACCTCCTTCGCACTCTATCCTCTACTGGGTGGGGTGCTGATCGAGCTTCATTGCTCCATCTTTATCGTGCACTTATACATTCAAAGCTGGATTATGGGTCCCAAGTCTGTGGTTCGGCAAGACAGAGTAACCTACGATGGTTGGATTCCATCGATCATCAGGGTATATGGATAGCTACTGGTGCCTTTCGCACCTCACCCACTCCAAGTCTCTATGTAGAAGCAAATGAACCGGCTCTATCACTTCGACGGAAACAGTTGTCTCTTAATTACGCCCTAAAAATAAAATCTCTCCCCGATAACCCTACATGGAATAGTATCTTCTCTCTGCGTTGGGAAGCTCAATATCACACACATCAAACTGCTATACATCCTTTTGGTGTGCGTATTAAAGAAACTGTGCAAGCTGTTAGTATAAATGTTAACAGCATTAGCTACACTAAATAAAACAGCATTCCTTCATGGCAGGTTTGCACACCATCCTGCATCCTCTCACTTTGTCAGCTACAGAAATCTTATACACCATCATCCATTTACCTGCAATTGTTTAATGCACACAGAGCAGCACAGGATGATTTCTTACCCATCTATACTGATGGTTCAAGAACTAACACCTCTGTTGGCTGTGCTGCTGTGTTTCCTGACATTATCTCAAATCAGATCCCACCTGACTGCAGTAATTATACAGCAGAGTTAAATGCCATTCAACTTGCACTTGTGCATATAAAAGAAAACTGCTACCAAAAGTGTATAATTTATACAGACTCATTGAGCTCTTTACAGACTATCTCCTCTCCTATGTATAATCCTCATCCAGTACTTTATGAAGTGCTACACCTGCTTCACAAAATGAAAATCCTTAATTTCGATGTTCATTCCTGCTGGATTCCCAGCACATCGGAATCAAAGGAAATGAGGCTGCAGATGCAACTGCTAAATCAGTGCATACCTTCTCCATATACTATTTGACAGTTCCATATACAGACTACAGACAACTTATAAGATCAAAGCTAATTGCTCAGTGGGAGTTAACATGGCAAGAAACATCAACAAACAAATTATATAACATTAAACCTGAAATTAAACACTGGCATTCTACTCAACGTACAAAGAGAAGGGAGGAGGTTGTCCTTGCTAGGCTCCACATAGGTTACAGTCATCACCTTACGCATTCTCATTTATGAGAGCTGATGACTCTCCCATATGTGAAAAATGCAGCACACATCTCACTATTCATCATATTCTGGTAGATTGTCAAAAATTTACACGAGAGAGGAATGAAATTTTCACTTATCTAACCAAGCCATATACACTCAGGGAAATGCTAGCAGACTCAGGCAAATTCCATGATGTTTTTAATTTTTTAGAAAGAATTAATTTGTACAAACACATTTGACCATAAATTTGTTTATATGTAAATATATTTTTTTTTTTTTTGCTTAACTTAACTTTTATACCTATGTATTATTCATCTGACCAATCATGTATTACCATGATAACTAATAATTAAGGAATTGACAGCGTACACTAGAAATATAAATTAAATAAACTTTAATATATACTTTCCGATATTTCGGCAAACGTCACGTTGCCATCTTCTTGGGAACTTATTACAAAGACAAGTGCACACGAGTACTACATAACAGCAAATCAGAACCGAAGCTAGGAAGCTAACATTTTCCTAAAGTCCTGATGGTGCCCCTTGGCGGGCTATATTGGTAGTTCTTGGCCTTTGGGCTGAAGTTCTTCTGATAAATGTTTCCCAAATTTGGGGCAGTCTCATGCATCCAAATTTGTTGAGGTTTGGCATGTTCCTAAGGGCTGAAGCTGATTCCATGAATAGTCCTTCATATTTGAACTTGCTGCGGTGTATTACTGTGGCTTTCTTTCATCTTATTCTGTGGCGAGTATCCAGAGCGTGGTCTGCAAGCCCAGAGTGGCTGTACTTGTGAAATCGGATGTAATCCTTGTGTTCTGAGATTCTGATATTTGCTGTCCTGCCTGTTTGGCCAAAGTAGGACAGTTTACAGCTGCAAGGGACCTGGTATACACCAGGTAGGTCTAGGGGAAGTGGTTGGTCTTTAGTGGAGCGGATAAGGGATGCCAATTTTCTATGTGGTCTGTAACAGGTGGTCAAGTCATGTTTTTTTTAAATTTTGTTGATATTTTCCGAGGTGCCTCGGATGTAGGGAATGGTGATAGATTTAGAGTAATCTTTTTTGTGAAGGGAGGGGATGGTGGGTTGTGGATAACTGGGTTAAGTATTTTTTGGATTCTTTTGAGGGGGGGGTAGCCATTGGCTGAGAAAGTGTCAAGGATGTGATTTAGTTCAGTAATTAGGGCTTGATCATTTGAACAGATTATTTTTGCCCTGTTGCCCTGTATCTGCCTGTATGGGTGGGTTTTCTATAAACTGAGAAAACTCGGTTTTCTCAGTTTATAGAAAACCCACCCATACAGGCAGATACATTCACCAACAATCCCATCACCTCCCCCTCACAACAATATGGAGTAATTAAGACACTATTCAACAGGGCAAAAATAATCTGTTCAAATGATCAAGCCCTAACCACTGAACTCAATCACATCCTTGAGACTTTCTCAGCCAATGGCTACCCTCCCCCCCCCAAAAAAAGAATCCAAAAAATACTTAACCCAGTTATCCACAACCCACCATCCCCTCCCCTTCACAAAAAAGATTACTCTAAATCTATCACCATTCCCTACATCCAAGGCATCTCGGAAAATATCAACAAAATTTTAAAAAAACATGACTTGACCACCTGTTACAGACCACATAGAAAATTGGCATCCCTTATCCGCTCCACTAAAGACCAACCACTTCCCCTAGACCTACCTGGTGTATACCAGGTCCCTTGCAGCTGTAAACTGTCCTACTTTGGCCAAACAGGCAGGACAGCAAATATCAGAATCTCAGAACACAAGGATTACATCCGATTTCACAAGTACAGCCACTCTTGGGCTTGCAGACCACGCTCTGGATACTCGCCACAGAATAAGATGGAAGAAAGCCACAGTAATACACTGCAGCAAGTTCAAATATGAAGGACTATTCATGGAATCAGCTTCAGCCCTTAGGAACATGCCAAACCTCAACAAATTTGGATGCATGAGACTGCCCCAGATTTGGGAAACATTTATCAGAAGAACTTCAGCCCCAAAGGCCAAGAACTACCAATATAGCCTGCCAGGGGGCACCATCAGGACTTTAGGAAAACGTTAGCTTCCTAGCTTCGGTTCTGATTTGCTGTTGTGTAGTACTCGTGTGCACTTGTCTTTGTAATAAGCTCCCAAGAAGATGGCAACGTGACGTTTGCCGAAATATCGGAAAGCATATATTAAAGTTTATTTAATTTATATTTCTAGTGTACGCTGTCAATTCCTTAATTATTAGTTATCATGTATAACCAGCGTATAAGCCTCTCAACAAGAATCATGTATTACCATGGGCCTTGATTTTGTATATTTGTATCACCCTGCTGTAATTTTGTTAATATGTAAATACCATAATGCTAAACTTAAATTTTATGCATCAATGCTGTATAATAATTCCTTTCTGACTCTTTAAGTATTAGTATAATAATGTTTGTTGTAATCTTACTAGATGTAGACACTGCTTTTTTTGACTTGTTTTGTATATACATATGTTAACCTATAGTTATCTATTTATGTACTGCTGAAACCTTTGCAGCAATTTTGTTTATATGTAGATACTGCATCACTTAACATACATTTTGTGTATGCATCTTATTTACTATATTTTTCAAATAATCATGTAGTGCTGTAGGACATCTTACCTATTTGTGTACTTTCTAGTAATTCTGTTTATATGTATCCTAAATTCTGTTTCTACTGCATTGCTAAATTTAATTTTCATCCATCCATATTGTATAATAATCCCTTTTTTGCCTATTTTTGTGCTGCTATAAAGGCATTTGTTATAATTTTACATATACATAGATACAGCATTCCTTGGCTTAGTGTTTCATATATTATGTATTAACTTATATTGTTAACTATTTTTGCACTACTGTTGGCCTTGTGTGTTGGCCTCTGCAACAGTTTTGTTTACCTAGCGATGCTGCTTTATGAAACTAGATTCTTGTACAGACATATTGTTAACAATTTTCTGTAAATGCTAATGTTTGTAACTTTTAGTATGGCACAGTATGACCTTTGTAGTTTTTGTGCCAAATAAACTATAAACCAACCAACCAACCAACCAACTTCAGTGTCATTATACTACTTAACAATGTTGGTGCTATTGTCTTGTAGTATTACATTATGAATGTGTGAAATGCATATATTCCATGTTTGTAACGGACACTATTAATACACAAATATTGATATCCAATTAAATTGCAGTGTGTGTAAAAATAGTAGCACAGGCTCACTGTTTTCTTTTACAAATTCATTGCTATGCTTACATTTGATATGATATTTTTCTGTACCACCTCAAGCTATTTGTTGTTTGCATATTTTACATTTTGTAAATTTTGAATCTTTGCATACATCATAAAAGTTTGATACACATGATGTATCAAACTTTGGCTTTTTTTTTTATTATTCATGGAAACCACTTTTTTCGATGTTTAAGTGTTCATAATATAAACTAAGATAAAAATACTGATAACATCAAATAAAGTATATATCAAATGCAATGTGCTTTGATATTCTGTTGTTCAAGTTAAGGGGCAGCATGTTCTCAATCCATTGTGTTTGTTATGACACACATGGAAATTTTTTGCTTCAGTAGATTGAATACTGAATTTGAAATCTTAAAATACAGGGTTATTTAAAATGAAGAAGCAGATTGTACTTGTTTGTGTATTTCCAGCAGTGCAAACACATTATATGACACCTGATAGGAAAGCTATGAGAGTTTACTTTTCCCCTCATTCTAATAGCAGGCTCTTGCTATTACTGCACTCAATTTAAGAACCTCATCATATGCAGATTTACTCCTGGTAAAAAAAATTTCAAGAGGGATACATCTGTAAAGATAAAAGTCCAGGTCACCCACATGTTAATGTTGAAAGAATTCAACAGACATTTGTACACAGTCCAAGAAAATCCACAAGCCGCACAAGCAAGGAATGGCATGTTCTTAGGAAATCATTGCATATGAAAGACTACAAGTTAATGCAGGCACTACACCCTGGAGACAAAGAAAAATGGTTCAAGTTTTGCATAAAAATGTTAGATGATATGGGATGATGCCTAAGCATATTCATTTTTTCTGATGAATCAACTTTTCTCTTAAATGGTGAAGTTAATTGCCATAACATGAGGGGGGGGGGGACATTGCTGTGCAAAAATTGAACATGAAAGAAACTTGCCGAACTAAACGTGTTTTGTGCCATTTCTCGCAAAAAAATTTGTGTTTTTTTTTTTTTTTTCCCCCCCAAGACAACAGTTACTAGGATGGCATTCTAGATGTTACAAATTTGGTTGTTTGCTGACTTCATTTTCATGCATGATGGGGTGCTGCCTCACTTTCACCCTAATGTCCGTAATTATCTCAACACATCTCTTCCTAACCACTGGAGGGGTTGTAGTGGGATTGATGACCTTGTGTTGTGCAAATGACCACACAGGTCCCCAGACCTCACCCCCCCCCATGATTATCTTTGGGGATTCATCGAAGATACTGTTTACATGCCACCCCTATCCACCACATTGCAAAAACTTTGTTTGCAGATGATGTGAAGCTTGGGAAGGTTATTAGTAATAGTCCTGACTTTTTTTTAAAAGTTACATAGTGGTCAGTATTCATTGTGTAGAATTTTTGGAAACAAAAACACGTGATAGTGCAATTACTTTACTTACAATTAAGAAAATAACACTATGTTTTGGCCTCTATATCAAGGTTCATCAGGAAAATATACATATGAACAAAACACAAACTACATGACACTATGCAAAAGACAAAACTAAGTTAAATCTAACTGCCTTGTTTACACTAGCCTGATCTCTAGTGAGAAAAAATAAATAACTAAATAAAATATTTTTTTTTATACATAAGTACAATAATATATAGAGAATAAAAAATATTACATTGGAACTACATCAAATTCAACTCTATAGTCCTGTTTATCTTAAGGTTTTCTTATGTCGGAGTTTTGTCATCATGTTCTGGATGCTATATAGGTTGCATATGGGCTTTCCACATTCTTAGAATTACTAATCCGTCATTCTTGTTGAGATTAGGATGATGAATCAGCATCTCACAAGCTTCCTTGAATTTTCTTTCAAACAGTGTTTGGTGTAGTGTAGGGACTTAGTACCTTTCCAGTTAATTCTCTTATAATTTGGATTACATGGTCTAACAGACCTTTTGCCGTGGTGAAGGAATTTAATATGGAGTTTTGTGTTCTTTTCTTATTATCGTGTGCACTGTTTCCTGTCTATAGCTTTTTCAGCTAAAATTAGAGTTAGTTACCTATGTAAATGAGGCATTTGTCCCTGAAGAATTCCAGAAATTCCATTCCCTTACTACTACATACTGTTTTCTCTTACCAGTTTATGCGTATAAACCATAGCAATAATTCATTTTGCACTTGCCATACTCAATTGCCTAGACATTTACTGCTCTTTAAACTCTTTATTCCCTAGCCTGTGGCAACATACCATTGAATATCCTGTCCTTCCATCTGAGACCATACACTTTTAAATCCATTAGTGCCATTTCCTTCCAAATGCTCCACTCTGAATAGACATAACTCATTACTTATCATATGCATTACTCCTCCCCACTGTGTTTCCACTTCCAATCCTGCTGAAATATGCTATACCCTTCTATTCCTGTCAGTATATCATCATCTTTCAATCATATTTCACTGATCCCAATAATCTTCAGACCAGCTGAAGCTATCAGTGCCACTAATTCATGTCATTTATTCTTAATACTCCTGCCATTTGTATAAAGAAATGGCAATGCATTGCCAGCATTTCTCTACCTATTATTTGTTCTGGACTCCACTTGACTCTGCATAACACAATATGTCCCCCCCCCCCATCTCTCCAGTGCCTGTTCCCACAAGAAGTCATTCCTGCTTCCATCCACCCTGACAACTCTAGTTTCCCTGCTCTAAAACTCTTACTTGTCCAGAGAACAACAGTTTCTCCAGATGTCTATATCCTTTGTCTTTCAGGTACAGTCTCTCTGTCGCATATATAACTCTTTTCTATCCTCATCTGCACTGCAAATATCCACATAATCCATGCTTCTCTTTCAACGCCTTCTTGCTATCATGTCATTCATTATTGATGCTCTTCTCCCCAACTGTACATTATCATATCTAGGTAACAAACTTATCTTTCCTCTCACACTCTTCTGCCATACAACCTCAAGCATAAATCCCAAATCTCTCGTTACCCAATTCACACACTTCTCAGGTGATTTGTACCCATCATCACAATCATCTCATCCACTCTCAGGTGATTTGTACCCATCATCACTACCCATCATACCCATCAATAGCCTGGCCAAAAATTATTGCGATCACTGAGATGTGGTTGACAGAAGGGGATATAATAACAGGTATAGAAGTCGCTGGGTATAGCATTTTTTGTCAGGATAGGAGGGGAAAGCGTGGTGGTGGGATACTGCTTATGATAAGTGATGACCTATGTCCTCTAAGAGAGGAGGCTTTGGAAGGAAGTGAGACAAATGAATTTGAGAGCGTATGGTGTGAGGTAGAGGTAGGCAAGACAGGATATTTAGTGGGGTGTTGCTACAGACCCAGGAGCACAGAGGATGGGGACCAGGAGATGTTTAGACAGCTAAGTTTGGCAAGTGCAAGAAGAATGATTGTTATGGGAGATTTTAACTACATTAGTATAAATTAGAGAGAGGAAGATGCATATAGCAATAGGGGAATGGAATTTCTAGAATTCTTGAGGGACAAATGTCTTAGGCAACATGTAACAGAGGGAACAAGAGGTTCAAGAGTTTTGGATTTGGTTATAGCATCAGAAGAGTTGATAATAACTGAGTTGACATCTCTCCCACCAGTTGGAGAGAGTGATCATATGGTTTTGACTTGGAAAATGAATAGATATGCAGGAGTATCAAAGAGACGGGAAGTTATGTGGAATTATAATGCAGGTGATTATAATAGTCTTAGACGTCAACTTCGGGAAGTTTCATGGAGGGAGGAATTGGAAGGCCGAGATATCATTAGTGTGTGAGAAATTGTGAAAGAATATTTGTTAGCAGCAATGGTAAGTTGTATACCACGAGTTAAGAAGAGGACACAATTTGGAGTAAAGTGGATGACAAACAATATTAAACAGGAATTGCATGCGAAAAAGAGGCTATGGAAGAGCTATAAGGAGACAGGTGAAGAGAAGATGCATGAAGAATATAAGACACAGGCCAGAAGAGTGACTAGTATGGTAAGGAAAGCAAAACTGGAATATGAGAGGAGATTGGCTGTAATATCCAAAGAAAATCCATGTATTACCATGGGCCTTGATCTTGTATATTTGTATCACCCTGCTGTAATTTTGTTAATATGTAAATACCATAATGCTAAACTTAAATTTTATGCATCAATGCTGTATAATAATTCCTTTCTGACTCTTTAAGTATTAGTATAATAATGTTTGTTGAGGAATTTTTAATTAATAATGTTAAGGAATTTTTTAGCTATGTGGCCAATAGGAGGAGAAATGACTGTGGAAGAATGATATTGTGGGATAAAAATGGGAATAGAGTGACTGATGCAGAGGACATAGTGGAATTGTTCAATGAACACTTTATTGGAGTGTTTCATCCTAGAGATGTCAGTTTTAATGCTAGAGGGATAGGGCTGGTTCGAGGTTTAGAGGTACAGGAGGAGAGTGTGTTTCAGATACTGAGTACTCTGGATGTCACTAAAGCTTTGGGACTGGATGGTATTTCATCACGAGCTGTGAGAGAATGTGCTACGGAACTGACAGTGCCTGTAACCTGGCTTTTCAATGAAAGTGTGGCTTCGGCAAAGGTGCCCAGGGAATGGAAGGAAGGCAGGAAAGTAAGATAGTGCCATTGCATAAGGGCGGTAGCAGACTGGAAGTATCTAATAATAGACCAGTTTGTGTGTCATCAGTAGTTGTTAAGATCTTGGAGAAAGTAGTGAGGGACCGTATACAGCATTGGGCAGATGAGGGTAATGTTATCTGTGAGAGCCAACATGGATTTGTGAAAGGGTGCTCTTGTTTTAGCAATATGCTAGCCTTTTATAATAAAGTTACAAGAACATTAGATGAGGGAAAGGCATATACTGCAATTTTCTTAGACTTAGCGAAGGCATTTGACAGGTGCCACATGATAAGCTGATATTTAAGTTGCAGCACATGGGTCTGGATGTCAGATTGGTCAACTGGATTCAGGATTGGCTGTCTGATAGGTATCAGAGAGTTGTGTATGGTGGAGCAGTTGCAAGGAGGCAGAGGGTTAAAAGTGGGGTCCCACAGGGCTCTGTACTAGGACCTATATTGTTTAACCTTTATATCAATGACATTGCCAGTGGATTGCAAGGGGATATTCAGTTGTTTGCAGATGATGCGAAGCTGGGAAGGATTATTAGTAATAGTGCAGATGTGGTAGCCCTGCAAGAGGATTTGAGTAAGCTAGATAGATGGGCAAATGAATGGGGGTGTCAGTTTAATGCAGAAAAATGTAAGGTCTTGAGGTTTGGGAAACCGATGGGATGCTGCATACTCTATGGGAGGAGTTATACTGGAGGAAGTAGGGGAGACAAGAGATCTGGGGTTGATGATTGATAGAAACCTGAAGTTTAGGGGACATATTGCAAAGGTGGTGAAAGTAACACAGAGGATTGCTGCAATTATGAGAAGGCCACTGACCTGCAGAGATAAGAGGGTTATCATTCCGTTGTATAAGTCTCTGATCAGACCACTCTTGGACTATTGTTCTTAGATTTGGTCCCCAGGATTTGAAGGGGATAAATTAACTGTGGAAAGGATACAAAGACGGATGAGAAAGATGGTTTCAGGACTGTATAAGGATAGTTATGAGGATACAGTTATTGTAGTATGATACAGTTATTGAAGTAAAGTTAGTCAATGATGTAATGCTTTTCTTGAAGCAGATGCATGAAGTCTTGGTTTCAGCATAACGACTTTAGGCTTTTCTTCATGGTGGATAACAAGTCACCAGCATCCACTTATGTCATGGATGTTGGGAAATCTGTACTGTGATGATTACTAATTCGTCTCTTACAGGCTTACTCACCATGATGTTATGTAAGTTTCTGTACTATGGCAGCCTTGCAATCCATTCTTGTCATCACATCTTCCTCACATTGTATGATCTTGTGTTGGCTAAGCATTCATGCTTAGCCAACTTCACACTCTTTTTGATTTAATTAAGTCTGAATATTCAAATTCAGGCAGGAGGCAAGTCCATTCACCAAACCAATGATTTTGGGAGAACACCTGTTTAGATTCTTTTGAAGCAGCTCTTTGAAATGATGCAGCAAGCTCATTTCCTTTGTTCATCAAAAGCAGCTATGATCTGTGCCTTTCCATTAAGCACCCATCAAGTAAACATGCTTCGGTAAACATACTTAATACATACAGTCCTGGAAGCAGCAAGACATAATTCTAAAGTGGAGAGTGGAAACAAGCAACATATAATGCACTAAGACAGAAACAGACTGAAAAACACCAAAATGGACCTCCTAGTATATTGAAGAAATAAAAGTACTATCAATACTGAAAAAAAGTTTCCGGCCTGGTTGGCCAAGTGGTTAGTGCATCCGCTCTCCAGCCAAAAGGCTGTGGGTTCGAATCCTGCCGTGGGCATGGATGTTTGTGATTGTCTGTGAAAATAATAGTGATGGTGGTGGACAGTAGATGGCATTGGTATAGATGATGAGGTTGGTGATGGAGACCCCACCCCCCCCCCCCCCCACCCCCCCCCCCCCCCACCCCCCCCCCCCCCCACCCCCCCCCCCCCCCACCCCCCCCCCCCCCCACCCCCCCCCCCCCCCACCCCCCCCCCCCCCCACCCCCCCCCCCCCCCACCCCCCCCCCCCCCCACCCCCCCCCCCCCCCACCCCCCCCCCCCCCCACCCCCCCCCCCCCCCACCCCCCCCCCCCCCCACCCCCCCCCCCCCCCACCCCCCCCCCCCCCCACCCCCCCCCCCCCCCACCCCCCCCCCCCCCCACCCCCCCCCCCCCCCACCCCCCCCCCCCCCCACCCCCCCCCCCCCCCACCCCCCCCCCCCCCCACCCCCCCCCCCCCCCACCCCCCCCCCCCCCCACCCCCCCCCCCCCCCACCCCCCCCCCCCCCCACCCCCCCCCCCCCCCACCCCCCCCCCCCCCCACCCCCCCCCCCCCCCACCCCCCCCCCCCCCCACCCCCCCCCCCCCCCACCCCCCCCCCCCCCCAAGGAAGTAGAGGGAGATGGTTTAATGTTAAATCTGGTGTGAGACAAGGATGTACATTATCCCCTCTGTTATTCATTATCTATATGGATCACATTATGAAAGAAAGTGGTATTAAACATGATAGCAAAATTGCAGATGTTAATGTCAGCTTTTTGCTTTATGCAGACGATGTTATACTTCTAAATAAATCTGCTACAAGTTTGCAAGATTCCCTGACTAAATTGAATAACTGTTGTAATAGATATGGTATGAAGATCAGCAATAAAAAGACAAAGACAATGAAAATATGTAGAATTGTTGAAATTGTCAACTGTGTTTTGAACGGAGAACCTGTGGAACAAGTAAAACATTTCAGCTACTTAGGCGCAATTTTTAGTGAAGATGGTAAATTAAATATGGAAATAGACAACAAAATCAACAAAGATGGTATGGTAGGAAGTCAATTGAATAAATTCATATGGAATAAGAGAAAAATTAGTCGGAACACTAAATTAGCTGTATACAAGACAGTGTTCAAACCAGTTTTAACTTATGGATCTGAGAGCTGGTTCAGAAGTAAAACACTTGACTAAAGACCGCAGATATGAGAGTCCTGAGAAAGATTAGAGGCATCAATGGCAATATCATATTAAAAACGAGTATATTAGGAAAGAACTTGACATTATCAGCATCCAGGACAGCATTAACAGAGCTAATCTCAGGTGGTATGGTCACTTAAACAGAATGGGCGAGGAAAGATTAGCAAAACAAATGTTCTCTGCCAGGTTGGCAGGAAAACGACCCAGAGGAAGACCAAGATATAGGTGGATTGATACGGTACAAAGTGCCTTAGACGATAGAAATATAAGATCTAATAATGTTGGAGTCTTGACAAGTAACAGACTGATTTGGAGGAAAATTGTAGATAGGAAGTTAGTAATGATGTAAATTTTTCATGTAGTACAATCATATCCTGTATATCCCTTGAGAGTATATGTCAGGAATTTGATGATGATGTTAAATTATTAATTAGGCTACCACTATTGCTATATTAAAAGTATTAAAAATAATACAAATTTGTTTTCTTGCTATGTAAAAATAGGATCTAGCTTTGATGTAGTTTTTTTCCACTAGAGGTCAGGCCAGTAGAATAGCAGTTGATCAAATTATTGTTACTTTGGCATACTGTTTGAAATGTAATGTGGCTGTCTGTGTATGCTCCTGATGATGACCTTAATATTCAGGGCGAAACATTGGGAAATTAAAGTAATTGTTCATAACACGGTAGTAGAATCCATAATTTTGCAAAATGAATGCTGATTGCTGCACAGCATTAACTGAAAGTTGACGACCCTACTCACTGACCCAATCCTGTTGTTATCTCATAGACACTCTTTTCTCCACTGACTATTCTACATGCATTTTCATTGGTATTATTCTGCTGAACTGACTAACACCATTCCTCCACACCATTACATAAATACACATTTATGTTCAAATCCATAAATACACAAGCAGCTGCTTGTGTGTTTATGGATTTGAATTGTAATTGAAAACTACAGCATCTATTACAATATCCACTCAGCCAATCATGCCAGAAATTACAAGTAATTACTTATCAAAATTATTCATCCATGGTTATATTTTTTTTACTGGCCAACTAATGGCAGAACTCAAACGTGTGGGTAGGCTTGTGTTCATCGTACATGTTGATTAATTTTAACAGTATAGATGAGAACACAGACTCATAAAATAACTATTTAAATTATACAGATTTTTTGGTCGTAAAATGTTAAAACATATAAGACTTATTGTTAAACTGACCATAGATTTTTAATTTGTACGTATGTTCGTACAATATTGCCTACCGGTTTCGCTAGTAATTGACTAGCTTTCTCAAGGCTTGCACAGTACAAAAAAATTATAAATGCAAAAAAGGTTTAAGAATACAAAAAACGTTAGTACCTGTTAGGTAGCTAAGGTAACACATTCGCGTGACATGTCTGTATGGAATTGTGACTTTCTACTCAGTATCATGAATACGCATTACATGCAAACGCGTAATATGATTACTCGCGTATTGTAGTTCTGTTGAACTGAGGGAATTAATTAGATTTTTCCAAGTATCGTTCAGTATGGCCCCTTGATTTCTGTTTAGGTTGCTGCCTGTACATAGCACTACTGCTGCTTCTTTAAATAATTGATGTCTGTAATCTTCATCTACGTAGGGCATAGAGCTGTTATTCCAGTCTATCGTGTGGTTCCATGTTGAAAAGTGATGTGCTAACCTGGAGTAGATTGTTCTGTTGTGATTTACATCACCAACATGTTCTTTCTGTCTTATTTCCAGGCTTCTCGAAGTTTGTCCAATGTAGGAAAGACCGCACGTACATGGAATATTATACACACCTAGATATTTATAAAATGGAACACTGTCTTTAGGAGATCTTAGAACCTGTCTGATGCTACCTGGAAAAATTTTTTTTGTACTGTGCAAGCCTTGAGAAAGCTAGTCAGTTACTAGCAAAATCGGTAGGCAATATTATACTAACATATGTACAAATTAAAAATCTATGGTTAGTTTAACAATGTCTTATATGTTTTAAAATAACTATTTATTAATTTATTGCTGATATTTATATTGGGGGAAGGAGTACTGTTGATGATAGCTGATGAGTTGCAGCCACAAAAAAAAAAAGTAGTATATCAAGATGATAGACATATGAAAGATAGTTCATTTGAGACGATCTGGTGCGAAATAGTGACCGACACAACCAAATATACAGTTGGTCGCTGCTATAGGCCACGGGGTACAAAGGGTGATGTTGAATTCATGCATCAGCAAATTAGCACAATGAGTGCAAGGTTTGTAATAATTATGGGGGGGGATTTTAATTATGGTGATATCAATTGGAAGGAGGAAATATCACGTGGCAAAAAGGAAATGGAATTCATACACCTTCTAAGAGATAATTACTTGAAACAGCACATAACTGAAGGAACTCTTGGTGTGAGAGTGTTGGATCTGGTCATAGGTTCAGAGGACATATGCATAAGTAAGGTGTCCTTCGTTACCTCCAATTGGTGAGAGTGATCATGCAGTATTGACCTGGGCGGTTGCAAAATTTGTGGATTTCTTTCTTAAGAGGGGATATATACGGAACTGCAGGTTAGATAATTATAACAGGCTTCAGAGTGAGCTTGCAGCCCTTCCATGGTAGAAAATATTGCAGGAGAAAGATGTTTGCAGCATGGGATATAATCAGTGGGTATCTGAGAGAGGCAATATCAGAATGTATTCCCATGGTCAGGAAGATAAACAAGTTAGATGGATGAGTAGTAGTAGTATCAGGCTTGATCTGCAAAATAAGAAAAGGTTATGAAGAATTTACAAGGAGAAAGGTGATCAGTACACTCATGAGCAGCACAAAGCCCAGGCTAGAAAGGTTACCAGCATAATAATAAAAGTTAAATCAGATTATGAGAAGACCTTAGCTAAGGAGATCAAGGGTAATTCCAAAGAGTTCTTCCGCTATGTGTCAAGTAAAAGGAAGAATGACTTTGGAATAACGTTAGTGGGTGCTGATGGTATCGAGGTGACCAAATCAGATGTAATAGTCGAGTTACTGAGTGACCACTTTTCAAAAGTCTATCACCCAAGTGAGGATATCTCTGTACCTGTAGAAATAACTGATGGGAGAATTGAAGTTAATGATGGAATATCAGCTCGGTGTTACGTGAATGTGCAAAGGAATTGTCAACACATCTTACTTGGTTATTTAACTTAAATTTGAATTCTGGTATTGTCCCTAGGGAACGGAAGGAAGGCAAAATAGTTCCTTTGCATAAAGGTGGTTCTAAGACTGTGGTAGTAAATTACAGACCAATTACCATCTCGGGAGTAGTGGTAAAAGTATTGGAAAAGTTGGTTAAGGATAGAATTAGCAATGTGCCCACATAAAGGGCACATTGCTAAGGTGTCTAAAATAGCACATAGGATTACTTGGTTATTGAAGAACACACTAGCATCCAGAGATAAAGAGGTTATTATTCCTCTTTATAAGGCGTTGATACTTCCGCATCTGGATTACTGTGCTTGAGTCTGGTTGCCTGGATTCCTTGGAGATGAGGAAGTGGTGGAGAGGGTTCAGAGGAGAGTGACAAAAAATGCTCCCTACATTGATTGATTGAGAGTTTGTGGATTAGAGAGGTTGGTTGATAGGCAGACTTTCCTAGACCTGACTTGCCATAGCGATAATAAATGATAAAAAAATACATTCGGCACTATCGCAAGTCAGGTCTAGCAGACCATGCTTTAGATATCTCTACACACAGGATCGATTGGAAAAAAACAAAAGTGCTGCACAGAAGCTTTTATAAGTCAGAGAGGTTGTTCCTGGAATCAACAGAAGCCTTGAAACATACTCCAAACCTCAACAAGTATGGTTGTATAAATTTGCCTAAGATTTGGGAGACAGTCATCTTAAGACCAAATTAATACCTGCTTTCTCTGTGTTTTTTTTTTTTTTCCCCTTCAATCTAGATGGCATCTAATTAGGACTTTATTCTTTGTGTTGTACGTTACAATTGTTCAAACTAATCCCATTGTTATACCAGATTGTAGTTGTCTCGTGTACTGTGACAAACTGTTTTTGTGCTCTGAAGATGCTGGAGAGAATACCAGCAAAGTATCAGCAATAAGTTAATAAATAGTTATTTTTTATCAGTCTGTGTTCTCATCTATACCGTTAAAATTAATCAACAATTACAACTCTTCTCCTCTCCAGGATTTCTACTACCTTTCTTTTCTAATATTCTTTCCTGTTTTGCTTCTGTACTGACCTTATCACTCAAACAAGAATATAATTTCTTGTCAAGTTCAATTTAATCTTCTAATTTATATTGTGTTGTTGTGCAGTTTGTGTGCATTCATATTTCTTTTTCTTATTAGCAGATCTCCATGGAGTCAAGACTCATTGTGGGAGGTCCCACTTTCATACATGTAGTTTGTCATACTGTGCCTTAAATATATTCACTGTCTCCACTCTCAGTCAATGTATTCCAATCACTAGCCACTCTCTATGCATAAACCTATAAATTAAAGAGATACCAAGAAATTATATCCTTCGTTTAATCCTTTATCCAAGTGTAAGCAAACAAGTTTGCACTTGAACTATTTTCAGGATAGGGCAACTTGTATAAAGAAGCTAATGACTTGACATCACACGGACATGTATAATGGTATGCATTATGGGAAGGGTCAGTACCCGGACCGGTTTCGACCTTTATTGAGATAAAGGATTAAACCAAGAATATAATTTCTTGGTATCTTTAATTTATAGTATAACCAAGTGGAAAATCTTACAACATGCAGAAACCTGTTCCTCACTTCCTTGCTCCCACTCTCCTTATACAGATTCTAGGGATTACCTCTTACTCTCCCCCTGTCCTTTCTCATTTTATGTAAAACCTCTTCCAGAAATCTGGTAATAATCCCTTAGTAACTTATGTTTCAATCATATTCCCCCCCCCCTCCTGTTATCCACCAGTTTCTACAAATTGCATTGTCTCAGTTTTTCTTTATACACAACACTCTAGAGACCACCTTAATCTGTCATCTGTGGACAATTTCCAATACATTGTTATCTTTTTGAAAACCTGGTAACCAAATCTGTGAACTAAAGATGCCAAGAAATTATATTCTTGGTTTAATCCCTTATCCAAGTGTAAGCAAACAAAGTTTTTGCATGAAGTAACTTCATGACTGGGCAACTTGTATATAGAGGCTAATGACTTCACATCACTTGCCTCATTGCTGTGTATATGTATTATGGGGAGGGTCACTACCCAGAAAGAATTTGACCTTTATTCAGGTCTCATCAGTGGGAGCTAGACCCAGAAGTGATACTAAGGTTGAAGTAATATAAAAGTCATATTTCCATATACAAGTAGCCAAAAGATGTCACAACTTATTACTTAATTACTTTGGATTAGAGATAGATGTTGAAAGTTTTTTCACTTGGTTTTACTATAAATTAAAGATGCCAAAAAATTATATTATTGTTCTAATCCTGTATCCAAGTGTAAGCAAACAAACTTTGAGCGTGAAGTAAGTTCATGACTGGGCAACTCATATATATATTGAATGGGAGTGAGGAGCAGGTTTTTGCATGGAGAGTAGTTAGTGATTGGAATGCATTGACTCAGAGTGCAGACAGTGAATATATTTAAGGCAGTGGCACACTCGGGATTTAATATTGGAGGGGGGTCAAGTACTCAAGATTTAATCTTGGTGGTGGTGGTGGGGGGGACAAGCACTCGTGATTTAATCTTGGGTGGTGGCGAGTTGAGTAGACTATTTGCGAATGCACACTACGCATTGCATACGACCTATGACTGAGCATCTGCAGTGATTGCCAATACATGATACCTGTGATCTCTGGCCCGGCCAGGGCAAACAAAGTATCGCCAGAGCACTACTTCGCTCGCCTTGCGTTCACAACGGCCGTGATTCCCGAGAGCTATAGGGTATTCCCACCTTATGTGACCGGTAATTCATAAGTAGTATAGAAATAGAAGACATGACACAACATAAAATGAAAAAAAATTTAATTAGGAAAAGATTTTTGGAAAATTTTCTAGTGTTTTTTCCTTTTTCTTTAGGGCCCCTTGGCCCCTCCCTGGGTGCATCAATGATTTAAGGAATAGTATATATTCATGTGCAAACTTTGTTTGCTTACAGTTGGATAAAGGATTAAACCAAGAATATAATTTCTTGTTAATTTATAGTATAATCAAGTGAAAAAAAACTTTCAGCAGATCTGTGAACATTAATCCATATGTGGCTTGATTAAAGCCTTATTTTACAAATAATTATAATAAATCATGAAAATTAAAAAAAAAAACAAGCATAAAATAATAGTACTATACACATAGCATGAATTTGAGGCTGAGTCAAATTTCACTTTGTCTTTATTGTTATTATTATTATGTGACACCTCCAGGGAGTCCAAAAGCTCATTGAGGGAGAGTGTGCCAACAGCATCGAACGATTGAACCCCCAACTATTAACCGTGCTCAAACTTGCTTAACTTTTTGTGTGCGCCATTAGTAGCAGAGGCTCTATCAATGACCAACCTTTGTCTTAGTGTGTTGTGTTGTGTGTGGGGGAGGATTGTGATTTTAGGATGGTTTTTAAGGTATCTGTTTAATTAATATAATTTACTTTGATTTTTTTTTTCTAATAAGATGTAACATGATTAAAAATCAAGATAACTTGTTATTCATCAAAAAATTTACAGCACATCTGTGTACTGTTAATAAACCAGTTTCTGACGAATGTTAGATTATTATTATTATTATTATTATTCAGGCCTCCATGGAGTCAAAAGACTCCTCGTGGGAGGTCCTTCCTAAGAAACAGATTAACAGATTAGATTAACAAACATTTTCTGAAACTTGAAGTGAAACCTCTTAGACCTGATGATGGTTGTCACAAATGAATTAATTTGGGCTTATTTATTTTGAACATCATTGCTGCATTTAAGTTTTTGGCTCTCATGGTACTCAGTGCCATTTTTCATTTAGTAATGTAATAAATACACATGCTATTCGGAATTTATTTAATAATGTAAAAAAAATCAGCTAACGCCTTTTTATTCCCATATACACAGGGAATAGGCAAGGCCGTTTTTAGCCCTAACTTATGGAGACTGAGTAGGCAGCTCAATCTCCACTGGTACCCAATCAGAGATAGCTGGCCCAAGGCTATCACTAATTAATCGACACGCAGTGAAGAGTGACGGCTCAACAAGTGCCGCCATCTCGTGGTCCTTAACCCTAACACTCGTATTTAACGTCTGAAATAATGTGGGTTCTACCGTCGATTTTCTTGAGTTTACAGGACGAAAACCCCGAGTTTCCGGGAGAAAAAAACCCGCTTGCCCGTGCCAGAGATCGACTAACTCGGAAACCGGTCGAAAAAAAGCTTAGAAAAATTTCTTGTAGTCGCCGACTAAACTCGAAACCAAGTCTTCCTTCGTGTGGCCAAGCGCCGTGGTGTGCAAACTTCACATCGACTGAGCTACACAAGCTCTAATAATGTTTAACTTTAGGCTCTAACAGGCTCTAATAATAATTTAATAATGTTTATTATTATAAATTTCAGTTCGTTACTTGATTTTGAAATACTGTACTTAATTTATTATATTGCTTCAGGTGCAAACTTGACTTACCTGCTTGTTTGTTTACTTTGGGAAAAAGGATTAAAACCAAGTTTATAAAATTATATATATATATATATATATATATATATATATATATATATTATTATTATTATTAAATATATATATATATATATATATTATTATTATTAAATATATATATATATTATTAAATATATATATATATTATTATTATTATTATTAAATATATATATTATTATTATTATTATTATTATTAAATATATATATTATTATTATTATTATTAAATACTGTTAAATTAGTAAATTATGAAACATTTAAGGAGATATTTGACGCAGTAGGCGTCAAATATCTCCTTCAGTCTTCAGTACTGCTGATCTAATTAGGTCAGAGTTGCTTAGTATTTCAGCAGTTTTTTTGGTGCAATCACCAAGGGGATTAACGCTTTCGTTAATTCCTTCCCTTGTATGTTGTCACCTGTCCATTGTTTCAGATTTCGAATTTTCATATTTTGAACAAGTCATATCGTGTGATATTTGCAGTTGACAATGTGATATTTCGTCAGTGCATGAGGTGGTGTGTGTGTGGTGGTGGTGGGGGGGTTTGCATGACGGATGCGCAGTGAAGCTGACGAGTTTCATAACCTCCTTTAGTACATTATTATTGGTCTTACTTCGGCTGTTTACTCTGTGCCGCCAGGAGAAATTGGCGGCTAGGGAAGAGGCGGCTGAACAGCGAAGTTCTCCGTATATGTCAGTTTTAACTTCATCGAACGTGAGATGCCGATGTACGTCCGTTAGAAACATCTGGAACTGAGTTTTATGTAATTCTTTTGTATGTACGTTAATCTTTTTGCCATAAAACGATATTAAAAGCTTCGGATATTTATTCAACTTGATTTGATGGTGGGATATAAATTTTTTTTTTTTTTTTTTTAACTGGATGCTCTCTCTCTGTACGTTCGTTGATTTGTGTAGAAAAGAAAACGGAATTACTTATTATAAAGTTGTTTTGAGGAAAATATGAAGATGAAAAATTTTCATTTAAAAGAATTCTTGTTTGATTTGGCAGTTCTAAAATCAGTATGCCACATGGAAGAGGAAGTTTTATGTGATTTTGGCTTAATTGAAGCTACGGTCAAGTGATGTAACATTTCTGGAGCATTGCTTTATCAGCATGCTTGCCGCTAAGCATTTTGGTGGCCTTTCGACATAATGCTGGACATATATGAAAAAAATTGAGTAATAACCCCCCCCCCCCACAAGCAAAAAATGGATGAATCTCGAATGAGGATTAGAACAACGCGGATCCATTCCGCTAGAGAATGGGGTGTGGCGGGTTTAAGCATGACATCTCCTATACAACAGAGGCATTGTGGAAGTCAGAGAGCTGAGGTAAATAAAAAAAAAATTGTTATAAGTGTTATATTTTCTCATTGGTAGGAGTAGTTATTAATGGAATAATGCTAATGAAGACTTCGAAAAATAAGAGCCATTCTTTCAACATTTGAAATGTAACTTTTATTTTTTAAGAAATAATTAAATATAAATGCCTTTTTTTTTAATAATGTTCAATATGCGATTAAAGGAGAACAATACCTGTATGCAGTCTATCTAATGACATACTAAAATTATCATTAAGATTTTACATCCCTGCATAAATAAATACCTTTGTCTCAGATGAAGTTCTCTATAGTACAGTGTGTACATGAGTTGTACATACACTGCAGGTTTCACTACATGGCATTAAGTAAATTTGATAAAATATACAGAATATATTATGTTAATTTAGTTGAATATAATTCTTTGTTTTTTTTTAGTATATTTATCTCACTTGTAATTCTTTTGTTGGATGAATGACAAAGTATAATTGTTGTGTGTGTGCACACATTATTTTTTTCTCCTTCACATTTATATCAGAGCTGGTAAAAACATGCAACTTAAAATACTTTTGAAATCAATCCCTGGAATTTGAAGATGCATTGTTACACTTTACTCAGTGTAAAATATATATAAAGTAGGGTGTACTTGAAGTACTTTCGAAAACTAACAGTGCAATAAAGTATATTTTAGAATGCTTTGCATACCTCATATTATATATGCAGTTAATTAAAAAGTCTCAACAATTGGAATTTTTTGCATGTTTTAGATGATGCAGCACTAGTTTTAAGATAGTAAGATGCATCAAATGTAAAGTATAAGGTTTGAAACTAGAAAAACAGTTGGAGGATTCTGTGTATTCATTTGATGCAGATGTTTTTAAGGAAGTGGAGGAGTTAAAGAATCTTGAAGCAATGGTAGACAAATATCTGGAGTTTAAGGACCACATATAAAATTTTTGTTAGGACAATATAACAGATGTATGACAGTTGATGAGGGAGGAGGAATTTTGCTAGAACAACACAACAGATATATGAACAGTTGATGGGGGGGGGGGCATTGATAAAGATGCTCTAGTTCTAATGGACCAGGTTGCTTATTTATAGGTTATTATGTGTGATTTTTCTTCCTGGTTTTCAAGGACACATAAACCACAATAAACTTTAATAAATTAAAAGTAATTACAAATATTTCTTTTTGTTTTATAAAATATTTTTAGTGTGAATAAACTACAATAAAAATTTAAGTATAGCAATTTATAAAAATATTCAGTAGCAATTGAAATCTTTTTAACAAATTTCTTAAAAAGCACTTTTGTCCTTTTTTAAGAAATTTACTTAATTTAACCAATATACTATTGGGTAAATTAAGTGGGAGGATTCTGTGTATTCAGTTGATGCAGATATGTTTAAGGAAGTGGAGAAGTTAAAGAATTAAAGCAATGGTAGACAAATATATGGAGTTTAAGGACCACATATAAAATTTTTGTTAGGACAATACAACAGTGCTATCATTTGTTCTTATTGCTTATGAAAGAGTTTGTTAGCATATATTATAAAGAAACATGTCTGAAGCATAAGAATCAGAGTTGTATAAAATGTTGATTGGGTTAGATGTTAATAAGGCTGCAGGAATGAATACCATATCACCATGCATTTCTAGAGACTGTGCAAAAGAGCTATGCCACTGATCTGGTTGTTTAATGGGAGTTTGCAGTTGGAAGAGTTTCTGAGGAGTGAAAAGAAGGCAGAATAGTACTACTGCATACATGATTCTAGGACATTGGAGATGTTGGTTAGGAATAGAATATAGGATTGGGTTGATAAACTAGAATTCTTATATGGTAGTCATCATGGATTTGTCAAGCATAAATCTTGTTTGAACAGTTGACTTTCATTTTATTTAAGGTGATGAATATGTTGGATAAAATATATGGCTGCTCTAATATTGTTCTAATTTTTGAAGGCATTTGACACTATAAAGTGTGAAATTTTGTTACATAAATTGGAGCAAATTGGGATAGATATGACTGGCTGATTAACAGACATGAAAGAATAGCTGGCCTGGTGATTGACCAAGTGGTTAGCATATCTGCTCCCCCAACAAACAGGTTGTGGGTTCAAATTGTGCCTTAGGCATGGATATTTGCAGTTGTCTTTACATGGGAGATCAGTTTTATTACGTGTGTGAGACTCCAGCCCTGCTTATTGTGAACCTAAAGTGGCCCGAATAAAATACAAAACTAATAAAAATGGAAAAAGAAATTAGCCCACCCATGGTACTAAAGTAGTTTTATAATCTTTTGTGGATGGGAATTTAAAAAAAAGTATATAGGAGAATCAAATCCAGAAGGTGGGTAACTAGTGAATTTAGTAGCCACAGGGTTCTGCATTCGGACTACTACATACTATTAAATTTGTATGTGAATGATATGACTTAAGTGGAAATATTCTCTTATTTCTTGATGATCAGAACTGACAATAGTTAATGAATATGCTGACAATGTTTTTCTCTTGTCAGGTGGGGCTCAGAGGTAAAAAGTTTGAGAACCACTGATATATGTATATATATAGATTTTTTTTTTTTATGAAAAAATTGAATGACTAGAACCGAGAGTTTTTTTCATAAAACTATGTATGTTAACTGAGTCAATGATCATTCTGTCATATATATATATATATATTCGTTATCCTTGGTAAAGGATAACAAATTAATTATTATTTTATTATTATTGTATGACAACTCAATAGAGTCCAAAGACCCATTGAGGGACACCTAAACTGTCAACACAATCTATCATACCTCTCCTTGAATCCATTAACAGACAGAGCACTCACAACTAGCTCTGGCAACTCATTGTCTGGTCCTGTCTAGCCAAGTGTCGAAACATTTCCCTGCATCAGTCCTACAAAACCCTTTAAGCAACTTAAATATTTCTATCATATCCCTTCTTTTTCTCCTATCAACCATCTTCTGCAATTCACACACCCTCAATCTATCCTCATGCAGAATATTCCACAGACCACTCACCATCTTGGTTACTCGCCTCTGAATCGTCTCCACTGCTTCCTCATCCCCCCCAAGAAACCAGATCTGAGCACATCCCTGCACATCCCTACATCCTCCATCCCTGCAGCTGATGTACTGTGGAACAGTCTCCGGGGGGGGAGACTGTACATCAGCTGCAGTACATCAGCTGCAGGGATGGAGGAGGAGGAAAAGAAACTTCTTCTGTGGGTTTCACGGTGCACTGTGAATGGATGTTGAGCAGCAGCTGCATGCGTTCCAATGAGCTTAGTACTAAGTGGGGAAATTATTGATGCTATTTCAGATGAACATTTCCCATAGAAATAGTTGTAGAATACACATATTGCAGAGACCAGTCATCTGTGTGAAAGTGGGGGGAGTGAGTTGGTAAGAGATTGGTCATTAATAATTAATTGCTCTCTGTATTAAGTCAAGTATTTTGGGGTACCCACCCCATATGTGAGAGCAGTATTCAATAGCAGGGCAGATTTGTGATTTGTATAAGGTTAAACAGCAGTTCAGGGTTGAAGTAATGTCTTAAGCGAAAGAAATCCTAGTTTTTTAGAAGCTGGGGATGCAATGGTTATGATGTGTCACAATGTCAAAAATGATACTGGAAGAAAATGGTTCTTTTTTTTATGAGAAATAAGACAGTACTGGGTTTTATTAGTGAAATTGACTAGGTTATCTGAATGCCATTTGAGGAAAGCTTGGAGATTCGAATTGAGAGCGGTGGTGGTTGATGTTCTATAGGTTGAGGTGAGTTGTGTAGAGTAAGGTTTATCAAATGAAAGGGAGGAGTGCAATATGCTGTCATCTGTAGAACTGTGTATTGGGTTGGAGATCAGCTTAAGTAGGTCATTGATATATACAGAACCTTGTGGCACGGCATTAGTTGAATGGTGAGAGGATAAGGAGCCATCCACCATGACACATAGTGAGCATCCAGGCAGAAAGCTGGCAGTCCAACTACAGAAGTCTTGAGACACAAAATGATAGCAGCTTGCTTAGTAAACCCTTGTGCCAGACCTGGTCAAACGCTTGGAGATATCAAGTGCAACCACTTGAGATTCACCAAACTTCTCTATGGTATTTGTCCAGAGATGGGTGACATATGTGAGCAGATTTCCTGTTGATCAGCAGCGACGGAATCCATACTGGTGATTTTTTCTGTTGCTTTAGGAAGGACTGAGGTGAGCAAGATAGAGCGGTAGTTGAATGGCAGTGACTTGTCACCCATTTTGGGAATGGGTTGAATATAGGCAATTTACAGGTGGAATAGATACCATTGGAGTAAAACATATATTACATGCAACATAGGCTATGAGTCAGTTCTGGTGCACAAACTTTCAGGACAATTGGAGGAATGCCATCAGGGTCAGGAGCCTTTTTTGTGTCTAATTATTATTATTATTATTCAGGCCTCCATGGAGTCAAAAGACTCATCGTGGGAGGTCCTTCCTAAGAACATAAAGTCTGTCAAGACTCATCGAGGGGGGGGGTTCCCCCCTAAGAAACACAAAGTCTATCATACCACTCCTTAAACTCACTGACCGTTCTCACCCTCACCACTCTATCAGGTAATGCATTCCACGGCTCAACCACCCTCCATGCAAAGAAACTACTCCTCACCCTCTTGCTCACAGTTTCCTTTTGTAACTTCCAGGGATGGCCTCTTGTCATCACTCCTTCCTGCTGTTCAACCAAGTGAAAGAACTCCCCAGAGTCGACCCCGTAACCACCTCTCAACAGTTTAAAAGTCTCAATCATATCACCTCTCCTTGTTCTATCCGCCAAACTCTGCAGTCCACATTCCCTCAGCCGATTCTCATAACTATCCTTGTACAGTCCTGAGACCATCTTTGTCATCCGACTTTGTATCTTTTCCACAGTTAATTTATCCCCTTCAAATCCTGGGGACCAAATCTGAGAACAATAATCCAAGTGTGGTCTGATCAGAGACTTATACAACGGAATGATAACCCTCTTATCTCTGCAGGTCAGCGTCCTTCTCATAATTGCAGCAATCCTCTGTGCTACCTTCACCACTTTTGCAATATGTCCCCTAAACTTCAGGTTTCTATCAATCATCAACCCCAGATCTCTTGTCTCCCCAACTTCTTCCAGTATAACTCCTCCCATAGAGTATGCAGCATCCCATTGATGTTTCCCAAACCTCAAGACCTTACACTTTGCTGCATTAAACTGACACCCCCATTCATTTGCCCATCTATCTAGTTTATTCAAATCCTCTTGCAGGGCTACCACATCTGCACTATTACTAATAATCCTTCCCAGCTTTGCATCATCTGCAAACAACTGAATATCCCCTTGCAATCCACTGGCAATGTCATTGATATAAAGGTTAAACAATATAGGTCCTAGTACTGAGCCCTGTGGGACCCCACTTGTAACCTTCTGTCCCCTTGAAACTGCTCCACCATACACAACTCTCTGATACCTATCAGACAGCCAATCCTGAATCCAGTTGACCAATCTGACATCCAGACCCATGTGTTGCAACTTAAATATCAGCTTATCATGTGGCACCCTGTCAAATGCCTTTGCTAAATCTAAGAAAATTGTAGTATATGCCTTTCTCCCATCTAATGTTCTTGTAACTTTATTATAAAAGGCTAGCATATTGCTAAAACAAGAGCACCCTTTCATAATTTGGACAATATTTTCCTGATCTCTTTCTCGCAAAAGGATATAGTGGGCATTGTATGTTGGTCATCTGGAATCGTTGAGGGACGTTTACCATTGGCAATTATGCATGCATTGGAAGAAAAGTGTGATTCCAGAAAATTGGCTTTTTCTGTAGGTGATGATGCAATAGAGCCATGTGGGTATGATAGGGCTGGGAATAGTGTTGGGCAGAAGTTACAATCGATTGCTTTGGTAAGAGACTAAAAGGCTCGGATGCCGTTTGGACAGGCTACTGATTTCCTGCATTTTGCTCTTTCGAACTCTGTTTTGGAACCATTGATTCTTTTTTTGCATCTATTTTGGGCTTGGGTATAACCTCCAAAGGAGAATGGAGTTCTTGACTTGAGCTAGTTATTGTTTTTTTTTTTTCATTTGAAAAGCCTTGGCACATCTTTTTCAAAACCAGGGTTTAGTTAGGGAATGGCAGGTCAAAGTACTGTGGGGAATGTATATTTCCATGTCAGTGTGGGTTACTTTTCTGGCAGGGTTCTCTCGTAGCCGTGTCAGTGGGTGCTTTTCACTGGAATATGAACGGTTTTGCTCATTGGTAGGGTGAGCATGTCACTGAGTTGGACGATCTTTCGGTCATTCATAGGGAGCGGTCTGGGGGGATCATGCCATTTTTTAGAGAGGTGCTTTACTTAAATAGTGCCTGCTCTCCGAGGTGAACCAACAAGTTCGCAACAGCTGCCAGGCCAGTGAAACCTTTTTAAAATGGACCAATAGAAGGTGAATATATTGATACTTGGGCAAGCGCTCATGTGTACTAAGTGGTCTGCCCTAGGGCTACTCGTGAATGCCAGTGAGCATATTCCTGTAAGCTCTCTGGTCAACTTTTTTTATGAAACTTTCATAGTTTCTACATTCAGCTTTGAAATAATGCTGGATTTAATATCCACTTGATTGTATAAATTTGCATTATCGAATTGAAGCTTTGGCTCTTTATTTTAGTAAATGAATAAGTTGTATTCATGTATTATTCATATAATTTATTAGTATTCTGGCAATAAATTTTTCCTCATTTGGCTGTAGACATGAAAAGTTTTTCATATACAGGTAAAAATGTAGTCATCCTTAGCTTTTGGTCACCAGTGTATATTTATATTACAAATGACTGAAGTAGACAAATCTGAAGTCTCCACGAGTAACTTTGAATATTTACCATAGCAATTACTGTCTAGAAAGCAAATTACAATCTTTTGAATTAAAGTGGCATATGACTGCTATTCATGGAATACTTTAGTATCAGTACATCTTTGCTGCCATTCAAAATATTGCTTCATTTATATTTTGGAGAAGTTTCTTAGTTCATTATCTTGTTCATTTTGCATTATTTTTACAGCTGTATTTCTTACTCATATGATTTTATTCAGTTTTTAAAATCATATTGCCAGAACACTTCATATTGAGGAAGTTTAAAAGTTCTGTTGATGTATCACAGCTTCATTCAGATCAACATTGTCAGATTTGATATATAAGTCATTTGTTCCTTTGTAGCAACATCTTGTATTTTAAGATATATTTCTTTGAAATTCATTTTTTATAGCAAGTATGGCACACTTCTGTTTGTGATCTATATTACAGTGACATATGGTTGAGAACACTTGAGTTGTCATCTCTGGTATTTTGCTGACTGCAAAAATCACTTGGAGAAGGTATCAGCTGTAGCATTTAGCTTGGCAGTGCTTATCTATTGAATAGTTAGCTGCAAAATAAAACTTGTATCATCGTCACATTGCAAATAAGAGCTCATATTAGTTGTGAGCTCTAGTGTTAGCGTTTTTATTTTGCTTCAGAGTGGTGACGATGTCAGATCATCTGTATATGTCATTGTGCAACTCGTGTATGAGCATATATGCGTGTGTGTTTATCATCATGCGCCTTGGAATAACCAACACTGTCAATTCGCCAGCTAAAATGACTTCTTTACTTATCATGTTGTCCTTGTGTAAATCTTTGATTTGATGGAATGTTAATTGTTTGCTAATGCTATACAACTATTTGCATTCTTGTAAAAGATGTTTTCTTCTACCTCTACTAATACTACACATCATATATTCATTTCAATGATTATTCTATTCAGTGATTCAAAATGATTACCCTATATTAGTCAGTAGTACATTTTCCTCCAGATAAAGTTAGTGATTCCAGAATATGCCATCACAATTTAAAAATTTTAGCATTCATAATTTAATAGTTGTTTTTTCCAACCACTAATTTCATCAAGAAAAAATGGCCTTCTTCTGTATTGCTTTTCACTTTTGCTTAGGCATTGCAAGCAAGTCATGGATTATCAACTGACAATCACTCAGTATCTCACATCACTTCAAGTAATTAATGTTGTAACATAATGTTTCTCTGAGCACTTCTGCTTTTACCAGTCTGAGCATCTCTAATAGGACTTTCAACACTGAGGTGGCATATATATCTCCTAAACTATTTCCTAAGATTTGAGACATTTCATCTTAAATAATTAAAATGTATTTTCATTGAAATCAATTCCTGGATTTCCTTGTTGTATGTGGAAAAGAAATTATATGTCACTAATTTTGTGTTTCTCTCATAAGTTTCTTGTATTATTAATTAAAATTATAATTATACGAATTAACTCACGTAAAATATTATTTATTAGTAGAATTTTCACCTGAGTGTCAGAGGCATCTTCAGTACATGTAAAAAGCTAATTAAACAATAACTGACACTTCTGAAGGCACCACCTAAGTAGCTAATGTAAGATAATTAAAAAAGGTCATTAAATTTCCTTACTTATTAAAAAAAAAGATAAATGACTTAGTAAAAAAAAAAAAACAAATAAATAAAAAAATACACACACACACACACACACACAATTAAAAAAGTTAGGAAAGATTAGCTGATTTAAAAAGTATTATCTCCCACAAAGACGTAGACCATCGGATCTGTTTAAGTTAGGACAGTGAAGTAAAGTTTCACATAATTCTTTATAAAGCCATTCCATGAGAAATTGACTTTTGTGAAGAACTCTTGTCTTGTTCCAATGAACTCTGTGTCTAGTGTTGATGGCATGCTCTGCAAGTCTAGACTGTTCAGGTTCAAGGTATTGAATATAAGACTTGTGTTCTAGCCGAATAAAAGCAGATCTTCCTGTTTATCTGAAATAAGATAACCCACAGGAGCAAGGAATCTGATAGACACCTGGATAATTGAGATGTGGAAGCTTTTCCTTTGGAGAAATGAGAAAGGTGGAGATTTTTCTGATGGGGCAAAAGGCAACAAAAATATTTAGTGGTTTTAAAACTTTTGCTATGCATTCACTAATGCCTTGCACATAAAGGATAGGAATACAAGTTATTTCTTCTGTATTTAAAGAGGTAGAGGTACCAAAACTGCTCAAAGCTCTTTTAATGAAAGAATTCTTATAACCATTAGATAAAAAAAGTGGAAATAATATGTTGCAATTCTTTCTGTAATTCTTTCTTTGAGATGAGCTATTGCAGAAAGAATTGCAACATATTATTTTATTCGGCTAGAAGAACAGAAGTCTTATATTCAATACCTTGAACCTGAACAGTCTGGATTTACAGAGCATGCCATCAACACTAGATATAGAGTTCATTGGAACAAGACAAGAGAGTCCTTCACAAAAGTCGATTCCTCATGGAATGGCTTTATAAAGAAATATGTGACACTTTACTTCACTCTCCTAACTTGAACAGATCCGATGGTCTATGTATATCCCCTTTGTGGGAGATAGTACTTTTTAAATCAGCTAATTTTTTTAATTGTATATATATATATATATATATATATATATATATATGACAGAATGATTTTTTTTTCCATAAAACTATGTATATATATATATATATATATATATTTTTTTTTTAAATAAGTTAGGAAATTTAATGATCTTTTTTTAGTTATTATTATTACCACCCCAAGACCTCATGGAGTCAAAGACTCATCTGGGAGGTCCTTTTATCACACACACAGCTCATCATACCGTGTTTTAAACACATTCAAACTCTTTGCAGACACCACATTCTCAGGCAAGGCATTCCAATCATTCACAACTCTGCACAAAAAAAACCTGCCTCTCACTCCCCTACTCACACCCTCTTTATACAGTTTCCAGGGATGACCTCTGGTTCTCCCTTGATCTCCCACTATTCTCTGTAAAACTTGTCCAGCATTGATCCTATAACAATCCCTTACCAACTTGTAGGTCTCTATCATATCTCCCCTCTACCTCCTGTCCACCAGACGCTGCAAATTACATATTCTCAATCTTTCCTCATACTCGACATTCCAGAGGTCAGAAACTACCTTAATCAGTCTCCTTTGGACCCTTTCCAACATCTCTTCATCCTTCTGAAAACCCGGTGACCAAATCTGAGCACAATAGTCCATGTGTGGCCTAATCAAAGCCTTATACAACGGAACAAGAATCTCCCTACTTCTACGCGTCAGTGTCCTCCGCATCATTCCCAGAAGCCTTTGTGTTGTCTTCACAATTTTGGTGATGTGTCCCCTAAATTTTAGATCCTTATCCGCTATCATCCCCAGATCTCTTTCCTCTACCTCCAACAATATATTCTCACCAAGCATAAATTCTGCATCCCATCTTTGTTTTCCAAATTTTAAACCTTACATTTTGCAACATTGAACTCGCATCCTCATTTCCATGCCCAATCACTCAATCTGTTCAAGTCTTCTTGTAAGGCCACAACATCTTCACTACATTTCATGGTTCGTCCCAACTTTGCATCATCTGCAAACAACTTAATATCTCCATCCAAATCTTCACCTATATCATTAATATACAAGTTAAACAGTAATGGACCTAAAACAGACCCCTGAGGCACTCCACAAGTGACTTTCCTTTTCCTTGATATCGCTCCCCCATACACAACTTGTTGATACCTATCAGATAGCCAGTCTCCAATCCAATGCACCAATCTAATATCCAACCCCATCTGCTCTAGTTTGACTGTCAACTTATCATGAGATACATACTCTATCAAAAGCCTTTGCAAAATCCAAGTATATTACTGTGTATCCTTTTCCTCTGTCCAAGGAAGCAGTCACTAAAACATGACCTCCCTTTAGCAGATCCATGCTGTCCATCAAAGATAATACCATTGTTGTCAACCCAACTCTGGATCGTAGTTCTCACAAACTTCAGCAACAACTTAACCACAACACCTGACACACAGATAGGCCTATAGTTTGATGCTTGAGTTCTATCACCTCCCTTATGAAGTCTCACAATCTTGCTCTCCTTCCACTCCTTAGGAACTTGACCCAGTGCAAGACTCATATTAAAAAAATATGTCAAGGCGGGTGTCTACTCCCTGGCACATTCTTTCAGAATATGTGGTGATATATTATCAAGTCCCACAACCTTATTAACATCTAGTTTACTCAACTCTCCATACACCTCTTGTTCACCTACAGTCAGTCTCTCTCTCTCTTCTCCCCATCATCAACTGCTCTCAATCCCTCCATGAAGTCACATTCACAAGATTGAAAGATCTTTATGAACTGCTCATTAAGTATCTCCACCACAGATTCTGCATCAGCTTTCTTTATACCATTTTTTGCAATCAATGTCATCCTTCCATAATTATTCTTTCTTTTGCTGGCTACATATCGAAAGAACTCCTTAGGATTCTTTTTGGCTTCATTAGCCAACTGCTGTTCATACCTCTCTTTAGCTATCCTCACCAGTCGAGTCACCCTCCTTGCTTGGTCTTTGTAGACCTCATGGAATTGGTTATTTCCACTTCTCTTTTGCTGCCTCCACAATGCTCTTTTTCTCTGTATCGCATGTTTAATCTCTTTATTCATTCATCTCACACCCACCTTATTTAACCTTCTCACCCTTGGAATACATTTAGACATTGCATCTACTAAACAGTTTTTGAAAATCCCCCAAGCTGCATTGATCTCTTTTCCAGCTAACTCCTCATTCCACGCTACACCCGCAAGCTGTCTCCTGAGCTCTTTATAATCACCCCCCTTGTAGTTCCACATCTACCCTTTTCTCACAGAGGTCTTCGCACTGCTGGCAATCACCCAGGTAATCACCTCATGGTCACTCTCACCAATTCGTAGATGATTTGACACCTCATTTATAATTACATCCTCTGATGAGATGACCAAATCCAAGACCCACAATCCTTGTGTGCCCTCTGTTACATATTGTCTGAGGTAGTTATCCCTCAAGAAACTCATTTTCTTTACTTCCAGTTGTTATCTCATCATTCCAGTCTATATTGCCATAATTAAAATCACCCATAATGATCACCCTTTTCTTATTTACTTGGCTAATTTGATTGTACATTTCATTATCACCACCATCCACATCCCACCAAGTATTTGATTCCATTCACCTCTATCTTACACCATACTGCCTCAAAACCATTGGCACTATTTCCCTCTTGCATCTCTACTATATGGACATAACTTTTTCTCTATCATCAATAGCACTCCCCCCTCCCTTTTTACCCCTTCTGTCCTCACGAAACACATCATAGCCTTCCATCTCTATTCCTGTCAGGATGACATCCTCTTTCAACCATGTCTTACTTATTCCGACAATCTTTGGGTGAACAGATGCAATTAGTGCAACCATTTCATCTGCCTTGTTTCTTATACTTCTAGCATTTGTATACAAACACAACAGCTCATTTCTGGTCAGCTAGTTCCACTGATACCACTCACTCGATGTGATCTCTCCATGCTCGACTGGGGCCATTTCCTTTTCTGCTTCTTCATTTTAAAACCTTTTCAATTCCAACTGTTTTCTCTTGATCCCTGGTCATCCCATTCCTTTTCTGCCTACACATGCTCACCTCCTCTTGGAACATCCACCTTTCTCATGCTGTGTACCCCTGTCCACCTTGAGCCTCCCCATTTCTCTGCTCCTCTTGCACACCCATTCTCTCATTTTCTATACTCATACCACTCACTTCCCCATTCATAACACCTCTTCAGTTTCTCCTGTCTTACTCTCCCACTCTTCCACATCACTTCCCACTCGATCTGATTCATTCTCTCTATTCACTTCTCTACCTTCCAGCAGCAGTCTCTCCAAGCGACTCACACCATAACCACTCAAATGCAGTCCATCGCTCCCATACAGCTCACTTCGTCCCTCAAACTCATTCCACACATTAACAAACTGTACTTCCGTCTCCTTACACATTTCACCACAGTCATACCTAAGCAACACGCTAGCTACCCTTCCTTTCACACTATTCTCTTTTATCCTTCTAAGCAGCCTCCTGATATCCGTTCTGACACACTCTTTGTCCTCTCTCAAATCATTCGTACCTATTAATACTATTAACTCTTGTTCGCTCCTGCCTCATATCCAATGCCTCAATCACTCTACTCATTTTAGTGCCTGGAAAACATATTTTGTGCATTCTCTCCTCCAGCACACCTTTAATAATGGAGTCGCCATACAACACCACTCGCTCATCTTTCGTTAACTCTTTCATGCCATCATTATTTATTTTAATAGTTTTTACCCGAATTTTCTTAATTTCATTCTGCATCCATTTCATTTCTTGCCTCATCCAATCCAATTCAACTTCCGAATCTCGTGACACATTCTCTCTATCATTCAATCTTTCCAACTCTCGACCCCCTCTTCTCACTTTCACTCTCATTCATCCTTCTTTGTTTCCGTACTTTTGGTCCAACTTTTGCTATCATTCTTCTCATTTTCACACTCATTCATCTTTCTTTGTTTCTGTACTTTCAGTCCAACATGTGTCGAACTTTTGCTATCATTTATTCTTTTTTCGCTATCATCCATTCTTTTGATTTTTTCACTTTCGATTTCTGCATCACGCAATTTCTAGTTTCATTGCTTCTCTCAATTTCGTTTCCTTCTGCCACTCTCACCTCACTTTTTTTCATCTCTTTTAACATTCCGTTACAGTTTTCAAATTGCTGTTTTTCTTTTTTACTGATTTTTTAACATTTTTTTGCCTCTCTTCTCACCATCTTCCTCTTTCAAACGTGCACTCATTTTCCCCGCGACAATCTTGCTACTAACACTTTCTGTCATCAATTTCATATTTGCATTCATCAATTCCTCATTCAGGTCACACTTCGCATTCACCTTTCTTCCATCCGCACCAAATATCCACAAATCATTTATGTAATCAAAAGAATACATATAACAGACCCTCACACTTAATGAAACGACTGAAATCTAAATTAAAGTCATGGAATGACAATGCTGCCACCATTTTTTGCAGGTTACTAAGTCTAATGATAACAATTTCGTAATTAAGTTTTGGCAGAAAAAAAACCCCACACTAATAAAACCGGTAGCGCACAACTTTTACAGCACAACTTTTACTCTCTTACTCAAACAATTATACATATATATTTAATTATTCCTAGAAAACTTATCCCAATCAGGAGCTCTTCTTATACATGTCACTGCGCTTGACTCACGAGCTCCCTCTATCTTGCATTACATTTTCTTACATTAGCTACTTAGTGGGGTGCCTTTTGGAATTGTCAGTTATTGTTTAATTAGCTTTTTTGCATGTACTAAAGATGCCTGTGATAATCAGGCGAAAATTCTACTAATAAATAATATTTTATGTGAGTTAATTCCGTTATTATAATTTTAATTAATATGTCTATTCATGGTATTTCCTTACTGAAACAAGTTTCTTGCACTAGGAAAAGAGTTATGGTCGAGGTCAAAACTACTAACGATTTAACTTTTGCTGTGATTGTGAAATTTCTGCTTTCTTCATAGTTTATTTTTTTCTAATTTTCCTCTTCTTTGGCATGATTCCAGTACAAAGCAAAAGGTTTTGAGAATAATTTGGAATTATTGAAATAGAAAGCTTTAAAAGGCTTAAGTTTGGCAAAGTAAAGTAATAGAAATAGGGGATATAAATCCATCCTTATATATCATAGCTGAATGTATCAAAACATAGAACATTTTTAAAAAATATAGACCAAAGAGCTTATGAAAATACAACCCTTGGCATGAGTTGCCTTGGATTTTACCACTTAAATGACAATGAACACTTCCTAGGAGCCCATATATTCATCTTTTATTAGTGTTTTTTTTTTTAGTTTCACTGGTCTCATAGGTTTATAAAGTTCATAAGCTTTCTATATTTTTTCGAAATGTTCTGTGTTTTAGTATATTTGGCTATGAAATAAGTATGGGTTTATAATATTCCCTGTTTCTATTAATTTACTTCACCATATAACACCTTTTTGGCTGCCTTTTTCAGTAGTTACAATTATGCATCAACCGAGAGTTCACTGATAAAATATACAAATCTCTGACATAGGATTGCTATAGTATTAAACAGATTTTTTGCTCTCTTAAGATTTCTGCTTGGTCTCTCTCTTTCTCTCCCTCCCATGAGAACTAACAGTTTTGAAAGACCTCTCAGGTCATTGAAAAAAAAAAAGAAGCATATAAAAGATGACTATATAGGACAGAGACAATGACTATATAGGCTCCTGGACAGAGCCTATATAGTCATTGTCTTTTAAGTGGTGCAATCCAAGATAACTCTAATGCTGAGGTTTATATTCTTGTATGATGTTCAGTCTATGTTTTTTCGAATCGTTCTATGTTTCAATATGTTTGACTATGAAATAAGGATGGACTTATATCCCCTGTTTCTATTAATTCAGAACTGTTTACAACAATTGTCTCTGTATACAAGTATCCTAGTTGCGAATATACTTCATGTGCATACTTTTTTCCTCATGCTTGTGTAGAATAAAGATGAAAACAAAAACATTATTTCATATCTAGTACAGTTTACTCTCATTTTCAAAAGTTTACTACAGTAAAATTTGCTAACTAGATATATTGATGTTGATTGATGGAAGTTTTTCACTTGGCTATGCTACCAATTATATATTTGGTTTAATCATTTATTAAGTGTAAGCAAACAAAGTTTGTGCCTGAAGTATCTTCAGGACTGGGGCAACTCATGGTAAAGGTGGTATTAGTTCTGATCACTTGCCTTAGTATCCCATAATGCAAAACACATCTCCTTGCAGACATGTATAATGCTATGCATTAAGGGAAGGGTCACTACCCAGACGGGTTTCGACATTTTTTATTGAGGTCTCGTCAGTGGGAGCCAGACCAAGAGGTGGTGACCTAGAAGTTACCATGAGTTGTCCCAGTTCTGAAGTACTTCAGGGGCAAACTTTGTTTGCTTACACTTGGATAATTGATGTTGATATAATTGCATACCTGATGGTTTATGACTTATCAGTTGTTTATTCTTCAGTTTTCAAACCAAGCACTGCTTGATTACTGTCTTTGTTCACATATTTGTAAATATCTGTAATGGCAATGGATATAGGAAAGATTTATTTATTTTTGATATATATTTCTTTTATTCTGTTGATAGTTTCACTTTTAATGTTGCAGATTTATCTTATGGCCTTCTTTTCCTCTATTATAAAGAGCAGTTATCTTTGCTTGTTTGATTATGATGTAATCATGGGGACTGCTACCAAGTTAGAGTAATTAATTTCATTTAAGATAAAAAACAACTCATTACTTGATGTTTTAACTTTCTTATTAAGGTAATAATTGGAGGTCACATATCGGTATAGACAGTAATCTCACAATTATCCTACCTTCAAATATTCAAATCTTCACTTATGTGACTCTTCAATGGGTTAGTGTACGACTGTCACCCAACTTCAGATGCAGTGTTATTTAACCGTGCCTTCAGTTAACCAGTTATCTGACCAGCCACTTGATTTCCCAATACTGTTTTATAATTGAGGGTCCCAAAATTCTCAAATCTAATACCCCTTTATACAAAAGTTGACAGCATAGACATTCCAAGCCACAACCTTGCTTAACAATTAGCTAAATGGATGTATAGGCTTCATTTTTAATTGTGAACAAGTTGACCTGCAGTCCTGTTGCTTGTTTGCCCTCTTGCACAAAATGCCAAGTGTGACTATGTGAGCTTAGCCAAACATTTTTGTAGCTTGTATCCAGAGGTGGGAGTTAGATGGGATCAAATGCAGGGGGAGGGTGCTAATAGAGCAAAGACAGAAGTAGCATGTGTTGCAAGTTTTTAAAAGATGAGTATTAGTAATAAGGAAAGATATCATTGTGTTTATTTCATTGCTAGTATTCGTTTTTAAGTTTGTGCTATTCAATTGGTGATTTTTGTGTATGTTTAAGTGATATTTTAGTATATTATTGTCCTGGATTGTCAGTATTGTGTCGATTGTATTTAACATGCCAGGTGCCAGTTTTAGCAATACATCCAGTTCCCCCACCATTCAAGAATGTTATTTGTAGCATAGTTGGTGATTTTGTTACTTGCTATGCATGTGGTATATATGTATCTTGTTTAAAAATGTGGCAGATGTGGGACAGGAATGTGTGCATGATATGTAGGCATTGGGAGACAAGTTTGACCTTGGGCAATGTAGCAGACAGAGATGGTTTGTCTGATAGCATTTATTGTGTATGTGAGTGTGTGAATATAAATTGAAAGCAGGATATGTGGAGGGAGAAATAGAACTCCTGAGAATGGAGATTGTAGGAATGAAGACTGAGTTGATAGGGTGAATGAAGAAATTAGTAGGATGGTGAGATTGGCTAGTGCAAGAAGAATGAGAGTAGGTGTAATAGAACAGTGAGAAAAAGAGTAGCAGAGCAGGGGCGAATGCTGGTCTTAAAATTCATGCTTGCTCTTGTTATCATTCAGGGAGTGAGAGGTATGATTGAAGTCTGATTAGCAGAATAATGAATTACTGACCATTTAAAACTATATATTTAGAAATTTTTGTACATTTAATCATATAAATACAAAATTTATTTTACAAATGATATTCTATCATTTTGAATTTAGCTACTTGAATACAAATTCTACCCTACAGTTCTTCTTTATGAATTGTTCAATAACATCATCATAAAAAGTTGGTTGTAACTTAATTTTCCCAAGCAACACGCACACTTGTAAAGGCTGGCTGAAGCTCACTGGCTAGAGCTACTTTGACTGTATATGGCGTGTGTTTAAGACGATGTGAAGGGAGCGGAAATGGCTATGCCGCGCATGAAATCACAGTGCTGTGACGAGGACCTGGAAGCTCCGACAACCGAGCAAGCCAAGGTAGCTTTGACTAGACGAGCAAGCATCGACCTTCGATACACAACACAAAGTTCAATTAGTGCCTCACAAGCTTAAGATGTCTTCTGTCTACAAAAATAAAAAGCTAAATTGAATGCTTATAAATGCATACATTTATTAACAAATAAATATTACTTCTTTCTCAAGTAATGAGCTTGTGCAGCAAGCATGGAGGATTTGCCCCTGTAGCAGAGACAGCCTCATGTGGGAATAGTGACTTGAGAAATAAGAGGGTGTAACCTGTATTGCAGAGCCAGGTGAAGTACAAGGGAAGGAAAAATGGCCATAAGAATAATGGAAATGCACTAGTTTTTCTGTATACAAATGCTAGGAGCATTAGAAATAATGGGAATGAGTTTGTGGCATTGATTGACTCAGCCTCTCCAAAGGTTGTCAATATCAGTGAAACTTGGTTAACTTAGTAAGATGTTTTAACATAGATATAAATCTAAATTCACTCATCAGTGAATTTAGAGCTCGTGTAAAAGCGGTTTTTATCTGTTTTATTGTTTATCCCTTAGCAAATTAGTGTTTTATAGTACATTAGTATAGATTTTTGTGTATTTGGTGTCATATAACATAATATATATAATGTTATAATATATATAACATTTGTTAAGATACTGCTATAATAAATATAGTTCAAAATGGCACCAAAAATTCACAATTAGAAATGTAACGCTAAAAAGAGCAGCAAAGTTGAGAACAAGAAGGCCTCCCTCACTAAGTAAGTTATTAAAAATATTGAGGAGGTTATTGAAAATGAAACAACCCCCCAAAATAGCACAATTAAAGCAGATTATCAGAAAGATAACGAGGGAATTACAGAAAGTCGAGAGGTGTTTGAACGAACATACGGAGAAAAAGAAAATTAAGCAGCAAAATAAACAACAAAGCACAGAATCAGGTAAGTCAGTAAGTGAAAATCAGGTAAGTAATATTGTTCGTAAAAAGAAGGATATTATTTGATACAGCAACTCTATCATAAAACATGCTGTTGATGAGCGGGTTAAAATTTCAAGGTTTCCAGGAGCTAAAATTAAAAATATAGCACATGCAATTCAGAAAAGAAAAGTAAATGAGATCGTAATTATAGTAGGTACGCTTTGCAGAGTGCGGTTGGAGTATGATTAGATGATAATAAAGGAGTGAATGTGTGTGGAAAATGAGGAATTAAAGTGTATTTCAGGTCGTGAGTGTGATATTTTTGTCAAACTTCAGAATGAAGAAAATAGTGATATAACAAGAAATGGCGAGGTTGTACCAGAGAACTGTGAGGACATGAATGTAGAAAGTGTGAATGATGGTAATACAGAGCAAATTAATGGTTTAACAGAAAATAAAAAAGATGAGATAGATGCAATGGGTGAGATCGCGTTGTTGAGCGGAGCGATACAAAGAGCAAAGCGGCAGCTAGAGCGTATGAACAAAAGTCTAGTGAGTGTATCAGCCAATAATAAAAAGTATGATAGGAAAAATAAGAGGATGAGTGTGAACGTAAACTAAATGAAGGAGAGAGTGCTGTATGGAGATTCGTTAGTACGAGGTGTGTTAGTAGAGGATTTGACAAAATCGTACTAACCTGGTGCGACCATCAAGGACGTAACTGAGTCTCTTAGAGAGCAAAAGGAAAGGGTGAAAGAAATGATTGTTGTGGCAGGTACGAATGATTTGAAAGGAGATAAAATGGAAATGATAGAGAATCTGAATGAATTGTTTGAGGTAGCAAAAGAAATGAGTGAGAGAGTTAGGATGATTAGTCTTTTGCCACGGTATGACAGCGAAGTGTTTAAAAGGAGGACTAAAATTGCAAATGACTTTATGCGTGGGTTATGTATGACGAGTGGTGTGGAATTTGTGGTCGCGTGGAGTGAGTTTGATGGGCTAAAGGATCTATATAAGATGGATGGCTTGCATTTGAATGGATTCGGTGTAAGGAGACTTGAAAAAGTGTTGTTGAATGAAGTGGATGTGCAGAATCAGGGAAACTAGATTTATTAAGGGGAGGGGGGAGATATGCAGACCTTAGGGAGGCAGTTGAGTGTATGAATGAGTACAATATGCCCGAACGAATAAGGACAACAAATCAGAATGGGATAGTTAGTATAAGGCATCAAGGTAGGGATGGGGGATAATGGGGGTCTGAAATTCATGTACACTAATGCTAGGAGTATTAGGAACAAGAAGGAAGAATTTTTGGCCATTGATGGCACTTCCAGACCACAGGTTGTTGGCATTAGTGAGACATGGCTGACTGTAGATGATATAGCTAGTTGGATTGAATGTGATGGGTATAGTATGTTCAGGAATGACAGGGAGAATAAAATGGGGGGAGGAGTATTGTTGATGATAGCTGATGAGCTGCAGCCAAGGAGAATAGAAGTTGAATTGCAGGATAGAGAAAAGAGCACATTTGAGGCCATTTGGTGTGAGATTGTGGCTAGCAGAACAAAATATACAATTGGGTGCTGCTATAGACCAGGTAATGGAAAAGATGGTGGAGATAGTATGCACAAGCAAATAGAAGAAATGAGTGGAAGGAGGGTAATTATTATGGGAGATTTCGACTATGATTGCATTGATTGGAGTGAGGAGAGGACACACGGGAGGAAGGAATTGGATTTTATGCGGTTATTAAGAGATAACTATCTGCTACAGCATGTAATGGAAAATACTAGGGGTCAGAGAGTGCTTGACCTAGTAATTGCATCTGAGGATTTGGCTGTAACAAATATGACCACATTGCCACCAATTGGTGAGAATGATCGTAGGGTCTTGACTTGGGAGGTGGCTAAAGGTGGGGAATTTACAATTAAGACAGGGTACATGTGGAATTATCGGGCTGGTAAGTATGACAAGCTTAGGAGTTTGATTGGTTCAGTGCCATGGCATGTACAACTGCAAGGGCTAGAAGTTGATAGTGCATGGGGGGGGGGGGGGCAGTTAAGAAGTGTTGCATGAAGCAATGGCTGACTGTATACCTAGAGGCTGAATAATAAATCAAGTTGGGGTTAAATGGATGAATAACACCATTAAGCTTGAGCTGCAAAAAAGAAACAACTATGGAGGGAATTTAAGGAGAAAGGTGACCTACGAGCACATGAACGGTATAAAGCGCAGGCCAGAAGGGTAACAAGTGCGGTAAGAAAAGCAAAAAGTAATTCCGAAAGAACATTGGCCATGCAGGCTAAAGAGAATCCTAAACAGTTTTTTTCATATGTTGCAAGTAAAAGAAAAAATGTATATGGCTGAACGTTTTTAAAGAATGCCGATGGTAGGGAGGTAACTGAATCAGCTGATATAGTTGAGTTACTGAGTGAGCACTTTGCAAGAATATATCATCCAGGTGGTGATATTGCAGAAATGAATGAACCAATAGATTATACGGGAATTGTGGTGAATGAAGTGGAGGTGAGTAGTCTATTGCATAACCTCAATATCAATACATCTGTGGGATTGGATGGTATACCAGCTCGTGTCGTACGTGAAGCGGCTAAAGAATTGTCAGTACCCTTGACCATTTTGTTTAATTTGAGTCTCGGGTCTGGGTTAGTCCCGAGGGGGGTGGAAAGAGGGGAAAATAGTTCCACTGCATAAAGGTGGTTCCAAGACTGCTGTTGTAAATTACTGACCGATTAGCATATCAGGAATCGTTGTCAAGGTCTTGGAGAAATTAGTCAAGAAAAGAATATAGGATTGGATACATGAAAATGGGATATTGTATGGGGGACAACATGGTTTTGTGAAAGGTAGATTATGCCTCAGTAACTTGCTCATGTTTTATAACACAGTGACGGCTGAACTGGATAGGGGTAATGGGTTTACAGTAATACTACTGTAGTAATACTGGACCTTGCCAAGGCCTTTGACAGGATACCACATGGAACTCTAATCAGTAAACTGGAGCAGATAGGGATGGATAGGAGGGTGGTTGGTGGAGAGATACCAGAGAGTGGTTAATTCAGGAGTTGAGTCCAAAAGATGGCTTGTGACTAGTGGTGTGCCGCAGGGCTCTGTTCTTGGACCACTACTTTTCAATTTGTTCATCAATGATATAGGAACGGATCTGAGAGGAAGTATTCACTTGTTTGCTGATGATGCAAAGTTGGGTAGAGCAATTGTGAGTGCACAGGATGTCAAAATTTTACAGGATGATTTGGATAGTTTGGAGTACTGGGCTAGTGAAAATGGATGGCAATTTAATGTGGCAAAGTGTAAGGTTATGCATTTTAGGGTGAAAAGAATAGCAGCAGTATATCACATTGGTGGAACCGTACTCCAGGAGATTGATGCCAGGGATTTGGTAGTGTTGGTGGATAGGGAATTGAAGTTTACGGGGCACATTGCAAAAGTGGCTAAATCAGCTCATCAAATCACTTGGCTTCTGAAAAATACTTTAACAAGCAGAGACAAACAAGTTATTGTTCCTCTGTATCGAGCCTTGATAAGACCCCATCTGGACTACTGTGCCCAGATATGGGCGCCAGGATTTCTCCTTGATGGGGAGGAGAGGATCCAGAGATGAGTGACCAAGATGATAACAGGTCTGTGGAATAAACCTTATGAGAACAGGTTGAGGATTTGTGGGTTGCAAAAATTGGTTGATAGGCGGAGGAGGGGAGATATGATTGAGACATTCAAATTACTGAAGGGTTTCTATAAGATATAATCCAGAAGATATTTTTGAGAATTGGACTGGTGGTGGGAGGACTAGGGGTCATACGTGGAAGCTGGGCAAGAATGTGGTTAGCAGGGGTGTTCGAGCTAGGTTTATGTTTGGAGAGTGGTGAACGAGTGGAATAAGCTTCCAGAGTCTGTTGTGGGTTTTACGACAGTGAATGAGTTCAAGGCGAGGTATGATAGATACTGTATGAATGTTGAATAGTTGTTCTTGACATGATGTTAGGGCCTCCCTCGATGAGTCTGTCGACTCCTTGGAGTTGCCCGGAATAATAATAATATGTCGGTGTGTAAGACGACTCTCAAATACTGCAGGAAACGTCTCGAAATCATGGGTAGTATTCTCAGTTAAATGAACGTTTAGGTAGTTACAATACATTGTTATATAAGAAAATAGGCAGTGTTTATAAACAAATCAGATTAATTTTTTGTTACTTAAATTTATTTAAAATATTACAATAGATGTTAGTCTTAAAAAACAAATAATAATTATTGACCTCAATTTTCATGTTAATTTTCTTCATCCGTTTAAAATAGTTCTTCAGATTCATTGTTTAAATGATAGTTATATGGATCCCAGTTTGAATCTGGTGAATTGATTTCATTTTCATTGTAATCAGTGTCCCACAACAGATCATCTTCTGTACCATCATCAAGATTAGAGATACCACACTTTTTAAATGATTTTATTACGTTCTCTACTGTTACTTTATTCCATGCTTTGATCACAAAATTGCACTACATATCAAGTGATACAACATGCATAGATCCACCGTTTGTAAATGATTTTTCACCAGTCAATATCCAATTATTCCACTCTTTTCGCATGTGATCTTTAAATAGTTTGTTCAAGCAGACATCTAGTGGTTGCAATATAGAAATTAAACCACCTGGTTTAATTTCTATATTGTAATTTCTATATTATAACAGCAATTTTTGTGTTATTGTTTTTTAGAAGACTTTCTCAAGTATTCTCAGTTAAATGACTACGAAACATATTCCATACTAATAAACTGCGTTTCTTCATTATACCTCCTGGTCGCATGTATCACACATTATTTATCCGTCATTTCACACCATTTTTGTCCATCCATCCTTTTTCGTGAAAATGTACAAAAACACCCGAAGGAAATTTTATGTTAGGTTTAGTTTTACATATGAAGATGATCATTGGTTTTAACTTGGTTCCATGACAACACAACCGTAAACCTTGGTTTTTCATGACCTGTACTTCGAACTTACATAATCTTACCTTTAGACTCCACTGTTTTATTGCTTATCTTATCAAAGCTCATAGGAGTTTCATCCATATTTCCAATATTTGACAATAGAAATTTGTTCTTGTCTCAACTGAGTAATAAATTTATGGAAACTGGTAAGTTTGTGGTCACGATCTGCTTGTAGTTTTTGAATAATTTTTGTTTTTTGTTGTATTACCAGATTTTGTCTGTTCACAAAACGATTACACCATCCTGAAGTAGCTTGAAATTCTATACTTACATCGGGATTCAATCTTGACCATTTTAGTGCATATGCTCTAATCATATTTCTTGTAACAAGATAACCATTCTGCCTTTGTTCGAATACCCATTCTGTAACGTGATTTACCAGTTGCAGCCATCGGGTTATCCCCGTTCTCATCAACATTTTTTCTTTGGCAATTTTTTTAAAATATCTTCTTTCTTCCTCCATTCTCTTACCATCTTCTCAGTTATGTCAAACAGTTATTAGTTTGCTTTGCCATTTCAATTACCCTTATTTTAAATGGAGACATAGCTGTTCAGTAGGCACCCTTCCTCGATGAGTCTTTGGACTTCCTGGAAGTGTCACTTAATAATAATAATAATAATATTAACTGGTATTGAGTGTAAAGGGCACAGTATTTTTAGGAAGGATAGACAGGATAACAGAGGAGGGGGCATGTTGCTAATGACAACATCATTTACATATTCAGGTGTTGTTACAGTCCTAGTGAATTCGTTTCTAGTGATGAAGAAATGCATCACCAAATAGAGATGATGGGTGCTAAAAGACTAATCATAATGGAAGATGTTAATTATCGAAATATTGATTGGTTGGCAGTAAAATCTCATGAGAAGAATGAAACTGAAGTTATTGAATTGTTGAGGGACAACTTCCCCAAGCAGCATGTGACAGAAGGAACTCTAATTCAAAGAGTGTTAGATTTGATTACAGTGTCAGAGAGTGTTTTAGTTAAAGATGTAACTATTCTGCCTCCAGTTGGTGACAGTGATCATGCAGTACTCACCTGGGAAGTGACTAAGTTTATGAATGTTCCATTCAGAAAAGGTTACGTGCTACACTACAGAGCAGGAAATTATGGCCACCTGAGGAGCACACTGAGTTCAACAGAATGGTATTGGTTACTGAATGGGAAGATTATCGCAAGTGCATAGGAAGCATTTAAAAAATATTTAGATGATGCAATATCAGAATGTGTCCCGAATATTTGAAGAATAAATAGGGTAGGAGTCAAATGAACATGTGATCTTATTAAGCAAGAAATTTGTGAGAAATGGATGATGTGCAAGGAATACCGTGTATATAAAGGATGCTGTCTGTTATAAAAATTATAAGCAGCAAGTCAGAATAGTCATAACTGTTGTATGGAAAGCTAAGTCTGAGTGTTAAAAGCAGCTGGCTCTGCATGCTAAAGACAACCCATGAGAATCCTACCGATATGCTGCAAGTAAAAGAAAGAATGAATATGAAAGAATAACTCTTCTGAATGTAGATGGTGTGAGGGTTACAGATGCAGAAGAGGTTGTTCAGCTAATGAGCACCCATTTTGCCAAAAGTTATCAACCTGGTGTATGCAACATTGAGCTCACTGCTACATCTTCTGAAGTAACTCTGGTGTATGAAGAGGAAGTATTAAGGCTATTGCACAAACTGAATAAGAATTCAGCCATTTGGGATTGATGGGATATCAGCATGGGTGCTAAAAGAGTGTTCAGTGAACTGGCTATTCCTTTGACTAAGCTATATAAATTGATGCTCGGACTAGGGAAGATTCTGCAGGAATGGAAAGAATGTATAGTAATCCCATTGCACAAGGATGAACAAAGGCCGATGTATCCATCTATAGACCAATCAGTATCTCAGGAGTGGTGGTGAAGATTTTGGAAAAATTGGTTAGAGCTCGCATTCAGAAATGGGTTGACAGTGAATCTCTACTTTGGAATGAATAGCATGGGTTTACTAAGGGAAGGTCAATTTTTAGCAGTTGCTCACATTTTTAACAATGTTACCATTGAACTAGACGAGAGAAATGGATACACTAATGTGCTTTTGGATTTTGCTAAGTGTTTTAACAGAATACAGCATGGAAGACTGTTGCATAAATTGGAGAATATGGGTTTAGATTACAAAATATTAGCGCCGTTAAGAGGGATGGCTGACTGACATATCAAAAAGTGGTATAAGGGGATTTAAGCTTTATTGGAGATTTATTGTGGTAGCTCCCTCTCTATCACTACAGAATCGCGTGTGACTTCTATTCCCACTGCTCGAGGAGTTTGCTAGGGTGATCCTCTATCCCCTCATTTCTTTAATCGCATCATTGATGAGTTTCTTTGCTCTCTTCCTAACCATATTGGTTACTCCCTTGGTGCACACTCTTTTAATGCGATGGCCTTTGCCGACGACCTCATTCTCCTGGTCTCTACTAATGTAGGCCTGCAGGAACTCCTCAACTGGCAGTTGACTTCTTTCATGTCAGAGGCCTTAATATTAATGTAGAGAAGTCCTCCTCTTTAGCCCTTGTCCCTTCAGGCCATGACAAGAAACTTAAAGTTTTGAACATTGAGTTTTCCCTGCATGCACGATAGGTCATTATATTCTTTGACCATCCTGAAGAATGGAGATACTTGGATATCTTTTTCACTCCAAAAGGAAGATCTTCTGTCTCTTCATCCTTGGTTGCTGTGCTTACTCTTTTGAGGAAAGCTCCTCTTAAGCCACAGCAGAGGCTCTTTATTCTAACTATTTACTTCTGAGGTATTACCATAATTTGGTGCTCACAAAAACGTATGCTTTGGCCTTATCCTGAATGGATAAGGCAGTTCACTCTGCGGTGAGATCTTGGCTCCGCCTACCTCCTGACACTCCAGTGGCATATTTTCATGCTGGAGGGACGGCTCAGTATTTCATCTCTCTGCTGGTTGATTCCACGACTATGTTTCATCTGGTTAGCAAAGCTTCAAACTTTCTCCTTGCACATCTGCAGGGAGGATTTCCATAGTTCTGTTATTCAAGATGATTATAGATGCATTATGAGTTGGACTCAGTAATAGGGGCTCCCAGATAGTGACAGTATCGGCAGAGCATAAGAGATGGGCATCTATACTCCATGGCTCTGTCGGTGGCATTTTTGAATCTTACACGGTTTCCCCTCAACATCAGTGGGTAGGGATGGTACCAGATTACTACCAGGATATGAGTATGTGGACCTTATTAGGACTAGAATTAATGCCCTGCCCATGAGGACACGTACAGCTGGTTGGGGTAGAGATGATATTAATTGTAGGACTGGCTGCCACTACAGTGAAATTCTATCTTGCATCTCTCAGTGTTGTTTTAGAGCACATGGAATCCGTATATGGAGGCATGATGCTGTGGTCTCCATATTAAATAACCATTTAAGAAATAAATGTTGGGAGACTATGGTAGAACCTCACTTCTGTACAGAGGTAAGCTTAAGGAAACCAGATTTGATAATAAAGAAAGAAAAAGAAGTATGGGTTATTGATTCCCAGGTAGTGGATACTGGGCACCCACTTATTTGTAGCCATCTTGACAAGGTGAAATACTACAAGCCGAACCAAGACCTTGTAAGACTAATACAAAAGGAGTTTGGGGCAACTCCTCACTTTACCAGTGCTACTATTTCTTTTTGGGGGATTTGGTGCTCCACTAGTTAAAGACCTCTGTTTATTAGGACTGTCATATGATGACTTTAAAATTCTGTCTCTGCATGCTCTGCAGGTCACATTGGTGGCTTGGCGTTGCCATCAGCATATGATGTCAAGAGGCATCCATTAGGATGCCTCTTGACGGAATCAGGTGATCTCTTGTAAAAGCTTCGGCCTAGTAAGATTTGTACATTAATGATGTATAATGTATAATAATGTATTCAATCTGTACATTAATGATATTGGGAAGGATTTGACAGGTGACATTTGCTGATGATGCAAAGATAGGTAAGGGTAATCAGGAATGCTGCTGATATGCAGTACTTGCATAATGATGTGAATAGGCTAGAATTGTGGGTATGTAAAATGGATGCCAGTAAACGTAAAGTCACGTTGGCTTAATTACATATCCAGTGTTGTGTTATATTGGTGGGATTATGCTAGAAGAAACTGATCAGGCTAGGGATCTTGTAGTGTTTGTGGATAGCAAGTTGAAGTTCAGGGCCCTGTAGCAAAGATTGCAAATACAACTCAAAAGATAGTTGCCATGCTGAAACATACTTTCACATGTAAAGATAAGGATGCCATTTTGCCTCTTTACAAGGCCTTGATAAGATCTTACCTGGACTATTGTGCATAGGTCGATCTCCTGGTTTCTGATAAAATGGAAAGGGTGCAAAGGTGTGTGTGTGTGTGTGTGTGTGTTAAAAATTATATCAGGATTGTGGAATGCTGATTATGAAGACAGATCGAATTTGTAGACGCTATCAAACAGGAGAAAGAGGCGTGATATGATTGAGACTAACAAACTTCTGAAAGGGTCATACAGAATTTCAGTTGATAGAATTTTTCATTTTATGGATGGTGGGGAAGGATGAGGGCATCCTTGGCAGCTGAGAATGAATGTCACTAAGAAGGGGATGAGGGCTAGATATTTTCCTCATAAGGTGGTGCGATTGGAATGGAATACCATTGGATGTTGTATGTGCAAGCAGTGTGAATGAATTCAAGAATAAATATGATAGCTGGTGTGTGTAATATGTGGTCTCTTTTGATGAGTCTTTGACTCCCTGGAGGTCTCTCATAATAATAGTAATAATGAGATGAATTGTGCCCTTCAGGGTGGAGATAACACTAAGGTTTTTGAGAGTATGTGGTGTGAGATAGATGTTAATACAAGATATTTTGTGGGATATTCTGACATGTGGAGCAGGAAATATTTAGGCAAATTGGTTTGGCAATTGTAAAGCGAGTGATCATTGTAGGTGACTTCAACTATAGCAATATAAATTGGGCATCGTGTGGTGGAAGGAACACAAAGGAGTTGGATGAATGAATTTTGCTATTGTCAACAAAGCTGTGGATAGGATTTGTAGTGATTGAGCGTAGGTCATTTATGTATAGATGCAACAGTGTAGGTGAGAGAATGGAGCCCCAAGATACTCCTGCATTGGTGACAAAGCTTGAAGAGAGAATGCCATTCACCTTGACACACAATAGGGAAGCTAGCTATCCATTTACAGAGTGTGGCAGGTAGACCAAAGAAAGGCTGTTTGCAAAGTAGACCTTGATGCCAAACCTTGGAAATGTCAAGAGAAACAGCACACATTTCAACTAACCTTTCCATGGCAGTGGTCCAGTTGTGGACGATATAGGCTAAGATTTCGGCCATGGATTTGGATCGGCGGAATCCATACTGGTTGTCACTGATTAACTGGTGGTTGTGTAGGTAGTAAAGAAGTTGATCATTGATAACTTTCTCCATTATTTTGGAGGGGATTGAGGTGATGGCAATTGGTTGGTAGTTGGATGGCAGGCTCTCGTCTCCATTTTTTTGGAATGGGTTGGATATATGTTAGTTTCCATTAGATGGGATAGGTGCTAGCTGAGTATTGCAGAGACAATAAGTGTTAGCTATGAATCACAATGCTTTATAATAGGGGAGATATTATTGGCACCAGAGAGCTTTATATTATTCAGGTTGTCTAATATTTATTCTTCTTATGTATTTTTGCCAAAAGGCCACAGGAGGCATATGGTACTTAGTTGCTGGTGTGGAAGGAAGTGATTTGCCTTCATCATCTATGTAGGAATTAGAGGAAAAGAGTGATGCTATGAGGTCTGCTTTTTCTTTGAGTGCTGTACCATTGGTGGGAGTGCAGGTGAGTATAAATTGCGTCTGATGGCTTTTGTGAGGGACCAGAAGGTACGGCTACTGTTTGAACATAAGATGAGTTTTCTGCTATTTGCCTTTATGAAGTTGGATTTGCTGACAGTTTATATACATCTGTTGCATGCTTCTGCATAGTTTGAGTATGAAACTTGGGTTCTTGATGCAAGCCACCTGCATCACTGTTTTCGTACATTTTCTGTTGAAGCAGAGCTTGGAAAGTGGACAGGAATTTTGGATGGAATAGGAATGAATGCCTTCATGCCACTGTGCATGATTTCTGTGACTTGCTCAGTGCATGTGTTTTGGTCATACAACTCTCAGTCTCCATCACTCAATCCACCAACGAGATGCAACTACCATCATCATCATCTACACCAATGTGTCTGGGTCAGAAGAGCAGAAGCAGTAGTCATGTCATGGGAAGGAAGAGTTTTAGTTATGGAGATCATCCCACTTTGTACCTTTGTAATGCCAGAGTACTTGAGGTTGGGTGTGGTCAAATGAGGGGCATTCTGTGAGACTGGACACTTGCACAAGATTGTTGCTGAGTGGAGAGGTAACCTCTACAGGTGTGTCTGGAGAATTAGTTAAAAAAAAGATAAAGGATATTGCAAAAGTGGAAGGGATTATCTGGAATTCAGGTAGGTAGCTGCACGATTTGCTTTAGATCATTGCTTATAGCAGAAACTTCTGCATCATGTCCAGCTTGGTATTGTTGGAGAAGCGGAGACATTTGGAGTTATGGACATTGAGATCATCTAGGATGATGATTTCACCGTTTGGATGGTTGGATTTTTAGATGGTCAAGTTTCATGAAGAGGAAGGTGAAGAGATCTTTGTGGTTTTCAGAGTTTGAAGACCACTTAATGCAGCAGATGAATGTTACTAAATGGGGCAAGGAAACCTTCAGCCAGAGGAGGTCAAAAGCAGGGCTTTCTTTGGAAGGCACTGTCAGAGTGTACAAAGGCACAGGTGCCACTTTTATGTTGAAATGAATCGTGAAGAGCATAATGCGAGCATTGGAGTTGAACTATGGTTGATGTAGCTGCAATTTGACTTTCTATTAAGAGAAGGTTGTCTGGTTTGGATATCTGTAAATGGTGGTAATCAGTGCTTTTTTTCTGGAAAAAAAGGTGCCGGTACTCACCGTGAAGATGTTATCACAGCACCTTCCAACATATCCTCTGATATACCCTCGTCGTCTCTAGATCACTTCTTCCTTTAGGTATGAACTGCAGAATGATGACCTCTGAGCAGCCATGAGTCCACATATTTGCTAGGGTTGAACTGAGTGAGAGGAGGTCCTACTGGCCTGATGAACATCACTGCAGAAGTTGTCCGTACAAGCAGAGATGACCTAGATGAAGTTACCATAAGATTCATCTGAGAGAAAACCCTTTCACATTCACTGGAAGATATTACAATTGTGCCCAAGCGTTCTTTAGAGGAAGTAGTATGCCCTAGACTTTACTTTCTTGAAGATATTCATGGAAACTACAAACTGCTTCTCTTTCATTTAAGCGAAATTTGCGTGCTAACTTTTTAATTTGCTTCAACAAATGTCAGATGCTTCCTTCCCAGGATTTTCTGGCCAATACTTGTAATCTAAAATTTTATCACATTCAGGCAAATCAGCATCATCATCTCCTTCAAGCAGTTGCTTTCCAACCGCTTCTTTCAGACTTTATAGAAAGCAGATGAACTTATTTCAGGACAGTGTCTTTCATTTTTGTGGACCTCAATCCCTTTTGAACTTCATGTTCTTCTGATTTTGAAGAGAAATACTGTAGTACGGGCCAGGATTTTCAATTCTTTCTTCAAAAAGTTGAACTGTCTTCTTTATCTTCCTGTCTGCTTTGTACAAGTCAATATTTCTCTCTTGTAAATCTAGACTTAGTTCACTAAGTTCTTGGAGAGCATCACACATAAAGCTCAAATCAAGAACTAACTCGCATGACGTTATTTTTATTAAAAGGCCCTCATAAAGAAAGTGATCTGTTTTCCTTCTTCTGCTGTCTTCTTTTGCCTCCAGAAAGTGATGGACGAGGGCTTCAAAGTCTTGCCACACCGCAGAAAAAGTGCAAAAGCTAAATGCAACCCAGCGAGTACTTAAAATTCTGCCAGTTTTAAGAAGTTGAAGTTCTAGAGTCGCTGCACATTCCTGTAGTTTTCCCAGCATTCTTAGGTGAAGCATGATAAGTTACATAAAGTTTGTCTATGAAACTCTTAAATTGATTCACTCCTGCCACATTGTTCATGTGTCACTAACAGACAATTCAAGGTGATGCTAGCACAATGCCAGAAAATAGCACTACATACATCATTCACATAACTACATACACAAACAATAACAATCGATGTTGTTGTGTTACTCACAGTTGCCGATTCATCAATAAGTAACAATATTTTGTTCTTGGAGTTTACTATATTATCTATTAATGTTTTTCTCGTTCCGTTTGTGATATGGCTCACAATGTTAATGCAAGCATTTGCAGAATGAAGAATATATCCCATGATAAGTTCCTGTAAATTTATTTCGTCTTCAAAGTTGTTAAATGATTGGTTTCTCCTCGCAACTTTGTAAGCGGTTCAAAACACTTTTCCTGTTATGTCTTTATTATGAGACAAAGTATTTAGGAAAACTTTCTCTAATATTTCGTTTCTTGCTTCAGATTTTACTTTTTGGCACGCTTTGTGCCTGCACTCTCCTTATGATCGTAAATCTTTTTTCTTAATGACATTAACAATTGTTTGCGAGATTCTTCAAAATGACTGATTTTACCATTTGTCCACTCCGCTGAAATTTTCGTTCCCGTGTGTTGATCAATGGCAAAAATTCCGTCATCACGACATACTTTATAGTCCAACATTTTATTCTCGACATACAGCCACTCGTTTCTCTCGCAGAAGTCATTTTTTCTGCAAAAGTGTCCAACATTCAGGCCAATCATTATCAGAATCTGCTTCCATTTGACCACGTTGCTCTTAGGTCTTGGTTTTGTGATCCTCTTCACCAAGTGTATTTTCGGTGCTAGTTTTCTGTTTTACAGGATCACAAGTAGATTCAACAATTTCTGCTTCTTCAGCCTTCCTTTTTTTACTCATTGGCATAAAGTAACTACTTTAACTTTATTTTATTCATTTTGAACAGTGATTTAACTTACATTAATTCAAAACTCACGTGAACACCTGCTTGTTGCAGAGTGAATATAGAACTGATAAACTGATTTTGGAAGCAATCGGAAGTGAACACAACTTCCTGTTTCCGGTTGCATACCAACCTATGAAACAGAAAAGCAGGGTACCAACTTATGAGTAATCAAAAACTGAAAATTCTATTCGTGAACACAGTACCATCTACTGTGTATTTATTTATCTACTGTGTATTATATTAAACTGAGGGTATTTATATTTTAACAAGTACGGATAAAAGTTAATCAAATCTTCAAATCTTTGAATAAGATTTATATCACACTGTAACTTAATTAGCTCCATTTGTAGATTTTCTGGTGCGTTATTCACGTTCGTTTTTAATGGTAATGGAAAATAATGTAAAATCGGACTCCAAATCATTAAAATCTTTAAATCTTTCTTCAAATTCTTGTTGTAATAATGCTATTTTTCTTGCATATTCTTGAGATTATGCAAGAAACTCCAAGAACAAAATATTGTTACTTATTGATGAATCGGCAACTGTGAGTAACACAGCAACATTGATTGTTATTGTTCGTGTATAATGTAGTTATGTGTATGATGTATGTAGTGTTATTTTCCGGCATTGTGCTACTAGCATCAGCTTGAATTGTCTGTTAGTGACGCAGTGAACAATGTTTCAGGAGTGAATCACTTTAAGAGTTTCATAGACAAACTTTATGTAACTTATCATGCTTCACCTAAGAATGCTGGGAAAACTACAGGAATGTGCAGCAACTCTAGAACTTCAACTTCTTAAAATTGACAGAATTTTAAGCATTCGCTGGGTTGCATTCAGCTTTTGCACTTTTTCTGCGGTGTGGCAAGACTTTGAAGCCCTCGTCCATCACTTTCAGGAGGCAAAAGAAGACAGCAGAAGAAGAAGGAAAACAGATCACTTTCTTTATGAGGGCCTATTAAGAAAAATAACGTCATGCGAGTTAGCCTTATGTGTGATACTCTCCAAGAACTTAGCGAACTAAGTCTAGATTTACAAGAGAGAAATATTGACTTGTACAAAGCAGACAGGAAGATAAAGAAGACAGTTCAACTTTTTGAAGAAAGAATTGAAAATCCTGGCCCGTACTACGGTATTTCTCTTCAAAATCAGAAGAACATGAAGTTCAAAGGGATTGATGTCCACATAAATGAAAGACGCTGTCCTGAAATAAGTTTATCTGCTTTCTATAAAGTCTGAAAGAAGCTGTTGGAAAGCAACTGCTTGAAGGAGATGATGATGCTGATTTGCTTGAATGTGATAAAATTTTAGGGAACAAGTATTGGCCAGAAAATCCTGGGCAGGAAGCATCTGACATTTGTTGAAGCAAATTAAAAAGTTAGCACGCAAATTTCACTTAAATGAAAGAAAAGCAGTTTGTGGTTTCCATGAATATCTTCAAGAAAATAAAGTTCAGGACATACTACTTCCTCTAAAGCACACTTGTGCACAATTGCAATATCTTCAAGTGAATGTGAAAGGGGTTTTCTCTCAGATGAATCTTATAGTAACTTCATCTCGGTCATCTCTGCTTATATGGACAACTTCTGCAGTGATATTCATCAGGACAGTAGGACCTCCTCTCACTCAGTTCAGCCCTAGCAAATATGTAGACTCATGGCTGCTCAGAGGTCGTCATCGAATGATTGAACCCCCTACTAACCGCACTCAAACTTGCTTAATTTTTTTCGGGAGCCATTAGTACCAGAGATTCTACCAATCAACCAACCTTTTCTGGCATACATATACAGGGTGTTCGGGATAAATTTGACATATTTATAATTAATTATATTTTTCCGTAAGTTACATGTATTAACACACACTTCTCTTCATTTAAAAGTTTGGACCCTTCTTCATTCATATACAAGATGTCAGAAAGGATGGATAGCTGGAACCCACCTGAATCATGGAAGAGAATAACTTGTATCATGATGATTCGTGCCCGCCATCAAAATAAGGATATTACGACTGCTGCCCAATGCTCCCTGAATACAGTAAAAACAATCAGGCATGAACTAGAGACTTGCAATGGTGACTACGAGGATGTAGCAAGAAGAAAGATCCCTAGCAGACGATCTGATTGCGTTCGTACAGCAGAATTCCTCGCAAATCTGCAGGAACAGGTGTTGAAGAACCCTGGCATTGGAATTCGGGCTTTGTTCGTGGAGTTGCTAACTGTAGTCAAGCCCTGGATAACAAGGGTAGCCAATGGTAGGCCGTATGTATGGCAGCAGGATTCGGCCCCTTGCCACACCTCTGGGAAAAGTCAAAAATGGTTGTCTGAAAATTTCTACGACTTCACCAGTCCAAATGTTTGGCCTCCAAACTCCCCAGACCTTAACCCCATGGATTATTTTGTATGGGGCGCAGTTGAAAAAGACACCAATCGCACTTCCAGTAATACAAAAGCCCAGTTAATGGATAAAATTAAAACAGTTTTTGCGGCCCTTCCCAGGGAGACTGTAGCATCAGCTTGTTCGAGGTTCCGAAGCAGAATTGAAGCTGTGATCGATGCTAATGGTGGTTATTTTGAGTAAATCTTGTTGATAGTATTGTAATTAACTCTGCCTGTAATGTTTTTTTGTCAATTCATTAAATTTAATAGATACAAAGAAGATTTTCTTTTTCCTTACGAAACTGTCAAATTTATCCCGAACACCCTGTATATATATATATATTTTTTTTTTTATTATTATTATTATTTTTATAGTTACCATACATTAGCTACTAAGATGGCACTTTTTTAGAATTTGCTGCTCTTGTTTGATTGCCATTCTGTAATTCTGTACTGGTTATGCCTGTGATACTTAGATGAAAATTTTACAAATAAGTTTTAGCACAAGTTTTCCTCTGTTTTATAGTTTGTTATTATCATGCCCACTCACTGTATTTTAATATTGAAACAAATTCTGTAATAAATATTTAATTTACTTGCATTTATCAATGTTTCTGTGATCCCTCTCCCACCAAGAGGTTGTGACACACAGTTTAAGAACTGCTGCAGTAAATGTTACTGAATTAAATAACAAATGCTATCTTGGTGTGTAGTGTTTTCAGAGAGCTCCCAAAAGCTAAGCAAAGATTAGGAGCGTGAACAAATGGCATCAATGGCAATATAATATTAAAAACCAGGATATTAGGAAAGAACTTGATATTGTCAGCATCCAGGAATGTGTTAGCAGAGCTATTCTCAGGTGGTATGGTTACTTAAACAGAATTGGCGAGGAAAGATTAGCAAAACAAGTGTTCTCTGCTAGGTTGAAAGATGAAAGACCCAGAGGAAGACCAAGATATAGGTGGATTGATACGATAAAAAGTGCCTTAGAAGATAGAAATATAAAATCTGACAATGTTGTAGCTTTGACTGGTAACAGACTGATTTGGCGGAATCAGTTCCTCTGTATTAGGGGAGGGATAAATAATGGGGCTATGTAGGGATTGTAGCAGGGTGCTAAGGGTCAAAGCTGTATAACTGAGAGGAGACTTCCACATAGCCTTTAAAGGAATGCAGAGAACCGACCAGGGCTTCTGGCCTAATGTCCACTCCTCACCTTCTCATGGTGCACCCTGTTGGGTATCTACTTTGATACTGAACGAACGAGGATGGGCTGGCAATTTGGGATTTAGCCAACCAAATTGTATTTTATTGGTTAAACCAAAATAAAAAAATGATGATACAACATGACAAAGAATGTGAGTGAAAATAATGGCTTGATAGGGAATTGTGATGATGCACAAGATGACAGTGAGAGCGGTGATCAAAGAGAGAGTGAAAGCAACTATACAGAGAGAGAAAATGGTCTAAATGATGAAATAAATGAGGAATTATTTGTAGGGAGTGAGATCGCTAGGTTGCACGCAGTGATACAAAATGCACAGCGTCAATTAGAGCACATGCAAAACTCTTTACAGAGTGCCTCGGCTAACGGAAATAAACAAGTGTTTGAAAGAAAAAATAAGTATAAGAGTGGGAGAGTTTCTGATGAAGGAAAGAGTGTTGTATGGTGACTCGTTATTAAGAGGAGTGATAGATGGGAGTTTAACTAAATCGTACTTACTGTGTGCGAAATTTAAGGATGTAAGTGAGAGTATTAGAGCGCAAAAACAGAGGGTGAAAGAATTGATAGTTGTGGCAGGTACGAATGAATTGAAAGAAGATAAATTTTTTATGAGAGAAGACTTGAAATTTTTGTTAAAGGTAGCGAAAGAAAAGAGTGACGAAGTTAGGATGGTGAGTGTTGCTGCGGTATGACAGAGAGGAGTTTAGAAGGAGGGCCATAATCGCAAATGACTTTATGCGCAGGTTATGCAGACGGTGTGGTGTGGAATTCGTGGATGTGTGGAATGAGTTTGATGGGTGATAGGATTTATACAAGATGGATGGCCTGCATTTGAATGGATTTCGTGTGCGGAAACTGGAAAAAGTGTTGCTGAATGAAGTGAAAATGGATGTGCAGAACCAGGGAAACTAGAACTACCAAGGAGGGGGGGGAGTGGATATGCAGAACCAGGGAAACTAGAACTACCAAGGAGGGGGGGGGAGTGGATATGCAGACATCAGTGAGACAGTTGAGTGTAAGAATGTATATAATGTACCTGGTAAAGACAAGAAATCGGAATGAGATAGTTAAAATAACACATCAGGATAGGGGTGGGACAAAGGGACCTATGCATTTTATGTATACTAATGCCAGGAGTATTAGGAACAAGAAGGAAGAATTTTTGGCCTTCATTGGCTCTTCCTGGCCACAGGTTATTGGCATTAGTGAAACATGGCTGACGGAAGATGATATAGTTTGTGCAATAGAATGTAGATTATAGTGTGTTTAGGAGGGACAGAGAGAATAAAATGGGGGGGGGGGAAGAGTGTTATTGATGATAGATGATGAACTGCAGCCAAGGGGAATTGAAGTTGTATCGCAGGATAGTGAAAAGAGCTCATTTGAGGCTATTTGGTGTGAGATTGAGACTGGCTGAACAAAATATACAGTTGGGTGCTGCTATAGACCAGGTGATGGAATAGATGGTGGAGATAGTATGCATAAGCAAATTGATGAAGGGAGTGGAAGGAGGGTTATTATTATGGGGGGTTTCAACTATGGTAACATTGATTGGAAAGAGGAGAGGACACATGTGAGAAAGGAAATGGATTTTATTCAATTATTAAGGGATAACTATCTGAGACAGCATGTAATTGAAAATACTAGGGGGTATGAGAGTGCTTAACCTGGTAATAGCATCTGAGAATTTGACTGTAATGAATATGACCATGTTGCCACCTATTGGTGAAAGTGATCATAAGGTCTTGACCTGGGAGGTGGCTAAAGGTGTGGAATTTTCGATTAAGACAGAGTATATGTGGAATTACTGTGCTGGCAAGTATGACAAGTTTAGGAGATTGCTTGGATCAGTGCTATGGCATGTACAACTGCAAGGGCTGGATGTCGATAGAGCACGGGAAGTGGTCAAGGAGCATTTACAGAAGGTTATGGCTGATTGTATACCTAGGGTCTGAATAGTAAAACAAGTAGGGGTTAAATGGATGATTAACACCATTAAGCTTGAGCTGCAAAAAAAGAAACAACTGTGAGGGAATTTAAAGAAAGAAGTGACCTGCAGGCACACGAACGGTATAAAGTGCAGGGCAGAAGGGTAACGATTGTGATAAAAAAAAAAAAAAAAAAAGCAAAAATGGATTATGAAAGGAAACTAGCTATGCAAGCTAAAGAGAATCCCAAACAGTTCGTTTAATATGCTGCAAGCAAAAAAAAAAAAAAAAAAACTGTACATTGCAAAACGATTTTAAGGAATGACGATGGTAAGGAGGTCACCGAATCAGTCGATATATAGTGAAATTACTGAGTGAGCACTTTGCAAGAGTATATCATCCAGGTGATGGCATTAAAAATATGAAGGAACCATTAGTTTATATGGGAAATGTGATGAATGAAGTGGAGGTGAATAGTCTATTACTATTACTTAATGTGAATACATCTGTGGGATTGGATGATATACCGGCACGGGTCTTACGTGAAGCGGCTAAAGAATTATCAGTGCCCTTGACCATGTTGTTTAATCTGAGTCTATGGTCTGGTTAAGTCCCGAAGGTGTGGAAAGAAGGGAAAATAGTTCCACTGCATAAAGGAGGATCCAAGACTACTGTTGCAAATTACCGACCAATTACCATTGTCAAGTTCTGGAGAAAGTAGTCAAGGGAAGAATACAGGAATGGCTTGATGAAAATGAGATACTGTACGGGGGACAGTATGGCTTTGTGAAGGGTAGATCATTCCTCAGTAACTTGCTCAAGTTTTATAATACAGTTATGGCTGAACTGGATAAGGGAAATGGGTTTACAATGATACTGCTGGACCTGGCTAAGGCATTTGACAGGATACCACATGGAATTCTAATCCGTAAACTACACCATATGGGAATAGATATAGGGTTGGTGATATGGATGGCTGGGTGGTTGATGGAGAGATATCAGAGAGTAGTTTATTCAGGAGTTCAAAAGACAGCCTGTAACTGGTGGTGTGCCGCAGGGTTCTGTTCTTGGACCACTGCTGTTTAATTTGTTCATTAGCGATATAGGGAAGGATCTAAGAGGAACAGTTCATTTGTTCTCTGATGATGCAAAGTTGGGTAGGGCAATAGTGAGTGCAGAAGATGTCAAAATCTTGCAGGACGACTTGGATAGATTGGAGTTCTGGGCTAAGGAGAATGGATGTCAATTTAATGTGACAAAATGTAAGGTTATGCATTTTGGGGTGAAAAGATTAGCAGCAGTATACCACATTGGTGGAACTGTACTCCAGGAGATTGATGAGGGCAGGGACTTGGGAGTGTTTGTGGATAGGGAGATGAAGTTCAGGGGGGGCACATTGCAAAAGTAGCTAAATCAGCTCATCAACTCACTTGGTTGTTGAAAAATACTTTGACGAGCAGAGACAAGCAAGTTATTGTACCTCTGTACCGAGCCTTCATAAGACCTCATCTCGACTACTGTGCCCAGATTTGGTCATCTAGGTTTCTTCTTGATTGGGAGGAGGAGGAGGTGGAGAGGTTCCAGAGGCGAGTGACCAGGATAATAGCAGGTCTATGGAATGAACCATATGAGAACAGGTTGAAGATTTGTGGGTTGCTGAAATTAGTTGATAGGTGGAAAAGGATAGATATGATTGAGACATTCATATTGCTAAAGGGTTTCTATAGGATTAATTCAGAGGATATTTTTGAGATCAGGACTGGTGGTGGGAGAACTAGGGGACACCTATGGAAGCTGGGCAAGAGTGTGGTTAGCAAGGGTGTTAGAGCTGGGTTCTTTGCTTTTAGAGTGGTAAATGATTGGAATAAGCTGCCAGAGTCTGTTGTGGGTGCTATGATGGTGAGTGAGTTCAAGTGAAGGCATTATAGATACTGTGAGAATGTCGTATAGTTGTTTGGACATGATGTTTAGGGCCTCCCTCGATGAGTCTAAGGAATCCTGGAGTTGGCCGTAATAATAAAATGTCCAATGCTTTTGTGCTCTTTTTTAGTGTATGTGCTGCACCCACAGAACGAAAAATCTGCAGTTATTGAAGGCTAAGGATTGTTCATATGTGATATATGGATTTGCATCTAACTCCTTTCACCCTGTTTAAAATCATGTTAATGTTGCTAGACCAAAAAAAAATTTCCCTTTTGACTAGTATATATAAGAAAATATATATAATGAAATGATCACATTAGCATAATGAATCATAAGTGACAGAGGAACAGAGGTTTGTTGCACTATGCCAAAACCTAAATGCTATATGAGTTGCAACATGAACAACAGAGCCAAGATGAAATCCCATAACTTCCCAGATTTTTTTAAAACTGGTCATTTAAAATTTCTGTTTACTGAATTTCTATTTATTTCTTTTTTATTTTTTTTATTTTTGATTAAATACCATTTTCTGCTATTTCATTTATTAAATAAATTAAAATTTTGATTCTGAAAGAATATTGCTTAAGCTGAAACACTGCAAATATCATAAATGTATATTACATTTTGCTTCCCTCTCTCTTTCCTAGCTTCATTTAGCTGCATTAGCCTCACTGAAGGGGGAAATATTGGATCTAACTAATAAATTACAGCATATTTCACAGGAAAGGGATATGCTAGAAAGGCAGCTAAACAGAACACAGGTAAAGATAATATGTTGTGAGTTGATAAATTAAGTATATTATTATTATTACACTGTTATATGCTTTATTCTTGTATTATTTATTAACTGCATTTTCTGTGTGGATATTTAAGTTATTAGACAGAAATATGGAATTTCATTCGAACATACACGTGTTCATAGAAACTAACACCTACTGTAACTTTTTTTTTTTTGGTAATTAAATTTGAATGGCTATTTGAAAAGGGATAATAACACCATTATTGTCACAGATAATGAAGAAGGTAATATAACATTTTTATTTTTGATTAATATTTGGCTCTTTTTAGTACTAGATGTGGCATAATTAGGAAATGTTGACAAATTAGAATTTCATGCCAGCTGGGTTGTCTTCCGGTTAAACAAGGCCCCCCATTGTTTTTGCCAGGGAACCAGGGCGAACAGCGAAAAGTCAGCTACTGCAACAAATCCTAAAACACACCCCAACTCAATATCACCAGAATTGAAGATTGGTACTATCAACATAAGAAGCCTGAATGGCAAAGAAATGGAGCTAGCTGAGGAATTAGATAACTACCAGATCGACATAATAGGGGTGACTGAAACAAAAAAAACCAAAACTGGTGAGATCTTTCTGAGCAATAAATACAAAATGTTATATTCAGGCAATGGCAATCCAGGAAAAGGAGTAGCCATAGTATTCAACACTAAATACGAGGCTAATCTTCTTGAATGGCAGGCAGTTTCTAGTAGAGTGATGTGGGCAAATATGAGAATGGGGAACTGGACAATGAGACTTATTTGTGCGTATGGTCCCACAGAAGGTTGGCCTAAGGTGGAAGTGAAGGCATTTTTTGATGCTTTAGAAAAAGCAACTGACACAATGAAAAAGGAAAAGTTGGTCCTTGTTGGGGATCTAAATAGCAGAGTAGGAAATGATTGTCAGACATTCAAAAATATTTTGGGAAAATTTGGAGAAAAGAGCAAAGCTAATAATAATGGCAAATATCTGTTGGATATCTGCTCAGGACACAGACTGGTTATTATTAACACCATGTTCCAACATAAAAATCTGCACAAATTCACATGGAGAGAAGAGGCAAGGAATAAGAAAAGTCTTATTGACTATGTTATTGTTGATAGCGATGTTTTCTCTCTGGTGCAGGACACTAGAGTGTACAGAGGATTTGAAATTGGAAGTGATCACCATTTAGTCTTAAGCAGGATAAAATTGAATTTCATATTGAAAAGAAGAACATGTAAGAAAGTTTTAAAGCGAATAAAAGTTGAGCAGCTCTCAGATGTGAACTGTAGACTAATAAACACAAAGCTTATTGAAGAAAAAATGAAAGAGTTTGAGAACAGGAATCAAACCTTGGAGATTCAGTGGCAAACCTTGAAGAAAGCCCTGATTGACTCAGCTAGAGAGGCATGTGGTGAAGTTGTCTGCAAGAATAGAAAAATTAGAACTCCATGGTGGACACAGGAAGTTAAAGAGGCAGTGAAGGAAAAGAAGAGAGCATATCAAAAGTTCCTGGCAAATAAGTCAGCTTTTGCTCTTAGAGAATACAGAGACAAATGCGAGAATGCTAAACACTGTGTAAAACTAGCTAAACAAAAGTCATGGGAGGACTTTGGCAAGAATATAGAAAATAAATATCAAGAAGGTGGCAAAATATTCTGGAGGTTGTTGAAGAAGCTTAGGAATGGAGGAAAGAGTGCGGTAAAAGGAGTTAGAGATGATAAAGGTGAGATGAAAATGGAAGAAAAAGATATCCTTGAAGTATGGAGTAATTACTTTGAAAAACTGCTAAATGAAGCAAGCAGTGATGACAGCACAGTGGTAAAAAACACTTACCAGGCATGCAGTCAGGAATACATTTCCATACTTGAAGTAGAAAAAGCCATCAAAGGCTTAAAATGTGGAAAGGCAGCAGGAGTAGATGATATTCGACCAGAAATGCTGAAGTATGGTAGTATAAAAGTCTTACAGTGGCTGCACTGCATAGTTCAGAAAGTCTGGACAGAGGGACGAATTCCCGATGATTGGAGTAGAGCTCTCATAGTACCCATATATAAAAATGGAAATAAAACTAAATGTGAGAATTACAGAGGTATTTCCCTACTGAGTGTTCCTGGCAAGATCATTTCTCAAGTATACTTGAGAAACGATTGAGAAGAATTGTGGAAGAAAAGCTGGGTGAAGAACAAGCTGGATTCAGGCCAAATAGTGGCTGTCAGGATCAGAACTTCACTTTATGACTAATAGTCGAGAAAGCATGGGAATATAACAAAGATCTGTATTTAAGTTTTGTTGATTTGGAAAAGGCATATGACAAGGTGCCAAGAGAGAAGCTATTCAATATGCTGCAGTTATATGGTGTCAATGGGGTATTATATCAAGCAATACTTAGTCTTTATTTGAGTTGTAAGTCAGCAGTTAGAATTGAAGGAAGTATAGGAAGATGGTTTAATATTAAATCTGGCATGAGACAAGGATGTACATTATCCCCTCTGTTATTCATTATCTATATGGATCACATTATGAAGGAAAGTGGTATTAAACATGATATCAAAATTGGAGATGTTAATGTCAACTCTTTGCTTTATGCGGATGATGTTATACTTTTAAATAAATCCGCTACAAGTCTGCAAGATTCTATGACTAAATTGAATGGCTGTTGTAATAGATATGTTATGAAGGTCTGCAATAAAAAGACGAAGACAATGAAAATAGGCAGAATCATTGAAAATGTCAACTGTATTGTGAATGGAGAATCTGTGGAACAAGTAAAACATTTCATCTACTTAGTCACGATTTTTAGTGAAGATGGTAAATTCAATATAGAAATAGACAACAGAATCCGCAAAGCTGGTATGGTGGGAAGTCAATTGAATAAATTCATATGGAATAAGAGAGAAATTAGTCGGAACACTAAATTAGCTGTATACAAGACAGTGTTCAAACCAGTTTTAACTTATGGATCTGAGAGCCGGGTCAGAAGTAAAACACTTAACCAAAGACTAGAGACCGCAGATATGAGATTCCTGAGGAAGATTAGAGGCGTGAACAGATGGCATCAATATTCTTGTTGAGAGGCTTATACGCTGTTATACATGATAACTAATAATTAAGGAATTGATAGCGTACACTAGAAATATAAATTAAATAAACTTTAATATATACTTTCTGATATTTTGGCAAACATCACGTTGCCATCTTCTTTGGAACTTATTACAAAGACAAGTGCACACAAGTACTACATAACAGCAAATGAGAACCGAAGCTAGGAAGCTAACCTTCTCCTAAAGTCCTGATGGTGCCTCCTGGCAGGCTATATTGGTAGTTCTTGGCCTTTGGGCTGAAGTTCTTCTGATAAATGTTTCCGAAATTTGGGGCAGTCTCATGCATTCAAATTTGTTGAGGTTTGGCATGTTCCTAATGGCTGAGGCTGATTCCATGAATAGTTTTTCATATTTGAACTTGCTGGGGTGTATTACTGTGGCTTTCTTCCGTCTTATTTTGTGGCGAGTATCCAGAGTGTGGTCTGCAAGCCCAGAGTGGCTATACTTGTAAAATAGGATGTAATCCTTCTATTCTGAGATTCTGATATTTGCTGTCCTGCCTGTTTGGCCAAAGTAGGACAGTTTACAGCTGCAAGGGACCTGGTATACACCAGGTAGGTCTAGGGGAAGTGGTTGGTCTTTAGTGGAGCGGATAAGGGATGCCAATTTTCTATGTGGTCTGTAACAGGTGGTCAAGTCATGTTTTTTTAAAATTTTGTTGATATTTTCCGAGGTGCCTTGGATGTAGGGAATGGTGATGGATTTAGAGTAATCTTTTTTGTGAAGGGGAGGGGATGGTGGGTTGTGGATAACTGGGTTAAGTATTTTTTAGATTCTTTTGGGGGGGGTAGCCATTGGCTGAGAAAGTGTCACGCATGTGATTTAGTTCAGTGGTTAGGGCTTGATCATTTGAACAGATTATTTTTGCCCTGTTGATTAGTGTCTTAATAACTCCATATTGTTGTGAAGGTGGGGGGGTGATGGGATTGTTGGTGAATGTATCTGCCTGTATGGGTGAGTTTTCTATAAACTGAGAAAACCAAGGTTTCATCAGGTTGGCGGGTGACTAGTGTGTCTGGGAAGGGGAGGTTATTGATTTCCTCTTTTTCCAGGGTGAACTTGATTCTAGGTTGTTGGTTGTTTAAGTGTGTTAGGAAGGAGAGGACTGAATCCGGGCCATGTGGCCAAATAGCGAACACATCATCAATGTAGCGAAGCCATATGGTAGGTTTTTGTCGGGCTGAGTTTAAGGCTTTCTCTTCAAAAGCCTCCATAAAGAAGTTAGCCAAGGGTGGGGAAAGTGGTGAACCCATGGCTGTCCCCTCTATCTGTTTGTAGAATTTTTCCTGCCAAACGAAATAGCCTGAGTTCATTGTAAACCGAAATAGGGCTGAGATATCCGGAGGAAATTTAGCTTGGATTAGCTCTAAGGTTTCTTTGAGGGGGACATTCGTGAATAAGGAGGAGACGTCAAAACTGCCCATTATTTCATTATGTTGGAGTGTAAGGTTTTCTATACTGGCTTTGAAGTGGGCTCAGTTTTTTGTGTGTGATGGTGTGTTGCCAGTATAGTGTGAGAGCACTTTGGCTAAATGCTTGGCTAGTTTGTAAGTGGGGGAATCAATGCCATCCACTATGGGACGTAATGGCACATTTTCTTTATGTATTTTTGGGAGCCCATATATGCGGGGGGGGGGTCTATTGTTATAGGGTTTCAGTCTGTTGGTAATCTCCACAGGCCAAGAAGTGACCTTCTTAAGGAGCCTATGGAGTTTTCTAATTTGAGAGTTGGTGGGATTATATTCAATAGGGAGGTAAGTGGATCGATCTAATAGTAAAGCCTTGAGCTTACCTGTGTAGTCATTAAGATTGAGTACCACAGTGGTACTCAAGTAAACTGTGCAAACAGGAAGATCAATTAACATCCATCTGGAAGAACATAAAAAATATATTTGCTACTATTACTATGGCAAGTCATGACTAGCATGCCACCGTTGGATACCCCTTCACGAAGGATTAGATTGAAGAAAACGAATGTGCTGTTTAGAAGCCATTATAGATCTGAAAGATTATTTTTTGAGTCAGCCATGTCTTTGAAGAATTCTCCTAACCTAAACAAATATGGTTGCATTAATTTACCAAAAATTTGGGAGCCTGCTATTGTAAGAGCAAGTTCCACATAGCTGTAATATTTATTTTTATTTTTTATTTTTACAATCAGCATGCCTCGATGATGATGCTGATTTTAAATTCAGTGAAATATAAGCAGTTAATAAAAGATCTTTTGATAAAATTGTTTGGTGTTGTTAATACCGTTAAAAATTAGTAATGAATAACCGTCAACATCTAAGCTGTTAGAAGTATATATACCATCTTAGACTAGATCTTCTCATGCATTATTGAATGCTAATGCTGTCAGATTCCTTTCTAATTTGACCAACAAGTGCAGAATCTGGTCTCTCAAGTAAAAATATTAAATAGGGTACTCAGTGCAGGAAGTAATGGTGGTTGTTTGTGCCTAGAGGGATGCTGCAGTTTCTATATACTAATGCCAGAAGTATCCAAAACAAGAGGAAAGAATTTTTGACATTGGTTAGTGCAACTTGCCAGAAGTTAAAGGCATTAGTGAGACTTGGCTAACAGCAGATGATGCATTTACAGCCATAGAATGTGAAGGCTTTAGTATTTTCAGAGAGAATAGAGAAGATAACATTCCCCCCCCCCCCACCCACACACATACCATTACACAGCCTCCCTCCGGGCACAACCTGGTAGTGTAATTAGCAGCAATATTAAGTGCCAGTTGATCAGGAAGCCGCCTCAAAGATGCATTTCCATCTGTTTGTCCCTATGCTAATTGGCAGCTAGCTTGTATGACTGCTTCACTGCTGTACCCTTGAAGATTGGGAAGTACTGGATCTCTGCAATATGTTTGGCATGCCCTCAAAGAGCATTCACTCACACTACATGTTGAATGTTGTTGGTAAGCTGGAACCATTGCTCAAGGGAACCAACCATGGTGATAATCACTTCAGGTCTCTAATAAGAAAGGTGGTGGTATTTTGCTGGGCAAATAAAGTCATCCTTTGCCTAAGACTAGTTGGCATTTACTCCAACTAGGAAGATATCCCTTTGAAGTGGGAATACTCACTGTCACCCAAGTCCCTTTAGTAGAAACAGGTCACACTTCAAGAAAGCGGGGTTGACTTGACTGGGAGAGTCTGTATATTGCACATCACTGGCCCATAGTGGCACTGCGGATACTTCACTGGTTATGTTTATTCTCACATTCCTCTTGCACCACTTTTTGATACCTGTAATCATCCATCTTCTGATTTATATAGTAGTCTTCCATGTTGTATACTGTGAAAAGTTTTAGTAATAGTCAAAAGTACCATTTTGTAGAGCCTTCATTCGGTTTAGATGAGCTGTTTGGCTTGAAAGACATGGGTTTGAGTCTCGTATATGATGGGAGGAAAACCTTCACTGTGTGTTTTCAATGAAATGGTGAGTTAGCTGGTTTCATACAGAGGTGGAAGGTTCTCCCCTCCTGGAAACTTGGGATTTTCATCCCTCAAAACAGGCAAACTTGCAAGAACACATGCAGCATACAGACATAGGACACTGTGGGAATAAGGTTAACCACCCTATTCCCTCAGATGTGGTTTCGAATGATTGCATTGTAAAGTATGGGTCTACATGTGAGCATAAATCAGGAAGTAGGGAAGGATCATTTTGTATCCATTTCCCTTGTCTGACTCAGCCTTAACATTACTATAAAATGTGAGCAAGTTACTCAAACCTGACCTTCCCATAGGAAAGCCATGCGATTCATTGCAAAGTATAGATCTTATACTCATTTTTCCAAAATCTTTACCACCTGAGTACTCTCTCTCTCTCTCTCTCTCTCTGTATGAGGATATCTTCGAGTTGGAGGAAATGTGAACTAGACCGACTAGGTGGCAGGTAATCTCCATTACTCGTTGAAATACCACAAACCTCTTATTGCGGCCTGAAGAGGCTTTTGCCATGTTTGGTTCCCAGAACAGGAGTTCCAGTTCCCCCCCCCCCCCCCCCCCAAGTGTTTCAACATGCAGTGTGAGTGATACCCTTCCCACAGTCTTGAAGCTAGATAGTGTGAAGGAACCAGTTGGTAACATGTTCTAAAAGCTTCTTGATCAAATGATGCATAATCTATCTGCCATCTACAGTACACTACATCTAGGTTGCTCTTGGGTGGAGACTGTGAGTAACATGTCAAGGAACCAGATGGTAACATGTTTTAAAAGCTTCCTGATCAGATAGTGCATGATCTAGGTGCCATCTACATTACATCCAGGTTGTGCCTGGATGGAAACTGCACTAGTATGCAAGATGGATGCTGTCTATATGGGTGACATGTCTAAGTGTCTGTCTCCTCTCACCATATGTTCCCCTGCTGTTTTTTCTTTTCACTTTGCTTTACCATGCTAGCATGAAAGTAAACCTAAATAAATGTATTTTTATTAATTAAATAATTATGAGTACTTTCTTAACTGTGAATATTAAGCATATCACTTAATTAGATCACTTTTGACATATGAGAAAATGTCAAAAAGGCGATATTCAGAATTAGGCATTCTCCGTCAAGAAATGTCCAATCACACAAAAGCATAAGTACCATTTTTGTGGCAGATGGAATCATATAGAGTGCAGACTGGACAGTAAAGATCAATTGTGGCTGTTATGGCAGAGATTTGAGGAGCAGTCGAAAACAGGAAAATCAGGTCAGGATACCTCAAGAGTTTTGGATGTGTTCAGATGCTATGACCTATGAAGATCCCTGGTTGGAGAGACTGACCTTGTTGTTTGGACTTGGAAGATGAATAGACATGCAGGAGTTTAAAAGAGAAAGAAATGCATGTGGAATGATAAGGTAGATGATTATAATAATCTTAGAAATCAGCTTGCAGCAGTTTCATGGATGGAGGAATTGAAAGGGCAAGATATCACTTGGGAACTGGTGAAGGAATATTTATTAGCAGCAATGGCAAGTTGTATACCGCGAGTGAAAAAGAGAACAATTTTGGTGTAAAGTGGATGACAAAACTATCAAATGGGAACTGCAGGTAAAAAAGAGGGTATGGAAGAGATATAAGGAGAGGAGTGGAAAGCAGATGCATGAAAAATATAAGACTCAGGTCAGGAGAGTGACTAGTATGGTAAGGAAGGCAAAACTGGAATATGGGAAGAGATTATCCCTGAGATCCGAAGAAAATCCTAAGGAATTTTTCGTTATGTGGCTAGTATGAGAAGGAGGAATGATCATGGAAGAATGACATTGCTGGATAAAAATGGAAGTAGAGTGACTGATGCAAAGGATATAGTGGAGTTGTTCAGTGAACACTGTATTGGGATATTTCATCCTGGAGAAGTATGTTTTAAATACTGAGTACTTTGGATGTCCATAAAGCAATGGGACTGGATAGGATTTTGCCACGGGTTTTGAGAGAATGTGCTAAAGAAATGATGGCTCTGTTGACCTGGCTTTTCAATGAAAGTTACCATGAGAAAGGTGCCCGAGGAGTGGAAGGAGGTTAAGATAGTGCTATTGTGTAAGGGTAGTAGTTGTAGAATGTGGAAGCGTCAAACTATCAGCCAGTTTGTAATTCATCGGTAGTTAAGATTTTGGACAAATTAGTAAGAGATCATATACAGCATTGTTCAGATGTGAGGGTAATGTTGTCTGTGAGAGTCAGCATGGATTTATTTGTTAAGGGGTGTTCTTGTTTTAGTAATCTGATTGTGTTTTATAATAAAGTCACCACAGCAATAGATGAGGGAAAGACATGTTCTGCCTTTTTTTTTAATTTTTTTTTTTTTTTAGATTTTACAAAGGTATTTGAGGCGCACATGATGAGCTGATATTTAAGTTACAGCACATGAGTTTAGATGTCAGGTTAATGAATGGGATTAGAGATTGGCTGTCTCATGGATATTAGAGAGTTGTGTATGAGGGAGTGGTATCAAGGAAGCAGAAAGTTACAAGTGGAACCCCACTTGTAACCTTCTGCTTGTAAATGAGTTGTCATTCCATTGTATAATGCCCTGATCAGACCACACCTGGATTCTTGTGCTCATATTTGGCTCCCAGAATTTGAAGGAATAAATTCACCTTTGGAAGAGTGCAGAGGTGGATAACAAAGATATCAGGACTGTATAATGTTAGTTCTGAGGAAATGTGGAATTCAAAGTTTGGTAGATAGGAGAGGTGATATGATTGAGACATTTAAACTGTTATGATGTCGTTACATGGTTGACCCTGGTGAGTTCTTTTGTTTTGTTAACAGGGGGAAAGAGCAAGGACAAAGGGCTATCCCTGGAAGTCATGAGCAAGAGAGGGAGGAGTGGGCTCTTTGCATGGAGGCTGGTTGAACCGTGGAATGTATTGCTTGCTATTGATGAGAACATGAACAGTGAATGAGTTCAGGGAGTGGTGTGATAGACTTAGTGTTTTCTAGATTGGGCCTCCCACAGCGAGTCTTGTGACCATGGAGGTCCTTAATCATCATAATGTTTTTGAATGCCTTCATGTGAGGGAGATAAATTTCCTTACCCTGTATGATGCCACCTTTCCTCTTATTGGAAGGCTGAAGTGGCTTGAAAATGTTCCATGTTTGGCCTCTGGAGTGGGATTTTCTGACTGTAAAAAAATAAACAAATAAATAAAAATAAAAGATTTAAAAAATAAAAATAAACAAAAAGCAAAAAAAAATGTAGCCCACTCTAATTGACAAGCTTAGGTGTTGAACATTATTCATAACTTATTTTTAATAGTATTAACAACACCAAATGAACTGTTATCTTAAGACATCTCCTGCATAGCTGTAATACTTCTTTTTTTACAACATTAGAGTGCATCATTATTAACACTTGAGATCTTTTGTCCATTACAATTTGAATTGTTTCACTTCCTCATTGTCACATATAAACTATAACATGCTGGTTTGAACACCAGTGAAATATAAGCTATTTAAATTTAAATATAAACAATTTTTTTATAAAATGTAATATATATATATATATATATTATTTACAGATGAATAATAAAAGGGATCACAAGATAGTAAACGATGTTAAAATTTTATAGATGTCATGCCAGTGCCAAGAATATTATATGGTGCAGGAATTTAGATAGAGAGAAAAGAAGAAAGTAGAATACGTAATGATGATGTCATTAGCTCTTCTTAACTTTAGCGTCAACTTGAGTTTTGCATTGAATAGAGAATTTTGCATTATCCAGGAATTAAGGAGTGTGTGTGGTACACTAATTGTACAGTTTTTAGGCCAGAAATTCCTGCCCAAAGTAGAATCTTGTTGAATCTTGTGTCAAAATGATTGGACATGATCTATGTGGTTTCTGACTATTTATCAGTCAAGTCATGAATATAATTCTTGATGAGTATTGTAGATTTTTTAACCAAAAAATGAATATGATAAATGATAACTGACATTAGGTTTAATAGGTCATGATAACATAGATATTTAAACTGACTAGTTTTGCCACATATGCTAGTGGATTCTTCTTGGTTAGGAAGAACAAAAAATTCCAATAAGCGTTAAATATGAATCATTATATATCTAAAATTGAACATGCAGGAATCATTACACAAATGAAAAAAAAAAAAAAAAAAAAAAAAAATGGAGCATGGCAACTAACACAGGCTAGTCAGTTTGGTAGGTATGCATGCATGCAAGTTGGCAAAAAAGTTAGTCTGATGTGTGGAAAATATATTAAAACTCTCATGCATATCTCCTGAGCAATGACTGACCTGTGCCAGCTTCCATGCATCATGTGTTTCTGTTTATTGTATTTTTTATTTTTCCTAATCCAGAAGAAGCTGCCACTAGCATATGTGGCAAAACTAGTCGGTTTAATTTTCTACATTATCACGACCAGTGTCATTTATCATTTGTCACGAATATAATTCTTCATGAATTAACTAATATTATAATTCATGAATTAGATAACTTCTGAATGCTGATGTATCTGTGTTCATGAATGAGTTCTGTAAGCTTTCATCTCTTTTATGAATTAGTGAATTGTGGCAATATTCAATGCAATTGATATGTGTTGCTCCACTTTTAAACTTAAACAAACGTGTAAATTCTGCTCATTGTTTTGTCTCCAAAAGCAAATTTTAATGGAATGTTTTCTCTGGTTTAAAGAGGAAGACATTGCAAGGGACATCATCTAGATGATGTCCCTTTTGAACTATAACTTAAAAATTAAAAATGAATGGTAGAATAGAATCAATCTCTCAAGTTATTTGTTATTTGTCACTGCTGCTCTTGTGTTGTCCCTTGTGTGCCCTTCTCTTCTTCATCTGGCATTAGGCTAGAAATTTCTCATCAAAACATGCATGCTATAGTGTTACATGAACATTGCATCATTTTATTCTAATTTGTACCAACAAGTGGTTAGTAGACTCTTCCTTGGTCTGCAAGGGCCACTAGTTCATTGTTCTAATAATGTCTGCATAGAATAAAATATTCTCTATCTTGGTATTAATAAAACTTCCATGCTCCATGTGTTTCTGTTTATTGTATTTTTTTTTTTATTCCTAATCCAGAAGAAACTGCCACTAGCATATGTGGCAAAATGAGTTGCTAAGTTCACCATATGGAATTGCAAAAATTCAAATAATAATAATAATTAAATAAATAAAAAATTTGTTATTTTGTACTTATTGGTATTCTTTATTTAGCTGTAATTCATTGGTTCATTATTTTACTTTCAGCTGGATAGGTTGCGGTTGTCACGTGAACATGAGGAAAGGCTAGACCAACAGGCACAGAGATATGAAGAAAGGTTAACAGAGTTGCACAGCATTATTGCAGAATTATCAAAAAAACTTGAAGTACAGAGAGCGAATGTGATTAAGTAAGATTTAATTATGAAATATCTATTTCATAAATGAATGACATAATAGCTCATGAAAGTTTGCTATAACTTTCAGAAACTTAACAAAATGAAATTTTTGTAATTATGCTATAACAGCCAGTTCATATCCAGTTTTCTCTGTTATATTATATTATATAGCATAATTACAAATTAGAAGGAACGACAGGATCATGCGAATGAAATTGGGTCTTGGAGAAGAGCGGGTGGTCGTATTATGTGTATATGCCCCGCAAGTTGGTTGTACAGCAGAGGAAAAAGATGAGTTCTGGAACGTGTTAGATGAAGAAATGAGGGAATTGGAAGAAAATGAGATGGTGATTGTCGGAGGAGACTTGAACGGGCACACAGGAAGACAGAATAGAGACTGTGAAAGGGTGCATGGTGGCCACGGAGTGGGAATGATGAACCAGGAAGGAGAGAGGGTTGTGGACTTTGCAGTAGCGTTTGATCTGGCAATTGTGAACTCGTTTTTCTTCAAGAGGGAAGAACATTTGATAACATTTAGAAGTGGTAACAACAGCTCACAAATTGACTACATTTTGACTAGAAGAAAACATCTTAAGGTTGTGACAAATTGTAAGGTAATTCCAACAGATCAAGTAGCACAACAACACCGACTGCTGTGCGCAGACTTTAAATTAAGATCGAAGATAAGAACTTCTGGTTGCCATGGGATGAAGACAATTAAGTGGTTTCACTTAAAAGAAGAGAGTGTGAGGAATCGTTTTAGGGAGAGAGTGTTAGAGAGGATTTCGGATGGACTGGAAAGTGTACAAGATTGGTGGAAACATAATTCAAAAGTAATCCTGAGCTGTGCAATCGAGGTGCTTGGTGAGACATCTGGAAAGATTAAAGAGCAGAAGGAGGGTTGGTGGTGGAATAATGATGTACAAGTGGCAGTGACAGCTAAGAGGAAGGCAAAGCAGAAGTGGGATGAGTCAAGAGTGGAAGAGGACAGAGAGGTGTACAAAGAGAGAAAGCAAGGAGCCAAGAGAGTTGTGGCACAGGCGAAGGCCATGGCATATCAAGTTCTGTATGATCAATTAGAAACAAAGGAAGGACAGAGAAAAATTTACCAACTAGCGAAATGTAGAAATAAAGCAGCTAAGGACATCTTACATGTGAGGCAGATCAAAGATGCTGAAGGAAGAGTATTATGGAGGGATGTGGACATAAGAAACAGATGGAAAATATACTTTGAGGGACTTCTGAATGAGGAAAATGCAAGGACTCACAGAGGAGATGGGCAGCCTTCTGAGGGGATGGTGCAGAACATCAGTAGAATGGAAGTGACGGAGGCCATGAAGAGGATGAGGAATGGAAAAGCGGTGGGCCCCGACAGAATTCCAGTGGAGGCATGGAAGGCACTGGGGGAAGAGGGAATTGACCTGCTGTGGGACCTGTTCATGAAAGTTTGCCAACAGGAAAATATACCCGAGGAATGGAGGGAGAGTACTCTTGTTCCCATCTACAAGGGTAAAGGGGATGCACAAGACTGTAAAAATTACAGAGGAATAAAGTTGATGTCCCACACAATGAAGATCCTAGAAAGGGTTCTTGATGGTAGATTGAGGGAGGAGGTGGAGATTGCAAAGGAACAATTTGGCTCCATGCCTGGTAGATCAACAACAGATGCTATCTTTGGGTTACGACAGATGATGGAAAAATATCGAGAGAAACAAAGGGAGCTACATCTGGTATTTATTGATCTGGAGAAAGCATACGATAGAGTGCCAAGGCAAGAAGTCTGGAAGTGTCTGAGGGAGAAGAAGGTGCCGGAGAAATATGTCAGGTTGGTGCAGGAAATGTACAGAAATGTGAAGACAAGTGTTCGGACCTGTTTGGGACAGACAGAAAGTTTTCAAGTAACAGTTGGCTTGCATCAAGGGTCAGCATTAAGTCCGTTTCTGTTTAATATTGTGATGGAGGTGGTAACAGAGGAGGTGAGAGAAGATGCACCTTGGACAATGTTGTATGCAGATGACATCTTGCTGTGTGTAGATACAAGAGAAGAAGCGGAAACTAAACTGGAAAGATGGAGAAAAGTACTGGAAGAGAGAGGTATGAGACTGAGCAGAAGTAAGACAGAGTATATGTGTTGCGCAGTGGGCAGTGGCCAGGAGACAGACCTGGAGCTGGAAGGAAATGTCATCAGGAAGGTGAGAGACTTTAGATACTTAGGTTCGACAGTGGAAGAAGATGGAGGAGGTGAGAAGGAAGTGGGATGCAGGATACAAGCAGGTTGGAGGAACTGGAGGGAGATGGCTGGAGTGTTATGTGATAAGAGGGTGCCGATCAATCTGAAAGGCAAAATTTATAGGACAGTAGTGAGGCCAGCTATGACATATGCTATAGAAACTGTGGCCCTGAGGAAAAATAACATCAGCAGGATGGAAGTACCAGAGATGAGAATGCTTAGGTGGATGTGCGGTGTGACCAGAAAGTATCATCTGAGAAATGACTATGTCAGGGGAACAGTGAAAGTTACGAACTTAGGAGCGAAAATACAGGAGGCAAGGTTGAGATGGTTTGGTCATGTGATGAGGAGGGAGGACGAATATGTGGGAAGAAGGGTCATGCAGATGGATGTGCAAGGAAGGCGGAAGCGTGGGCGGCCAAAGAAGAGATGGAGGGAGCTGGTAGAAGAGGACTTGAAGATGAAGAACTTGGATGTGGTGACAGCCCAAGACAGGAAGGTGTGGAGGAGACTCATAACAAACAGTGACCCCACTTAAGTGGGAGAAGCTGCAGAAGAAGAAGAAGATATAGCATAATTACAAAAATTTCATTTTGTTCATTTTTGTTAAAAAACATAAATAGCCTATACCTAAATTTGTTCAGACGACAAAGTTTTTCTTAAATTATATAAAAACTTTAAATTGACACATGAGAGGTATTGATTTGATTTTGTTTAATGTGGTACAGCAATTCCTCGATTAGTGCGCCTAATGCGTTCCTTAAAATAGGCGCATTAATCGAAAACTCACTAATCGAATATAATATAATAACCTATGGGGAAAAGTATAATTCGTTCCTCAAATTTCTTTTTAGAACCTTAATTTTTCAGCTCAACTTATTTCTTTCAGCTTAAAAGAATTAAGGGCCTGTGCTGAAAGACAATGAAACATATTCAGAATATAAATTTTATTATTCTACTTCTTAACAAAGAATTGAGCTAACGTAGTTTGGCGGGAATTTTGTTTCTTTTTTTCATACAACTGACGGTATGGCCCTATTGCCTCTTCTACTCTTCTGCAAATTTTACTGCTTCTCGCTTCATCAGGGTCAGCCTCTAAGCATTGCTGCTTAAAAACTTTGATTGTATGAAAAATATTTTCAAACTGTTTCTGTGAAATCTCTTTTGACTGACTATCAGTGGTTAAATTTTCTTTATATTCTTCGGGATCTTCCTGCTGTGCATCTAAATTTAGCAGGTCGGAATCACTCAATTCTTCAGAATGAGATTTAATTAACTCTTGGACGTTATCATTGTCAATCTCATCAAAACCCAGTTCATGCCCGATGTTGGCAATTTCCTCAACAACATTATCCATTTCATTTGAAAAGCTTCCAAAATGTTTTGCACAATGTGGAAGAATGTGCTTCTAAATGGCTAGCATATTGCTTGCAGTAATTTCATTCCAATATTGATGAATATTTTCAATAGCAGATTTAACATTAAATTTCTTCCAGAATTCTACTAATGTCATATAATTTTCACTAGATGTTGCTTCTATTGCCTGTTTAAATGTTCTTCTCAGGTAGTATGCCTTAAAGGTTGCGATAATCCCCTGGTCCATAGGTTGTATGAGAGAAGTTGTATTTGATGGTAAAAATTTGGAACATAGTATACATGGAAATAGTGTAGTATGCCAAAATAAGGGGATAAACATCCTTTGTTGTTTTATAGCCAGTAAGCGAAACTAAAGATCGATAACTACGATCTATAAGTTTCGTGCTGAAGAACTATCGGCGAAGGCAATTCGAAGTAAAGGTGGAGCAAGCTCCCTCACTATTCCTGATATTTTCTCATAATGTAAAACACAGCTCCTAGGAGATGTAATACTGTCATTACATTATGAGGAGAGGTCACTACCCAGACCGGTTTCAACCTTTTTTGAGGTCTCATCAGTGAGTAGGTAGACCTGGAAGATACCTTATTTTCTATAGTAAGGTGCCAGAAAACTGGCACCTTAATTGGCTTTTTATCTTAACTAAAATATAATTACACCTTTATGGCATTCGTATAGTGAAGGTATGTAAGTTCTTTTCACTAAGCTTTGATATCTTCCAGGTCTACCTACTCACCGATGAGACTCAAAAAAGGTTGAAACCGGTCTGGGTAGTGACCTCTCCTCATAATGTAATGACAGTATTACATCTCCTAGGAGCTGTGTTTTACATTATGAGAAAATATCAGGAATAGTGAGGGCACTTGCTCCACCTTTACTTCGAATTGCCTTCGCCGATAGTTCTTCGGCATGAAACTTATAGATCGTAGTTATCGATCTTTAGTTTTGCTTACAGGCTATAAAACAACCAAGGATGTTTATCCCCTTATTTTCTATATTAAGGTGCCAGAAAACTAGCCATTTGGCTTTTTATCTTAACTAAGTGTAGTATGCCATTAAAAATAACTTTGTAAACTGTTTTAAATCGATAACTAAATTATTTTATTTCATTCTGGTGAGTGATTTTTTAAAATAATTAGCCATAAAAATGTATAGATAGAAAATTTTTGAAATCTGTAACATTTATTTTTAAGATGTATATGGGTGCAGTAATCAAATTTTAGAGGTGCACTAATCGAATTTGGGTATCGAAAAAAAATGATGCACTAATTGGGGACGCACTAATCGAGGGGTTACTGTTTTGTTTTATTGAATATAAAATTGCAAAAAAATGACTACATATTTTATGTAGTCAGTAGGTGCTGTTTGACATTCTGTGACATTTTTTTTATTAAACATATATAGTGATGCCTCCAGTTATCTAATCTGAGAAATCAGATCACTGATCTCTTAATTGTTATATATAGCTGAACTAAAACTATGGCTATATAGAGCTGTTTCAAAAATCATTTGATGTATGAAACCTACGTAATAACTGTACTTAAGTTCATGTTAGAAGTTAAATGGAATGAAACAGCACTACAAAAAGAATTAAAAATAATATTTAATTCTTCCAATATTTCATCTCAGTTACTGAGACATCATGAAAGAGTACAATATGAGACTTGTAACACATACACAAAGGCAACACAAAACTAAATGAAACATGTCAGTGAAAGACTAGTCCTAACTAGGATGGGTGCTCCCGTCAGACACCTGTTGGCAGTCTAGGACCAGGGTGCGGAACCCTTGTCATGCATGCCAAATGTTGTACCCCAACGACTTTTTTCTAGCACACAACCCAGGCTCACCTTAAGAAATAATTAAATAAATAAATACATATCTATCATCTTCGCTGAGTTGTATATTTTAAATTAATAGAATACAATTTTATTAAGTAGAGCGAGCGATATCAAATAAAATGCAATAAAGAAACCAACACTATCAACTGTTTTAATAACAATAAGTAATAAGAAACTGAAAGAAACATCCTATTTCCAATCTATCTATCTCTGCAATATACTGAGAAGACAAGTTTTGTCCTGTTCAGTTGTTGCATTATTCGCCTTGGCAGCCAGACATGGCCTGACTCCTTTACCATCATTTTATATTTTTTTACGTGTTTCGTAAAGAATTTATCGATTTTTTTGAAGTGTGTGGATTTAGATTTAATTAAATCGTAAGTCATTAAAATATGGATTGGGAGTATTTATTCTCAATTAATAGGTTTAATTTATTAGATATATAATCATTCTTATAATATTCTTTGATTTTACTGCTCTTATGTGATTTTTTATTATTTGAAAAGGTTCTCCCAATACTTAAGACACCATATAATAATATGTTTCCCCAACATTTTGGTTGCCATGTGAGAAAATTTTTGCATCAAAGATTTGGTGATTTTGGCATGCACACTTACAATGGTTGCCCGCTCCTGGTGTAGGATGTAAAATGGGATCTTGAGGTGTTAATGTTGCTCATATTTTGGGAAGGCTTATGCATTTGTAATTATTCAAATTAGGTGATTTTTAAGAGCAGCAGCAGATTCTAAAAACAGTCTTTCTCTTTGTAATTTACTGTGATGGAGCATGGTGGTCTTTTTTCCAGCTGATTCTGTATGCCTTATCCAAAACATGTACTGATGACCCAATTGAAAGATATAACTGCAGATGTATTATGTTGCTAATGCAGAGTGTAGTTCATCTGTCATCTCAGTAGTCTTCACCCTAGATCCAATTTACAATGGAAAAGAAAATTAATAATACTCCAGTCTTTCTAGAAAACACCTTAGTCATCCACCTACCGACCTTATGGTAATCTGTCCTTTTCAGTATACATGAAACCCACTTACAGATGCAGATACATTCAAAAACTTTCCCCTCTCAACCCCTTCTCATAAGTATGGTGTCATTAAAGCACTTACCCATAGAGAATATAGCCTTTTTTCTGATGAGACCTCTCTTGCAGCAGAAGTCAATTGTATACACTATTGCAGTTCTCACAATTATAAAAAATAAATAAATAGAAATAAAATAAATAATTAATTCTTCTTCCAATCCATGACCTTTTTAAAGAGATTTTAGTAATGCTATCCCCATCCCTTATATGTGAGACACATCAGAAAATATAGCCAGAATCATAAAGAAATACAGTCTTTGCACAACTTTCAAACCCCACTTAAAACTAGCCCTTATCTGCTTCACTAAAGACAAACTTCTTCCTCTCTCAGCTCCAGGTGTATATGGAGTTCTTCAAGTTGGACTACTATGGACAGATAGGAAGATCAACTACATGGAAGAACATAAGAAATACATCTGCAGTCATGATTATGGTCAACTGGGCCTTGCAGCTCATGGTTTGAATAAGACTTACAGAATCAATTGAGAAAAGACCACCATTCTCTCTAACGGTAAATTTAGAAGAGGAAGACTATTTTTAGAATCTGCTAAGAATTAAGTCTAATTTGAATAAATATGGACGCTTAAAACTTCCCAAAATATGAGAAACACTAATACTTGGAGATCGCAGTTTACATCCTAGGCTGCCAACAGGTGTCTATTGAGGGGCATCCCACTTAGTTTAAGATTCTAGTCTTTTGTCGACATGTTTCTTAGTTTTGTATTGCTTTTCTATATGTTACAAGTCCCTTGACGCTTTCTCTGTAACTGAGATGAAACAATGGAAGAATTAAATATTATTTTTAATCTTTTCATAGCTCTGTTTCATTACATTAATCTTCTAACATTAGTTTCTCACGACACTCAAGCCTTATAACATGGACTGTACTGAAGGTTTGGCCATTTGGTGAGATAGGTGAAAGAATGCTGTACAGAGTTGATTTGCAGTGTAACACCTTATAACAAATATCAAAAAGTTCAGCAAAGCCTCACAGGGAATAATGATGTCCTAAAAGAAAATTTGATATAAGAATTTCAGTGGTCCCTTAAGTTTGATATACTGAGAGTTGGCTGTTTTATGACAAATGGAGATTGAGCTTTATTTAGCATAACAGCTTTGTTTATCAAAGAGTATGAATATTGAAGTGAAATAGTAAAAGCAGAGAAAATAAGTTGTATGTTTACATATCTACTACCTTTCCTCTCTGCACCCTATGGTACATAAGACCAAGACCCATCTTTACAGTTATCCTGTCTTTTGTAACTAATTCTTCTTCTTTAAATCTCTCTCAACCAACCATATTTCTTTATTATTATTTGATATGATTTTATTTTACTTTATTTGTTGTTTCTTTAAATCTGCCTCTGTTCCCATTTCTTTTCTTTTTTTGGAATCCGTGGCAAACCTTGGAATTACTCATCTGTCCATTCTTTCCTTCTTTTTCTTTCATTTTTTTTTTTAATTTTTAATTTTATTTTGTAAATTTTGTGATAACAAACAAAAAGTTTGTATGACATACAGATATTTCATTATGATGAAGACTTAACTTTAGATCATCCCTGGAAGTTGACTAGGGGTGCTGTTATAGGAAGCATATTGAGGTCCCAGCTCTTTTCATAGCTCTATAATGAACTACCATTAGATGTTGAATGCATCTTCACCAAATGTGTTCAAGTTGAGATATGATAGGTGTTTTTAAGTGTCTATACACTTGGTGAGTCCCATAATAATAATTTGTTATATGTGATAGTGAAAATATTTTTAATATTACCTAGCTACTCTGTTTAAAAACCATTTAATCTGGCCTCCTGTTTCTTTGTCAGTCTTGATGTGTGATTCATATAATAATATGGCATTCATGCATTGCTTTTGAGGATTTTATTTTGGTATTTATTTGATATTTGAATAATTTTCATATATTATTTACTGTTCTGAAAGCAGCATTTGCTTTTGGGAAGCTTTCTGTTATATTCATATCAGTTCTGTCTTCATTATAAATAAACATTATTTCCTGAGTATATAAAAATTTTTTACACAGTAAATTTTAATTTTTTTCTGACATTTGTATTTGGTTTACGATCTTTTGTTTCATTAAATTTTTTTTTTTTGTTTCATTTATTCATTTTGTTTTTTTTAACCCTATTTTTCAACTGTTTTATACAATGCTTTTGATTTCTATCTCAGTATGTTTCAATGATACAGTAATCTACCATTTATCTGACTTTCAAAACAATAACCCTTCAATTAATCAACATTTTAATGTCAACTGACTTCTGGTATAGCACCATATAATTGTATTTCAGTTATCTGACGCTTCAGTTATCAGAATACAAATTACCTTTCTAATGCGGTCAAATAAATGGTAGGTTACTGAACTAAAACTGTCAACTACATATTACACCTTTGATATGACAGTTCATTTTATTTCTCTCCTTTATACTTAACTTTTTCATAATTCAATCAATTTCGTTAAAAAGTGGTCTTCACATTATTTAAACCTATATTGCACCAATTCTTATCTCAAACCATTCTTAAAAGTGTCATTTCCTGAAAAATTTAAAGCCAATCTTAATGTCGTTTGCTGTATAGTCTCGCATATTTATCTTGAACCTGTAGCTTCTAATAATTATACATAATATGGAGTGTTAAAGGTGAATGAAATAAATGAAGGGTATTTATTCCAAATACTGAGTAAGTACTCTAGATGTTTAGTAAGGCAGTGAAACTAATTTGGCTGTTTAATGACAATCTTACAATGATCCAAGTTTCTAAGGTAGGAGAATAAGATATAGTGTCATTCAGGGGTGAATATTCTGGGTGTACTATGTGTTTGGTGCTCATCCACGAAATATCAGTATCACCGATATTATATTTTTGCATTTATTCCCTTTAAAGACTCCCCTAATTGTTTGCAGACTTTGCATGATTCCTAAAATTACACGCAATATACTAATGCTTCATTGCCTTATTCACGAGGATAATGAAGCATTAGTGCTTCATGAAGAGGCACTTTTCGGCCTGTAAACATTGTGTCACATTCGCATTAATAGCTTGGGGGTGTGTTTTCAAAATGCATACACCTTTGTGCCCTTTGAAAAGATGTAAAGAGGAACGCAGCAGGTCAAATTCTTAGTGCTCTAGTATTTTTAAACCACTGAGAAGGCGAGGCTGGGTGAGCTCACATTGAGAGCTCACCCAGCACCTAGCGGCTGTGATTGGTTATTGTGTCAACCAATCCAATTGAACGTTGTCTCTTGTCATGAGTTGAACGCTTTCTGTATCTGGTGGCTATATTACAAACAGCTGTTACACATGTTTTCTTGGCTCTGTTCCTTTTTATTATGCCTTCTTTTAGACCTTGCACGAAGTTTGTAATCCCCAAAGAACTCGGCATGATTCTTTCATCTTAAGTTTCAAGTTCGATCAGCACTTTGTTCTCTTCCGAGCTTTCTGTTGATTGTAATTTGCTGGCCATCAGAAAGTTGTTTGAACCTTTCTGATTGACTTTGGAGGTGTTTTCGTGCAAAGCTTGTAAGCCTTTCTCATACACACAAAGTTTATAAACAACTTTGTCGGCATGTAGATCGATTACATACAGCTCCGGCAGCAAAACATTACCTTGTTTTTTAACACTCTGAAATATTCTTATTAAAGGAGTATATACAGTTAACTTCCAAAGGGTTATTCACAAAAATATCTAGTACAAAATATACAGAGACAAACAAGTTATTTTTACAACATTCTAATGGGACTTGACCTCTGTAAAAAAGCGCTTTGATATTTTTAAGCTACATCGAATTTTTACACTTCCAAAGATCTTCTTCCACACCTAGCCCACCCAAGGGTTTACAAAATACAATGCACATGTAACTTACCATACATAGGGGAAATAGGGTGAACCATCCCAATTAAGAAGGACGAACACAAACGACACTTTAAATACCTCAATTTTGAAAAAACCGGCCTTTCAGTCCACTCACTCCAGACATACAACAGAATTGATTGGCAAGGTACCAAGTCCCTACACTGCACCAAAACTTGGTTTGAGAGGAAATTTATAGAAGCATGTGAAATGTTCAAACATAATCCGAACCTGAAAAAAATGATGGTCTGACCATTCCAAAAATGTGAAGGACTCATTTGCAACCATTATGGCAACCAGAACAAGTCAAGGAAAAATTTCAATACAAAGAAGACTTGGTGAAGTTTTTTTTTTTTTTTTTTTTAAACATTTAATAACAACCTGAACTGTACAAGTCCTGAAGAAAAGCTTAAACGTGAGGACTTTAGCAGGCGTTTTTTTTTTTTTTTTAAACTGTTAGAGGTCATGCTAAGTAAAATATCAATTAACAGCAATAGATTCAGTTTAACTTTGTAGAGTGCAAGAGCATGTAGCTTGTTTTCATATACACATGTATTTTTCTGATGATGACCTCAATACATGGGTCGAAATGTCAATTGTTATTTCATTAAGAATAAGTAAATTATCATTTCGTAAAATTCGTAAATTCGTAAATATAAAATTTGAGAGATGTTTTAGAGGTCATATTATGTAATCTTAATTGAGTTTCTTTAGTCATTTGTTTTTCAAAATTTCTTTTAATTATGCCATTCATTCTATTGTAAATTTGTAATCTTTCTTCCAGTTGTGAATCAGTATTGAATTGCGAGATTATATTTCCTAAGTATTTGAATTTCTTAACGTGTTTTCTGTTATTTTATTGTTAGGCATAAATTTTGACTTTTTGAATGGTGTTTCCACACATTGCCATACCTTCTGTTTTTGTTTCAGAGGTTTTCATTTCAAATCTTTTTTTGCTATTTCATTTAGATGGTTATTTGCAATTTGCAGTTTATCTTCTGAATTTGAAATTGGTACTTGATCATCTGCATAAAGTATAGTATTTAGCTCTATATTATTTGTTAGTTTAATTCCATCTTTGACAGTTGTTTTTCATTCTTTTAAGATTTTATTTATATAAATGTTGAATAGAATTGGGGATAAACCATAGCCTTGTCTCACTTCTTTATTTATGGTTATAGGTTCTTGTAATGTTCCATCTGCAAATTTGATGCAAATTTTTGTTTCTCTGTATAGACTTTATTGCTTTAATTAGTTGAGGAGGTATTTTACCATCTTGTAACATTTTTCAGAGTAGATTTCTGTTCAAATTATCATAAGCTTTTTCATAGTCAATAAATAGAAGAAAAGCGGGCAGGTTAAATTCTTTTTCTTTCTTTCTATGATCTTCTATGATGCCAGCCTGGTTGGCTGAGTGGTTAGCGTATCCGCTCTCCAGCCAAAAGGCTGCGGGTTTGAATCCCACCGTGGGCATGGATGTCTGTGAAAATGTGATGGTAGGTGGTAGATGGCGTTCGTGTAGATGATGATGGTAGTTGTGGTTCGTTGTAGTTGATGGATTGAGTGGTGGAGACAGAGAGTTGTAAAGTAGGTGCTCTCCCTCGATTAGTTTCCTTAGTCTCCCTGGGGTGTTATGTATTAATAATAATGATGATGATGATGATTGTTGCATTGTGAAAGAGACATCTGCACAACCTCTTCCCCCTCTTCTGAAACCACAATTTAGAAGAAGAACCTCATAGTTCTTCTTCTAAATTCTTTAAGATATTTGCATATAGTTTATATGCTGTTATTAAAAGAGTAATACCTCTATAATTTCCACATTTGTTCTTGGGACCTTTTTTGTGAATATTTATTACTACTCCAGTTTCCCATTCATTTAGTATCTTTTGATATTTCCAGATATTATTGAAGGAAGATTTCTTTTAAGCTGTTGTCTGCATATTTAAAGAGCTCAACACATATTCCATCTACTCCTGAGCTTTTTCTATTTTTTGATTTTTATAAAATTATTTTTCTAATTCTTCAATTACTATTTCTTCTTTACTTTCCTGTATATTGATATCTTCAGTTTTGGGAATTTTGTCATTGTTTTCTATTTCTTGTTTTTCATTCCACAATATTTTGTAGTATTCTATAGAATCCTCTTTGGAAATTAGATTACAGGTAACCCTCGTATAATGCAGTGTGCTTATACAATTCAATTTCTATATAACAGGGTCTACAAATTGTAGTAAACCATTATCTTTTTAGATATTTTTTCACCATGTGACTTAATAATCAAATTTTATCTTCGTTAAATTTGCGTCTACCCTTATCGCGCATGTAGTTATAAGAAGCAAATTTATATTAGAGAAGATACCCTTTAGCATGCATGTATGTCAATTGTTTAGTGTATAAAGTGTTTATTATTATTCTGGGCAACTCCAATGAGTCGACAGACTCATCGAGGGAGGCCCTAACATCATGTCAAGAACAACTATTCGACATTCACACAGTATCTATCATACCTTGCCTTGAACTCATTCACGGTCGTAGCAAACACCACAGACTATGGCAGCTTATTCCACTCATTCACCATTCCCCAAGTAAAAAACCTAGCTCTAACACCCTTGTTAACCACATTCTTGCCCAGCTTCCATGCATGGCCCCTAGTCCTCCCACCACCAGTCCTATTTTCAAAAATATCTTCTGGATTAATCTTATAGAAACCCTTCAGTAATTTGAATGTCTCAATCATATCACCCCTTTTCCGCCTATCGACCAATTTTTCATCATCATCATCAAATTCCTGCCATGTACCCTCAAGGGGTGTACAGGATATGATAGTACTACATGAAAAAAATTACATCATTACTAACTTCCTATCTATAATTTTCCTCCAAATCAGTCTGTTACTTGTCAAGACTCCAACATTATCAGATCTTATATTTCTATCATCTAAGGCACTTTGTACCATATCAATCCACCTATATCTTGGTCTTCCTCTAGGTCATTTTCCAGCCAACCTGGCATGGAACACTTGATTTGCTAATCTTTCCTCGCCCATTCTGTTTAAGTGACCATACCACCTGAGATTAACTTTGCTAACACATTCCTGGATGTTGACAATGTCAAGTTCTTTCCTAATATCCTTGTTTTTAATATGATAATGCCATTGATTCCATCTATTCACGCCTATAATCTTTCTCAGGACTCTAATATCTGCCGTCTCTAGTCTTTGGTCAAGTGTTTTACTTCTGACCCAGCTCTCAGATCCATAAGTTAAAACTGGTTTGAACAATGTCTTGTATACAGCTAATTTAGTGTTCCAACTAATTTCTCTCTTATTCCATATGAATTTATTCAATTGACTTCCTACCATAGCAGCTTTGCTGAATCTGTTGTCTTTTTCTATGTTTAATTTACCATCTTCAGTAAAAATCGTGCCTAAGCAGCTGAAATGTTTCACTTGTTCCACAGGTTCTCCATTCACAACACAGTTGACATTTTCAACGATTCTGCCTATATTCATTGTCTTTGTCTTTTTATTGCTGACCTTCATACCATATCTATTAAAACAGCTATTCAATTTAGTCAGAGAATCTTGCAGACTTGTAGCAGATTTATTTAGAAGTATAACATCATCCACATAAAGCAAAGAGCTGACATTAATATCTCCAATTTTGATATCATGTTTAATACCACTTTCCTTCATAAAGTGATCCATATAGATAATGAATAACAGAGGGGATAATGTACATCCCTGTCTCACACCAAATTTAACATTAAACCATCTTCCTGTACTTCCTTCAATTCTAACTGCTGACTTACAACTCAAATAAAGACTAAGTATTGCTTGATATAATGCCCCATTGACACCATATAACTGTAGCGTATTGAATAGCTTCTCTCTTGGCACCTTGTCATATGCCTTTTCCAGATCGACAATACTTAAATACAGATCTTTGTTATATTCCCATGCTTTCTCCACTATTTGTCGTAAAGTGAAGATCTGATACTGACAGCCTCTATTTCGCCTGAATCCAACTTTTCTTCCACAATTCTTCTCAACTGTTTCTGAAGTATACTTGCATAGATCTTGCCAGGAACACTCAGTAGGGAAATACCTCTGAAATTCTCACATTCAGTTTTATTTCCCTTTTTATATATGGGTACTATTAGAGCTCTACTCCAATCATCGGGAACTCGTCCCTCTGTCCAGACTTTCTGAACTATGCAGTGCAGCCACTGTAAGACTGTTATACCACCATACTTCAGCATTTCTAGTCAAATATCATCTACTCCTGCTGCCTTTTCACATTCCAAGCCTTTGATAGCTTTTTCTACTTCAAGTATGGATATGTATTCCTGACTGCATGCCTGGTCAGTGTTTTTTACCACTGTGCTGTCATTACTGCTTGTTTCATTTAGCAGTTTTTCAAAGTAATTACTCCATACTTCAAGGATATCCTTTTTTCTGTTTTCATGTCACCTTTATCATCTCTAACTCCTTTTAGAGCACTCTTTCCTCCATTCCTAAGCTTCTTCAACAATATCCAAAATATCTTACGACCTTCTTGATATTTAGTTTCTATGTTCTTGTCAAAGCCCTCCCATGACTTTTGTTTAGCTAGTTTTACACAGTGTTTAGCATTCTTGCATTTGTCTCTGTATTCTCTAAGAGCACAAGCTGACTTATTTGACAGGAACTTTTGATATGCTTTCTTCTTTTCCTTCCTTGCCTCTTTAACTTCCTGTGTCCACCAGGGAGTTCTGATTTTTTTTATCCTTGCAGACAAACTCACCACATGACTCTCTGGCAGAATCAGTCAATGTTTTCTTCGGAGTTTGCCACTGAATCTTCAAGGTTTGATTCCTGTTCTCAAACTCTTTCATTTTTTCTTCAATAATCTTTATGTATTTTAGTCTACAGTTCACATCTGAGAGCTGCTCAACTTTTATTCGCTTTAAAACTTTCTTACATGTTATTCTTTTCAATATGAAATTCAATTTTATCCTGCTCAAGACTAAATAGTGATCACTTCCAATTTCAAATCCTCTGTACACTCTGGTGTCCCTGCACCAGGGGAAAACATCACTATCAACAATAACATAGTCAATGAGACTTTTCTTATTCCTTGCCTCTTCTCTCCATGTGAATTTGTGCACATTTTTATGTTGGAACATGGTGTTAGTAATAACCAGTCCATGTCCTGAGCAGAAATCCAACAGCTATTTGCCATTATTATTAGCTTTGCTCTTTTCTTCAAATTTTCCCAAAATATTTTTGTATGTCTCACAATCATTTTTTACTCTGCTATTTGGATCCCCAACAAGGATCAACTTTTCCTTTTTCATTGTGTCAGTTGTTTTTTCTAAAGCATCTAAAAATTCCTCACTTCTACCTTAGTAGAACTTTCTGTTGTACCATAGGCACAAATAAGTCTCATTGTCCATTTCCCTATTCTCATATTTGCCCACATTACTCTACTTGAGACTGACTGCCATTCAAGAAGATTAGCCTCGTATTTTGTGTTGAATACTATGGCTACTCCTTCTTTTCCTTGATTGTCATTGCCTGAATATAATATTTTGTATTTATTGCTCAGAAAGATCTCGCCAGTTTTTGTCTTTTTTGTTTCAGTCACCCCTATTATGTCGATCTGGTATTTATCTAATTCCTTGCTAGCTCCATTTCTTTGCCATTCAGGCTTCTTATGTTGAAAGTACCAATCTTTAACTCTGGTGATGTTTAGTTGGGGTGTGTTTTCAGATTCATTCCAGTAGCTGACTTTTCGCTGTTCGCCCTGGTTCCCTGGCAAAAACAACGAGGGCCTTGTTTAACCAGGCGACGCCCCAGCTGGCATGAAATTTTGTCATGTCGTACCATCATTTTTTATTTTGGTTTAACCAATAAGAATACAATTTGTTCGGCTAAATCTTAAATTGCCAGCCCATCCTCGTTCGTTCAGTATCCAAGTAGATACCCAACAGGGTGTACCACGAGAAGGTGAGGATTGGACATTAGGTCAGAAGCCCTGTTGGTTCTCCACATTCCTTTAAAGGCTGTGTGGAGGTCTCCTTTCAGTTATACAGCTTTGACCCTTAAGCACCCCTTTTTTCTCGACCAATTTTTGCAACCCACAAATCTTCAACTTATTCTCATAAGGTTCATTTCACAGACCTGCTATCATCTTGGTCACTCGTCTCTGGATCCTCTCCACTTTCTCCCCATCACGAAGAAACCCTGGTGCCCATAACTGGGCACAGTAGTCCAGATTGGTTCTTATCAAGGCTCGATACAGAGGAACAATAACTTGTTTGTCTCTGCATGTTAAAGTATCTTTCAGATGCCAAGTGATTTGATGAGCTGATTTAGCCACTTTTGCAATGTACCCCCTAAACTTCAATTCCCTATCTACCAACGCTCCCAAATCCCTGGCCTCATCAATCTCCTGGAGTACGGTTCCACCAATGTGATATACTCCTGCTATTCTTTTCACCCCAAAATGCATAACCGTACACTTTGCCACATTAAATTGACATCCATTTTTCCTAGCCTAGTTCTCCAAACTATCCAAATCATCCTGTGAAATTTTGACATCCTGTGCACTCACAATTGGTCTACCCAACTTTACATCATCAGCAAACAAGTGAACACTTCCTCTCAGATCCTTTCCTATATCATTGATGAACAAATTGAAAAGTAGTGGTCTAAGAACAGAGCCCTGTGGTACGCCACTAGTTACAAGCCGTCTTTTAGATTCAACTCCTGAATAAACCACTCTCTGGTATCTCTCCATCAACCACCCTCCTATTCATCTCACCAACCCTATATCCATCCCCATCTGCTCCAGTTTACTGATTAGAGTTCCATGTGGTATCCTGTCAAAGGCCTTGGCAAGGTCCAGTAGAATCACTGTAAACCCATTACCCTTATTAAGTTCAGCCGTCACTGTGTTATAAAACATGAGCAAGTTACTGAGGCATGATCTACCCTCACAAAACCATATTGTCCCCCATACAATATCCCATTTTCATCTATCCAATCCTGTATTCTTTTCTTGACTAATTTCTCTGAGACCTTGACAACGATTCCTGAAATGCTAATCGGTCGATAATTTACAACAGCAGTCTTGGAACCACTTTTATGTAGTGGAACTGTTTTGCCTCTCTTTCCACCCCCTCAGTACTAACCCACACCCGAGACTCAAATTAAACAAAATGGTCAAGGGTACTGACAATTCTTTAGCCGCTTCTCGTACGACACGAGCCGGTATACCATCCAATCCCACAGATGTATTGACATTGAGGTTATGCAATAGACTATTCGCCTCCACTTCATTCCCCACAATTCCTGTGTAATTTACTGGTTCATTCATTTTTGAAATGTCACCACCTGGATGATATATTCTTGCAAAGCGCTCACTCAGTAACTCCACTATATCAACTGATTCAGTTACCTCCCTACCATCGGCATTCTTTAAAATCATTCTACCATATACATTTTTACTTTTACTTGCAACATATCGAAAAAACTGTTTAGGATTCTCTTTAGCCTGCATGGCCAATGTTCTTTCGTAATCTTTTTTGCTTTTCTTACCACACTCGTTACCCTTCTGGCCTGCGCTTTATACCGTTCATGTGCTTTCCGGTCACCTTTCTCCTTAAATTCCCTCCATAGTTGTTTCTTTTTTTGCAGCTGAAGCTTAATGGTGTTATTCATCCATTTAACCCCTACCTGATTTATTATTCGGACTCTAGGTATACAGTCAGCCATTGCTTCATGCAAACACTTCTTAACTGCCTCCCATGCACTATCAACTTCTAGTCCTTGCAGTTGTACATGCCATGGCACTGAACCAATCAAACTACTAAGCTGTCGTATTTTCCAGCCCAATAATTTCACATGTACCCTGTCTTAATTGTAAATTCCACACCTTTAGCCACATCCAGTCAAGACCCAAATTATTGAAATATTTATTGTTGTTGAATTATTGTTGAAATTTGCCTTCATTTTTTGCCAGGAAAGCGCATTAAAAATCATAACTATGTTAATCTCAAGCAGAGCACTATTTTCTGGTGATTTTCATACAATATGTAATGCATCTTTTATGTAAAATTTTATTTTTATAGTAATGGCCACTTAGAGGGCTTTTGCGATATGATTGAAAACGAAATTAGTGAATTAATGGGAAAACAGATTTAAATGTGAAGGAACTGGTACAATTAATAGTTGATGTCAAACCAAATGGCAGATAAAGTTCTTCTGAAGATTCTGATTGTGATGAATCCGTTAAAGAATTCAGTTTAAAGAAATTAACAGAACGATTGGACTTGGCAAGAAAGTTAGGAAGTTATTTTACATATAATGATCCCTCAAAGGAGTGCTCCGAAACAATTGGATATTTGTTTAGCTCCATATTATGAACTTAATAAAAAAAAACTGCAGCATAGTGGTAAGCTAGGTCTTATTACTTCTTCATATCATGTTGGAGGCTTAATGGATTTTTTACAACACTCAAAAAGAATTAAAATAGAATTTAATACTTCCTATATTTCGTCCTAGTCACTAGGACATCTACAGGGATTACAAAAACAATTAATGTAACATGCACACACAAATCTTACAATACTAAGCCCAACCACTTGGGTGACACTAAAGTCCTATCTAGGTGGAGCGCCCTCTAAGGGCAGTAGTAGGTGGCCTGGAATGTAAGGTTGGATCTCTGGTGATGAGTGTTTCCCAAATCTTCGGAAGCTTAATGCAACCGTATTTATTAAGATTTGGTTGGTTTCTGAGAGCTGCTGCTGCTTCTAAGAAAAGTCTCTTTCTTGAATTTGCTGTGGTGGGTTTCTTCCATGATACTCTGTGGGTGGTGTCCAAAACATGGTCAGCCAAGCCTGAATGGCCATAGTTGTGTTTACAGATGTAAGACGTGTTCCTCCAGGCAGATGGATGCTGATCTGCCTGTCTGTCCAAAGTACGCCAGCTTACAGGAACAGGGTACTTAGTAAACTCCAGGCAGCGAGAGAGGAGGGAGCTGATCTTTCGCAGAACGGATAAGAGTAGCAAGTTTGTGGTAGGGCTTATATATTGTGTGTAGGTTGTACTTTTTTAGTATCTTGGCTATTTTTGCAGATGTGCCACGGATGTAGGGTATGGTGATGGCATTTTTAAAATCTTGTTGACGAGAAGAATGGGGAATGGGGGAGGGAACTGATTTTTTTTTGATACTGTGTTCGCTGTAGTCGTTGGAGAGGAAAGTGTTGTGTATGTGGTTAAGCTCAGTAGTAAGGGCGATTCCACTGGAACAAAGATTGTGGGCTCTCTTAGTAAGAGTTTTGATGATGGTGCCGGTTCCACTGGAACAAAGATTGTGGGCTCTCTTAGTAAGAGTTTTGATGATGCCATATTGTTGTGAGAGGTGGTGGTGGGAGAGTTTGTGAATGTATCTGCCTGTGTGTGTGTTTGGGTTTTCTGTATACAGTGAAGGCAAGTGTATCATTCACGCCTGCCTAATGATACACTTGCCTTCACTGTATACAGAAAACCCCCACACACAGGCAGATACATTCACAAACTCTCCCACCACCACCCCTCACAACAATATGGCATAATCAAAACTCTTACTAAGAGAGCCCACAATCTTTGTTCCAGTTGAACCGCCCTTACTACTGAGCTTAACCACATACACAACACTTTCCTCTCCAACGGCTACAGCGAACACAGGATCAAAAAAAAAATCAGTTCCCTCCCCCATTCCCCGTCCTTCTCGTCAACAAGATTTTAAAAATGCCATCACCATACCCTACATCCGTGGCACATCTGAAAAAATAGCCAAGATACTAAAAAAGTACAACCTACACACGGTATATAAGCTCTACCGCAAACTTACTACCCTTATCCGTTCTGCGAAAGATCAGCTCCCTCCTCTCTCGCTGCCTGGAGTTTACAAAGTACCCTGTTCCTGTAAGCTGGCGTACTTTGGACAGACAGGCAGATCAGCATCCATCCGCCTGGAGGAACACAAGTCTTACATCTGTAAACACAACTATGGCCATTCAAACTTGGCTGACCATGTTTTGGACACCACCCACAGAGTATCATGGAAGAAAACCACCATGCTCCACCACAGCAAATTCAAGAAAGAGAGACTTTTCTTAAAAGCAGCATTAGCAGCTCTCAGAAACCAACCAAATCTTAATAAATACGGTTGCATTAAGCTTCCGAAGATTTGGGAAACACTCATCACCAGAGATCCCACCTTACATTCCAGGCCACCTACTTACCACCCTTAGAGGGCGCTCCACCTAGATAGGACTTTAGTGTCAACCAAGTGGTTGGGCTTAGTATTGTAAGATTTGTGTGTGCATGTTATATTAATTGTTTTTGTAATCCCCGTAGATGTCCTAGTGACTAGGACGAAATATAGAAAGTATTAAATTCTATTTTAATTCTTTTTGAGTGTTGTAAAAAATCCATTAAGCCTCCAACATGATGTCCTCACAGCTTTTAAGCCTCTACTCACACAACTTTATAACTAAACCAGCCGAAGTATTCAATGAGAATTATACTAATGATGTCCAAGAGATTTCAAGTGATGATGACATTATAAATAAAGAATATCTACGAAATGTTAGTTTTGAAGATGGTGATGACGATTAAAATATGCACTTTATTTTATTTTGCCTAAAACATTTATGCATTATGTGCAATGAAGTTTACATATTAATTTGTAATTTTAATAAATTTATACTGTACTATGTATTTTTTTCATAGTTTATGTTTTCTTACCTTACATGAATTACCCGAATTAAATAAATTTTTTTTTTTTGGATATGTCGTTGTTTATATAATAAAAAAAATCTATTTTGAAACATAACGCTACTTTTTCTATGCGATCTGCATAGAAAATTCTATGGGATCTTTTTCTCGCATAACGCAATTTATATAATGCGACATTTCTATGGAACCTAACATCAGCGTTATACGAGGGTTACCTGTATTTCTAAATTTGTCATTTTCTGTTTGTAGTTGCCTGAAAATTTTAAAACCTATTCTTTGTGCTCCAGTAATATCATGCTCTAATGATTTAGCATATTTACTCTAATCTTCTCTGTGTATACTTCTGGAAAGCTTTCTTACTTCAGCCCGTAATTTCTTATATGTATATAGTCAGTAGTGTTTTTGCTCTGCAGATAGATTTTAAAAGCCTGTTTTTTCCTTTCGATTAATTCCTTTAAGTCATTATTCCAAGTTCTGAGCCATTTTTTTGTTTTTCCATGTGATAAAATGGTTTCCTTTATATTTTTCCAGTCAGTTTCAATATTGTTTGTGGTTGGTTGGTTTTATTTTATCTCTTATTCTGCTTTTATATAAGTTTCTATCACTCTCCTGTTCTAGGAGGTGAATTTTAAATTGTTTATTAGCTGTTGATTCTTTATCTTTTTTTCTTTTGGAGTATGTGATTCTCTTCATGAATTCAAATCTGCTTTCAACTTACATGTGATCACTATCAATTTTGCTCCCTCTAAAAACCCTTGTATCCTTGTGACTCACAGTTACCCTTGTCATTGCCAACACCATTCATTTGTCTCAGCTGAACTCACCCTGCATACCCCCCCCCTCCCACACACACACACACACCAATTCTTCTAGTTTTCCTGATTTTGTACTTCTGACCTCTCACTGAATGACACTCTTTCCAAACATCTAATTCTAAACTAATTCACTCCATAGTTCTGTAAACTGCCCACCAATCTTCTTGTTAACTCATTTGCAATCATGCCCCTTCTTCTCAATTCATTCCTGTCATACTGAAACATCAGACTCACAATGTTTACTTTCTCACTCTTCTTTTTTTTGCTTCTGTCAGCAACTCTTTCATATATTTTCCCATTGCTTTTTTCTCACCTTTGAAATCATTCTTGCCAGCCAAAAACAATAAATTTTTCACTTCTACCCTCTACAAACTATCAGCTTCAAAAACATCCTTGATCTTCACAACCGGGTAGCATGCCTTCATCACTTTCTCATTAAGTAAAGCTCTTATCTTTGAATCTCCATACAGTACTTTCTCCTTACTTCCAAATTATCACACTTTTATACTTTTCGGTTTCACATTCTCTTTCCTTCTCCCTCTAATGTACTACACAACAATAGTTTCTCCAGTCACTGTAGCTCGCATCTGTTCTCCTGTTGTGAAGGATGCTGCATAAGTATGCTGTTTCACTCCTTACTGTCACCTCATCATAAACATTACCTTCATCCACTTCTTTCTTGTTCTCATTTACATCTCATGCTATCTGCATACTCTGACACTTTCACTATTTTGCCTTATGTTAATATTAGTTATTTCATTCTCTTACTTCCCACACATCTCCCATTTCTTGCACCTGCACAAGAAACATTTCCAGCACTCGTTCTCTCCACTGTCACTTTCATACCGTATATCTTTCACTCATGACAATGAGTACATTGAACCCACACTAAATTGTGTGAAATTTGTTTTCATTGTACATATTGGTGCCCTGAAAAATGCTTTCTGTACTATGCCACATATTCAAATTCTTAAACAAACTCACATACTCAACTTTAAACTCTAAAGGATGTAATTTCTACCAAAAATAATTTCTAAAATTACTAATATTCACTAAAATAAAAGACTTATCTGTAAGCCACATGCATCACTGCTTCTGCTGTGTGCTATGCCAACACCATCCTAATATACAAGATAACTATCCTGAAGTTGCAAATGGACATTCTAGAGGCTACTGAAAGCTTAGAAATGGAGGAAATAATGCTGTAAAAATAATTGAAGATAATAAAAGTTACTTCAAAGCTGAAAATAAAAATAATTTAGATGTCTGTAGTAATTACTTTGAACGATTACTAAATGAAATAAGCATTGTGGAAACTTTCAAGAGGAATGCAGTCGGGAGTACATATCAATATCAAAAAACCTGAATTGTGGAAATGCAACTGGAGTAGATGATATTCGACCAGAAATGTTAAAATTTGGATTTAAAGAAGTTTTAAAAATTGTTATGACATGCCTTCCTTCATGTAATATACACCTGTTATATTTATCTGTAGACTGCTTCTATCTTCTGTATAGCTGTATTCTCTCTCCCCCCCCCCCCCCAATGCTGTTAAAGTGAATCTTTTCTATTTGCTGTTTCTTTTTGTTTCATGCAGTGGCAGTTTGCCTTCTCTCCCAGGTATTTGCCTCACCCAGTAGGCTGAACTTCTGTAAGGTTGGTGTTAGCAAGGGCATGTGGCTGTAAAACTTTTCGAGATCATCTGAATGTGGACAAACCTCAAGGAAATGGATAGATTAACGCATTCCAGAAGTGATGCTTGTCAGCTTTGCCTGGGTCCACGAAAAATGGGAGGGCAAAAATTTTCCTTTTCATCTTCTTCACAGCCAGCCAACGCTGAAAAGGGCATCAGAATAGGAACCTTGAATGTGGGTTCCTTCAATGTAATGAGTCGAGAGGTTGTTGACTCGATGCAATGGAGAAGGCTGGCAATACTGTGTGTGCAAGAAACAAAATGGAAAGGACAAACAGCATGAGAGATTGGAGAAGGATACAAGTTATGTTATTGTGTCATGAACAGACAACAGGATGAAGTGGGAATTGTACTCAATCAGAAACATTAAAAAGAAAATGTGCTAGAAGTGAATAGATTATCAGATAGAATAATTGTGGTGCATATAGACCTTGGTGGTGAAATTCTGATTTTAGTGAGCATATTTGCATCTCAAGCTGGCTGTGAAGAAGATGAAAAGGAAAAATTTTGGAGAGATCTAGAATGTATAATAAGCAGATTACAAAGTAAGGAATGGATCTTTGTGTGGTGACCTTAATGGTTGGTGAAAGTAGTGAAGGTAGGGAGACAATACAAAGAAGATACGTAGTCAGTGAAAGAATCAATGAAGGTGATAGGATTCCTGATTTTGCAATGGCAGGGAATCTTGTTATATTGACCCACAGGTACACATATAGCAGTGGGGGAGGCACTCCAAGGTGGACTATATACTCTGTAGAAGGGAATATATGAGGGAGTTAAATGAATGTAAAGGAGAGGCAGTGGCAGAGCAGCACAGGCTTCTATTTGGCCAAGTAGGAATAAAAGGAGTAAAACAGAAGCACGCAAAAGGGCTCATCAAAACAAGATGGTGGAAGCTGGGAGATAATGATCTTAGAGAAGAGCTCATCAAGAAGATATAAGCAGTGATTGCTGAAAATGAACCAATGAGAGATGGAAAATGAGAAGACAAAATGGAAAACATCTGTAACATTGGCGAAGAGGTGTTGGGGCAAACATCAGGAAATATTATAATGGAAAAAATATCAGGAAATGAGGTATAAAAGTATATTAGGGAAAAGAAAATGGCCAAGCATAATTGAGACAGAATAGGTGATGAGAATAGAATCTAGAGAAGCAAAGAAAAAGGCAAAGAGAGCAGTAGCAAGATCTAAAGTTGAAGCCTGTGCTAACCTGTACCAAAGTCTGGATAATGCAGAAGGTGTCAAAAAGGCCATCAGGATAGCCAGACAAAAGAAAAGTAAAGATATATTCCAAGCCAGGATGACTAAGGGAGAGGATGATACTATTCTATATAAGGAAATTGATGTGTTGGATAGATAGAAAGAGTATTTTGAGAAATTAATGAATGAAATAAATAGGGATATATGAAAGGATGGAGATCTGGTCATGGGGCTAGTTCTTGACATAACAAAAATGGAAACGGAGGTAGCACTGAGAAAGATGAAAAATGAGAAGCCAGTTGGACCTGATAACATCCCCATAGAAGTATGGAATGTCTAGGTGAATTAGGCATGACTCTACTAGCAGTTGCCTTGCTTTTAACAGAATCATTGAAACTGAAAAACTGCCAGAGGAATGGAGAGAGTATACTGGTTACAGTATATAACAACAAAGGTGATATCCAGTCCTGTAGTATCTACAGAGGAATTAAACTCATGAGTCACACTATAAAGGTATGGGAAAGGGTAATTGAGAAGAGATTGTGAGACTTGGTGTCAATTAGGGAAGAGCATTTAGGTTTATGCCCAGTCATGGAACATAAACCCAATGGTACAGGCATGCAACAAGTGTCTAGATTCATGTATCTAGGATCATGTAAGGGATACCTGTACTCAAAATTTAATAGGAGGATCCAATCAGGGTGAATAAACTGAAATATATTTTCAGGAATCTTGTGTGATACAAAAGTATCTAGCAAATTAAATGGAAAGATCTATAAAATCATAATAAGACCTGCATTGATGTATAGCAGTGAGACCTGGCAGATGACCAAAATATGGGAAAAGAGAATGGATGTAGCTGAAGTGTGAATACTGAAACTTACGATTGATCAGGGAGAACAACGAAGGTAACCCAAATATCTAAAAAGATTCGGAAAAGATGTGTGGGAAGGAGAGTGCTGGAGATGAAGCCACGAGGCAAAAGAAGTAAAGGGAGACCTAAATAATGATGGCTGGACAACTTGAAAGGGGACCTCCAAGACCCCAGACCAGAGGAGAAGATGGCCTCAGACAGAATTGAGTGGTGGAGGTTGACTGCTGCAGCAACCCTACTTTAGTGGGAATGATTCTGAAAAAGAAGATAAAATTGTTGATTGGCGTTTCATAATAATGTAAACTTAATCATCTAGTACTGTCCGTGGACCTTAACCCCCCCCACTTCCCTTGAAGCTACAAATCAGAAAATAATGATGATGAACTGCTCATTGAATATCTTGACTATATCTTCTACAGCAGTTACCAATCTACCATTTTCACCCACTAACATTATTTACCTATAGTCATTTCTTTTTCTACTGTTTGCATATTGAAAGATATCTAGGATTTTTCTTGGCTTTGTAATCAATGTCATGTTTCTAGATGATAAAGGTATCACTGAATATCTCCACTAGATGGCGTTTCTTGGATAGTGCAAGAAACTTTTTTTCCCCAAAGTTTAATTGTAAGTGGCTCACAGATCAAACTGGAAAATAAACTAAATTGTTTGTCAGTAATGATCTAATGAAAATTGTTCATCCTCTACTCACAAAAATTTCAGATAATCCTGAACATTTCCTCAACACCCTGGACCTTTTCTTAAACCCCCCCCCCCACCCCACACACCTTCTCCTCCACTCATATGGCACTTTCTGTCCTTGCAAACCATGTCATCTTCCTGCTCTTTGTACTCCTTATATAAATAATTACTTCCCTTCCTCTTGTGCTGCCTCTATAGTGTTTGTTTTCCAGATTGCATGCTTAATCTCATCCTTCATCCAATTTACTCCTATGTTACCCTTTTCACCTTTAAAATACACTCATGTCTGAAATTTCTATTAGAAGGATGATTAGTAGTGAAAGAAACACTAGTGTTATGGTCAGTTGCCAAGAAGACAACTAACTACATCAGCAATGTATTTGCAAATGGGAGGGGCAGGGGGCTGGTTTTAAAAAAAGGTCCAGGGTGTTGAGGGAATGTTTAGGATTATCTGGAATTCTTGTGAGGTAGATAATGAACAATTTTCATTAGATCATTATTGACATCAAACAGTCCAGTTTATTTTCCAGTTTGGTCTGTGAGCCACTTAAAATTAAACTTTGGAAAAAAAAAGTTTCTTGCACTATCTAAGAAACTGGCCATCTAATGGAGCCATGCGGATGATATCTTTATTGTCTAGAAACATTACATCGTTGATTTAAACAGTTTCTTAAAACTGTTCAACCAAAAAATAAAATTCACTTTGGAATTGGAAAATGAGAGCAAAGTAGTCTTTCTGGAGACCTTGTGAAACCATTCTCAAAAACATGAGAATGGGTTCATATTGGACATTTACTGCAAGCCTACTCGTATTGGACATCATGTCCATTCATCATCTCTGCACCACCTTCCATTGCAAAAAATAGGAATCATTCATACTCTTAAAAATGTGTATCTCTATCTTAAAAGATAGACAAAAAAAAAAAAGAATTAAAACTTCTGTCTATCCAATTCATGCCAATCAGTCCAAATAAGACTATTTGCCAATCCTATTTCTCAGCCTCATCTTGACATGCACTACTCATTTACGAGGGTGGTCTGAAATGTTCTTGGCCTAACAATGATAAAACATATTTATAATTTCAAAATTATTTTTATTTTTCAACATAATCTCACTTAAGACTAATACATTTATTCCAGCGATGCTTCAGCGGCATTATCCAGTCCCTGTAGTGGTTCTCAGTATGATCTTCAAAATACCTCTCTATAGCTGTAATCACCTCTTGATTTCAAGAAAAATGCTGACCAGCGAAGAAGAGTTTTAGTTTTGGGAAGAGATAGAAGTCAGAGGGAGCCAAATCTGGGGAATAGGGTGGATGTTCCAATAATTCATAGTGCAGATCCCTTAATTTTCCCATTGCCAAAACACTTTTGTGGGCAGGTGAATTGTCCTGATGACAGATGATTTTTTTCTTCTGCAAACCGGGTCTTTTCTCACGAATTTTTTCGTCTAGTCTGGTTAAAAGATCAGAATAATATTCCCCAGTTGTTGTTTTACCCTTTTCAAGATAATTAATAAACAAAATGCCTTTAGCATCCCAAAAACACCGATGCCATGACCTTTCCTGCTGATGGAACCGACTTTTGTCTTCTTTGGTGCTGAACAACCGGCTTCTGTCCACTGTTTTGACTGCTGTTTGGATTCTGGTGTGTGATGGTGAATCCAAGTCTCATCCATAGTAATAATTCGATGCACAAAATCAGTTTTATTCTTGTTAAAACGCTCCAAGCACTGTTCAGAGATTTTCATGCGAGTGGATTTTTGAGATGCTGTGAGCAAGCGCAGCACCCATCTTGCATAAAGCTTTTTCATATGCAATTCTTCATGCAAAATATATCTTACATATTGTTTTGAAATGCCTATAGTCTCAGCAATTTCACGCACTTTGACTTGCCGGTCATCCTATATCATATCATGCACTTCATCAATGATTTGTAATGTTGTTACACTTTTTGGACATCCTTGACGTGGATCATCTTCAAGGCTGGTACGGCTACGTTTAAACTCAGCAGCCCATTTCTTAATTGACAAAAACGAAGGAGAAGAGTGCCCATCACACTGGGCGATGAAATTTACCTCTCACTTAAAGACAGTCACAGTCATGTACATCCATGCCCATAACATGATTCAAATGCTGTCATGGGCACTAGTGGTTAGCATATCTAGAGCTGATATGCTAACCACTCTGTGCCAACTAGACAGATATTTTTAATCCTAACAACAAGGTTGAAACTAGTGTTTTGCTATTAGCCATCTTAGTTGAAAGTACTTCTTCAAAATGAACATACACAGTTAACGGACATAAAAATACTGATCTCATAGCCTTAGTTGCTTTTGCATCATGTAGTGTAAAAATGCATTCCTTTATTCAAAAAAAAAGTTCTCACAATCTCTAGCTCACGCATGACACTAACATTAGTGCATGTCATTGACACACTTAAAGGTTACTTGTAATAGTTGGGTAATAATGTTGCTTTTTTAGTACAGATAGATACACTTGTAAATATAATTTCATATCGAAGAGATCTGGTGTCTACTTAAATTAGAAGATTTGTGTGCATAGACTTAAAATAAAAGGATATAATTCCCATTTGTTTTCTCTCTCTTTGAGTTATAATTCATATATTTTTCATGGTGTCAGTATTAGTATGAATTCGTAATGTAAATGCTTAATGATCACTTGCTCAAAGTTCTCTTGTGATGATTTGATTTTAAAATAAATATTTATTCCAGAGAGGAAGATGAATTTAGTCAACAATCTGAAGAGTCCAGGCATAGCGAAGCACAAAGTCATGGGGCAAGCAATGATAATAATGCAACAGAGTCATGTAGTGAAAGAGGTTTGTATCATAGAGATCATTGTTTTTTTTTCTATTAGTTTTCATCTTTTAAGGGATGGTTCTAGAATTTGTATTATTATACAGGGTGATTCTAAATTATTGTCAGGATTTACGTGGTCTATAATTTTCAAACCAGAAACAACAAAATAAAATTACTTACAGAATATTAAAGTGTAACTCAAAAAGTTTTATTACCTATAGAATCAATACTTCAGAATGCTAAACAACTTCAGCATGTGTGCCTTCTTGGCATGTAAGATGTCCAAGCGATAATCAATTTTCCTCCACCTGTTCTCCATCATTTGCAGTGTAACTGTTTCTATCACAATAATTGTGGTCTTCATTTCATCGAGGGAGGTCACAGGGATCTGATAAACAATGTCCTTCATGTATCCATCCACAGAAAGAAATCAAGTGGCATAATATTGGGCGAGTGCGGAGGCGGCTGAATCAGTCCACTACACCCAACCTATCACCTGGGAAAATGCATGGCAAGAAATTCTTGGACAATAAGAGCCCAATGTGGCAGTGCTCTATATTGCTGGAACACCACATTTGGCTGATGATCTTCCAACTGGGGTGACAGATATAGCTGTAGCATGTCCAGATAATCACTACTGTCACTGTTTTTTCTGCAAAGAGAATGGGCCCCAAAACTTCTGAACATGACAAAGCATGCCTTTGGACTATCTCTCTTGAATACTCAAATGGTATGAGGATTTTTCTGATCCCCATATTCTGCATTTATGATGATTTACCTTTCCTGATAAGCAAAATGTTTCGAAAAACCAAAGTATGCACATTGCTTTCTCTTGAACAGTTGCCATTTTGAAGTATGGTGGCATATTATCTCCTAGACATAACTGCTGCGAGTACAGCATTATCAAATAAAACTTTCTGAGTTACACTTTCATATTCTGTAAGCAGTTTTATTTTGTTGTTTCATGGCCTATAATTTTTTGAAAATTATAGACCATGGAAACCTCAACAATAATTTAGAATCACCCTGTATTTTATTATATGATTATATTCTGTTATATAAACACTGAAAAATAATGTGCCATTCTGTATATTAATGTTAGTTAATAATATCATTATGAAAGCCAAGCCCCAATCTTCAAGGGATGAAAAATAATGTGCCATTCTGTATATTAATGTTAGTTAATAATATCATTATGAAAGCCCCAATCTTCAAGGGATCTTTAGAATACTATTCAATAGCATTAAAAGGACAAAAAAAAGGACAAGTTATCCAAAAAAATGTTAGCCTTGCTTACACATTGCATCAGGTCCAGTTACTTCAAATTTCAAGATAATATATACAAACAAAATCATGGACTGGCTATGGGTAATCCTTTATCCCCTGTACTTGCAAATAGTTACTTAGAGGATTTTGAAACCAAGGCTGTCTCTTCCTTTATTTTAATACCTAAAGTTTGGAAACGCTATGTAGATGATGTCTTCATTATTTGGAGCTATGGACGTGAATCCCTTATGGTTTTCCTCGAACATCTCAATAGCCGACATCAAGGTATTAAGTTTACTGCCGAGCTTGAAACGGATAATTCCTTGCCTTTTCTTGATGTCAAACTGACTCGCTCTTCTGGTAAACTCAAAATATCGATATATAGAGAAAGCCCCACACATACCAACAGATATCTGCATAGTCAGTCCCATCACTTCCCTCCTCATAAGCTTAGAATAATTTCCACCTTGGGACATAGAGCCCGTTCTCTTCTGGATGACCCAAATGAACTTCTTACAGAAATAAACCATCTGAAAACTTCTTTCGAAGTTAATGGATATTCCAAGAAAATCATTGAAAAATTCCTTCTTAATCCTCCTAGACATCACTCAGAAGAAACAAATAGATTCAAAAGCAATATGTCTATTCCTTGCATAAGTACAGTTACACATAAATTAGCAAAAGTTCTAAGAAAATACAATATCAGAACCTTGTTCACTCCACTTCCAAAGATCTGTTTCTTAATAAGCCACCCAAAACCTTGTCATCATCAACTCAAATACCTTGGTGTATATAAAATATTGTGTGATTGTGATATTCCTTATTTTGGACAGACAGACAAATCTGTCGAATTGTGTATGGAAGAACACATGAGGGACATTACTTACAAGAGACAGTGAGCCAGTGTATTATCAAGTCATATCTTTTTCTTGGCTAATCTAATGATGAAAACCAAAGTCACAAAGTCTGCCGAGAAAAATCTATTAACATCTTCCGTTGCAATGATGAACTAGAGAGAAAAATCATGGAATCTAGAGAAATCATCTTCAATCCTGTTCATCTAAATAATAACTTGAGCTGCAACCTCCCATATAGTCATTCAGGTGTAATCATGTACTGGAGTTCACGTGATACTGCAAGCACACACTCTCCCAACAATGCAACAAACGAAAGAACAGCTTTAAATACAACTACAATGTTTTCATGCTAATTATGTATAGAGACTCTTTATGTTGTTCATAGTCTTTTAACCTTCAGTGTTTAGTGTTTTTTCTTTTTTCTTTCTTTTATAATGTCACCTGATGAAGGCTGTTACAGGCCGAAACTAGTCATGTTTTTATATTAAAACCTTTTTACTTAAATCTCGGTTTCAGTCATTCAATTCTTTATAAAAATATGTATGTTAACCAAGTTAATGATCATTCTTTTGCATATATATGTGTGTGTATATATATATATATATATGACGATTCATTGACTCGGTTGAAATACATATTGTAAAATGAGTTGAATGACTTCAACCGAGAGTTAGGTTAAAAAAAAAGGGGGGGGGGGTTTAATAGTAAAACATGACTAGTTTCGGCTTCATTAGGTGACATTATAAAAGAAAAGAAAAAAACACTAAACACTGAAGGTTAAAAAACTATGAACAACATAGAGAGTCTATATTAGCATGAAAACGTTGTATTATATATATATTATTATTATTATTATTATTAAACAAGACCTCATGGAGTCAAAGACTCATCTAGGAGGTCCTTTTATCTCACACACATCTCATCATACCGGGTCTTAAACACATTCAAACTCCCTGCAGACACCACACTCTCAGGCAAGGCATTCCAATCATTCACAACTCTGCACGAAAAAAACCTGCCTCTCACTCCCCTACTCACACCCTCTTTATACAGTTTCCAGGGATGACCTCTGGTTCTCCCCTGATCTCCCACTATTCGCTGTAGAACTTCTCCACCATTGATCCTATAGCAACCCCTTACCAACTTGTAGGTCTCTATCATATCTCCCCTCTTCCTTCTCTCCACTAGTCTCTGCAAATTACATCTTTTCAATCTTTCCTCATACTCGACATTCCAGAGGTCAGAAACTACCTTAGTCAGTCGCCTTTGGACCCTTTCCAACATCTCTTCATCCTTCTGAAAACCAGGTGACCAAATCTGGGCACAATAGTCCATGTGTGGCCTAATCAAAGCCTTATATATATATATATATATATATATATATATATATATATATATATATGAGGGTTTATTTAAACCCATGCAGTATTGGAGACAAAACTGGAGTACAAGACAACCAAGTAAAAGTGAGAACTGAAAGATGGAAAAATAAGGCATTGCATGGAAAGTACTTCACAACACAGACGACAGTGCTGAAAGAAACTTCATCTGACAGTGGTTGAGAAATGGAGCATTAAAGAAAGGAACAAAGTTGATATCATTTTTGTAGCACAAGAACAGTCTATTAAAACCAACATTATGAAGGCAAAAATACAAAAAATTCAAGAAGACAGTAAATACAGATTTATGCATAGAGAAGGAAGGAATGATAGACCACATTATTAATGGGTACAGCAAAATCGTACAAAATTGAGTACTGTAAAAGGCATGATAATGTAGCTAAGATAATTCACTGGCATTTATGTAAGAGTATTATTATTATTACGGGCAACTCCAGGGAGTCATTAGACTCATCGAGGGAGGCCCCAAATCATATTCATCACAACTATTCGACATTCATACAGTATCTATCATATCTCACCTTAAACTCATTCACTGTCACAACATCCACCACAGACACTGGCAGCCCATTCCACTCATTCACCACTCTAAAAGTAAAGAACCCAGCTCTAACACCCTTACTAACCACACTTTTGCCCGTTTCCATGGATGTCCCCCTAGTCCTTCCACAACCAGCCCTGTTCTCAAAAATATCTTCTGAATTAATTTTATAGAAACCCTTCAGTAATTTGAATGTCTCAATCATATCTCCCCTCCTCCGCCTATCAACCAATTTTTGCAACCCACAAATCCTCAACCTGTTCTCATAAGGTTCATTCCACAGACCTGCTATCATCTTTGTCACTTGCCTCTGGATCCTCTCAACCTCCTCCTCCCCATCAAGAAGAAACCTATGTAACCAAATCTGGGCACAGATGGGGTCTTATCAAGGCTCGATACAGAGGAACAATAACCTGCTTGTCTCTGCTTGTCAACGTATTCTTCAACAACCAAGTGATTTGATGAGCTGATTTGGCCACTTTTGCAATGTGTCCCCTAAATTTCAATTCTTTATTCACCAACACTCCTAAATCTCATGCCTCATCAATTTCCTGCAGTACAGTTCCACCAATGTAGTAAACTGCTGCTAATCTTTTCACCCCAAAATGTATAACCATTTTGCTACATTAAATTGACATCCATTCTCCTTAGCCCAGACCTCCAATCTATCCAAATCATCTTGCAAAATTTTGACATCATCTGCATTCACTATTGCCCTACCCAACTTTGCATCATCTGCAAACAAATGAACTGTTCCTCTCAGATCCTTTCCGATATCATTAATGAACAAATTAAACAGCAGTGGTCAAGAACAGATCCTTGTGGCACACCACTAGTCACAGACAGTCTTGTGGACTCTACTCCTGAATAAACCTCTCTCTGTTATCTCTCCATCAACCACCCTTCTATCCATCTCACCAACCGTATATCCATCCCTATATGCTGCAATTTACTGATTAGAATTCCATGTGGTATCCTGTCAAAGGCCTTGGCAAGGTCCAGTAGAATCAATGTAAACCCATTACCCTTATCCAGTTCAGCCGTCACTGTGTTATAATATGTGAGCAAGTTACTGAGGCATGACCTACCCTTCACAAAACCATGCTGTCCCCGATACAGTATCCCATTTTCATCTATCCAATCTTGTATTTTCCTCTTGACTATTTTCTCCAAGACCTTTGTAATGATTCCTGTTATGGAATTGGCCAGTAATTGAAAATTACTGGCCAGTATGATTGGCCAGTAATTTTCAACAGCAGCCTTAGAACCACCTTAATGCAGCGGAACTATTTTCCCCTCTTTCCACCCCCTTGGGACTGACCCAGACCCCGAAGCTCAAATTAAACAAAATGGTCAAGGGCACTGACGATTCTTTAGCTGCTTCACGTACGACACGAACTGGTATACCATCCAATCCCATGGATGTATTGACATTGAGGTTCTGTAATAGACTAGTTACCTCTACTTCATTCATCACAATTCCAGTATAAGCTGTTGGTTCTTCCATTCCTGCAATGCCATCACCTGGATGATATACTCTTGCAAAGTGCTCGCTCAGTAATTCCACTATATCGACTGATTCAGTTACCTCCCTACCCTCAGCATTTTTTAAAATCATTCTGCCATGAACATTTTTCCTTTTACTTGCAACATATTGAAAAAACTGTTTGGGATTCTCTTTAGCCTGCATGGCCAATTTTCTTTCGTAATCCGCTTTTGCTTTTCTTACCACCCTTGTTACCATCCTGGCCTGAGCTTTATACTGTTCCTGCACCTGCTGGTTACCTTTCTCCTTAAATTCCCTCCACAATTGTTTCGTTTTTTGCAGCTCAAGCTTAATAGTGTTATTCATCCATTTAACCCGTACTTGATTTATTATTCGGACTCTTGGTATACAGTCAACCATTGCCTCCTGCAAACACTTCTTAACCACCTCCCATGCACTATCAACATCCAGCCCTTGCAGTTTTACATGCCATGGCACTGAGCTAAGCACACTCCTAAGCTTGTCATACTTACCAGCCCGGTAATTCCACATGTACCGTCTTAATTGTAAATTTAACTCCTTTAGCCACCTCCCAAGTCATTACCTTATGGTCACTCTCACCAATTACTAGGTCAAGCACTCTCTGCCCCCTGGTATTTTTCACTACATGCTGTCGCAGATAGTTGTCCCTTAATAACTGCATAAAATCCAGTTCCTTCCTCCCGTGTGCCCTCTCCTCTTTCCAGTCAATGTTACCATAATTGAAATCACCCATAATAATTACCCTCCTTCCACTCATTTCTTCTATTTGCCTATGCATACTATCCCCACCATCTATTCCATCACCTGGTCTATAGCAGCACCCAATTGTATATTTTGTTCTGCTAGATTCTCTCTCACACCAAACAGCCTCAAATGTGCTCTTTTCTCTATCGTGCTGTTCAACGTCTATACTCCTTGGTTGCAACTCATCAGCTATCATCAATAACACTCCTCGCCCCTTTTTATTCTCCCTGTCACTCCTGAACACGCTATACTCGTCACATTCAATCCCACTAGCTTTATCATCTTCTGTCAGCCATGTTTCACTATTATCAACAACCTGTGGCCTGGAAGTGCCAAGGCCAAAAACTCTTCCTTCTTGTTTCTAATACTCCTGACATTAGTGTATATGAATTGCAGAAGTCCATTAGTCCCATCTCTACTTTGATGCCTTATTCTAACTATCCCATTCTGATTTGTTGTCCTTCGTACTCGCTTGGGCATGTTATACTTATTCATACACTCAACTGCCTCCCTAAAGTCTGCATATCAACCCCCCCCCCCCCTTAATAAATCTAGTTTCTCTGAGTCTGTACATCCACTTCCACATCATTCATCAACACTTTTTCAAGCCTCCGTTAAACCAACTCCATTCAAATGTAACCCATCCATCTTATATAAATCCTTTTGCCCATCGAACTCACTCCACACATCCACAAATTTCACACCACTCTCCATGCATAACCCACGCATAAAGTCATTGGCAATTATGGCCCTCCTTCTAAACACTTCACTGTCATACCGCGGTGAAATACTCACCATCCTAACTCTCTCACTCTTCTCTTTTGCTGCCTCAAGTAATTCTCTCACATCCTCTATCATTTCCATTTTGTCTTCTTTCAAATTATTTGTTCCTGCCATGATTATCATCTCTTTCACCCTCTGTTTTTGCACTCGAATAGATTTGCTGACGTCCTTTATGTTCGCACCCGGCTGGTACAATTTTGTCAAACTCTCAACTTTCACACCTCTTAATAGTGAATCCCCATACAGCACTCACTCCTTCATTTTATTGACGTTTACGAACATTCTATTATTTATCGTAACAGACTTTCGCCGTTTATTAGTTGGTACGTTCAGCACACATTTTTCCATACACTCCAGTTGCCTTTTTTGCTCTGTGTATCGCTCCGCTCAAACGTGCGATTTCACTACTCGCATTTATCTCATCATTTTCATTATCAATCAAATCATCCATTCGTTCTGTATTTCTACCTTCATTTACACTTTCAACGATGCTCTCACACCTATCTGGCACTACCTTGCAATTCTCTATCACACCGCCATTTCTACATTCTGACTATCGTTAACGATATTACTCTCGCCACCCAAAACACGCTTGAGATCCTCATTCTCCTTATACTTTCTGCACATATTAACTCCACTATCACCATCTAACCAGACTCTCACCGCTCGTCGCAAAGCATACATCTCACAGACAGCACATTGCATAAACTCTTTTACATCAAAACTCTTAAACAAACATTTTTTTTTTTATCGGTGCCATATGTGCGCTGTCTTATCTTAAAAATATTAATTAAAATAACACAGAAAACACACAAAAATCGCACATACACACCAGGAAACAAAAAGCAAACAGTACTACGTAAAATTCTAGTAAAATTGCCAATGATAACACAAAATACTACTAATCTTTTCAGGAGTTCTCGACAAGCCGACGATCATATCAGTGAGACACCTAGCGACCAAAAAAAGTATGGGTTTAAAATATCTAAAGACTGTTGGAAGCATAAAGTTGACCAAAAAGCGATTGAGAATGAAAAAGCTATAATACTCTGGGAAAATCCAGACTGACAAAAGCTTGGAATGTAATACACATGATATAACAGTGGTCGAAAAAAGTGAAAACAATGGTGTTCAGTTTATTGAAATATCAATACCAGGAGATAGCCAAATTGATGAAAAAGAAACTGAAAAAATTACAAAGTATCATGAGTTGCAAGTCGAAGTTGAACAAATTTGGCAAAAGAAAATGAAAGTTGTTCCCATAATAATAGGTACTTTAGATGCCATCCAGAAAACATTGAAAAAACATCTAGAAGCACTTGAGTTAGATGGATTAGAAACTGGGCAGTTGCAAAAGGTCGCTTTGTTTGGCTCATCATTCATATTCAGAAGGTATTTCCACAACTTATTGGCCTTTGGATAGGGCTTGAATTAGTGGATTATAACCTGTCTTTTACTTAAGGCTGAGGAAGCAAATCAAGCTTGGTTGAATATTAAATATATATATATATATATATATATATATATACAGGGTGTTCGGGATAAATTTGACATATTTATAATTAATTATATTTTTCCGTAAGTTTCATGTATTAACACACACTTCTCTTCATTTAAAAGTTTGGACCCTTCTTCATTCATATACAAGATGTCAGAAAGGATGGATAGCTGGAACCCACCTGAATCATGGAAGAGAATAACTTGTATCATGATGATTCGTGCCCGCCATCAAAATAAGGATATTACGACTGCTGCCCAATGCTCCCTGAATACAGTAAAAACAATCAGGCATGAACTAGAGACTTGCAATGGTGACTACGAGGATGTAGCAAGAAGAAAGATCCCTAGCAGACGATCTGATTGCGTTCGTACAGCAGAATTCCTCGCAAATCTGCAGGAACAGGTGTTGAAGAACCCTGGCATTGGAATTCGGGCTTTGTTCGTGGAGTTGCTAACTGTAGTCAAGCCCTGGATAACAAGGGTAGCCAATGGTAGGCCGTATGTATGGCAGCAGGATTCGGCCCCTTGCCACACCTCTGGGAAAAGTCAAAAATGGTTGTCTGAAAATTTCTACGACTTCACCAGTCCAAATGTTTGGCCTCCAAACTCCCCAGACCTTAACCCCATGGATTATTTTGTATGGGGCGCAGTTGAAAAAGACACCAATCGCACTTCCAGTAATACAAAAGCCCAGTTAATGGATAAAATTAAAACAGTTTTTGCGGCCCTTCCCAGGGAGACTGTAGCATCAGCTTGTTCGAGGTTCCGAAGCAGAATTGAAGCTGTGATCGATGCTAATGGTGGTTATTTTGAGTAAATCTTGTTGATAGTATTGTAATTAACTCTGCCTGTAATGTTTTTTTGTCAATTCATTAAATTTAATAGATACAAAGAAGATTTTCTTTTTCCTTACGAAACTGTCAAATTTATCCCGAACACCCTGTATATATATATAGGGTGATTCTAAGTTATTGTCGGGATTTTCGTGGCCAGTAATTTTCAAATCAGAAACAATAAAATAAGACTTCTTACAGAAGTTGAAAGTGGAACTCAAAAAGTTTTATTTGGCAATTGATGTCTCGGAGGTAATATGAGTCATACTTCAAAATAGTGACTGTTTAAGAGAAAGCAAGGCGAGTAATTTGGTTTTTTGAAATGAAGTCCGTTATTACAAACGCAACATCGTTACAAAACTCATTATACAAAACACCCGCCTTCAGATACTATCTGATGTAGTTTAAAACAATTTCAAGAGACTGGTAGCATTCAGCACCAAAAAGGAGCAGTAAGACTGAGCACTTCTCAGGAAGTTGTTGATTGAAAACAGGAAGCATTTTATAGAAGCCTATAAAAATCAACTAGACTAGCTTCTTTGCAGTTAGGTATACCACAAACAACTATTTAGAGTGTTGTTCATAACCCCATTCAACTCTGTGCCTACAAAGTGCAGACTGTGCAGTCTTTAAAGCCAGACGATACAAAGGCCCTGCTGTTTCCAATTTGCCTAAGACATTTTGTCAAAAGTCGAAGTTGATGAAAAGTACCTTCTGCGATGGATATTTAGTAATGAAGAAACATTTTGTGTATCAGAGAGGGTAAATCGTCATAACTGCAGAATATGGGGATCAGAAAACTCTCACGCCATTCGTGTATTCGAAGGAGATAGTCCAGAGGGGAATGTCTGGTTTGCTCTGTCATATTCGGAAGTTTTGAGGCCCTTTTTCTTTGCAAAAAAAATAACAGTGACTGTGGTGAACTATCTGGGCATGCTATATCTGTTACTCCAGTTGGAATATCATCAACGAAAAGTGGTGTTCCAGCAAGATGAAGCACTGCCACATTGGGCTATTATTGTCCAAGAATTTCTTCACGTACATTTTTCCAGGTGCTGGGTTGGGCATGGTGGACAGATTCTGTGGCCTCCATGCTCACGTGATATTATGCCACTTGATTTTGGGGATGCATGGAGGACATTGTTTACCAGACCCTTGCAACCTCCCTCGGTGAACTGAAGACCAGAATTGTTGCTGCGATAGAAATAGTTATTACACTGCAATTGATGGAGAACACTTGGAAGGAAATTGATTATTGCTTGGACATCTTATGTGCTATGAAAGGCGAGCATATCGAAGTTGTTTAGCATTGTGCAGTATTGATACTATAGATTACGGCTGTCCAAAGCACTGCCCGTGAGCCGCATGTTGTCTGCTGTGCGATTTTGTGCAGCTCGCCTGTGGGTTTTGATTTTCACCAGCGAAAAAAATAAAATAATTTGAATCAAATGCGTATTAGATATTTGAATTCTATCACTAATCGATAATCTTGATGTTAATAATTGTATTTAGTGTTTTCACATCGCATGTTTTTCAAATATTAGATGTGTCAAAGAAGCGTTCTTATGCTGTTTTGTTGCAATGCGCATGCTCTGGCCACTCACGCAGAACATGAGCGTGCGATTAGTGTTGTTCGTTTATTCAGCTATCGAGGTTGTGTCGCTGTTGCTCACCAAATTACTAGATATGCATTATGATGCGGCCTTCGGATAAATATATTTTTTTAATTGCGGCCCTCGGATTACCAAAGGTTGGACAGCCCTGCAATAGATAAAACTTTTTGAGTTACTCCTTCATATTATGTAAGCAGTTTTATTTTGTTGTTTCCAGTTTGAAAATTATAGGCCACAGAAACCCATACAATAATTTAGAATCACCCTGTATATATATTTCCATGTTAAAATTGCTAAAAATCAGTTTAAAAGTATAACTGCCTTTGCAGACCATCTTGATTTTGTGCATGTATTGCCATATTATCTGCATATCTCTTCTTCTTCAACCTTTTGGTTCTGTCCACTGCTGGACAAAGGTCTCTCCCATGATTTTCCAGATCACTCGGTTTTCTGCCTCTCCAGCATCCATCTCACTCCTGTAATTTGTTCCAGTTCATCCCTCCACCTTCTTCTCTGTCTTCCTCTTTGTCTTGGATGGAGACCAATGATGGATCTCCATCCATCAGACCAATGGATGGAGATCCATTGGTCTCCACTCTGTTGTTTTTCTACTCTATCTCCCATCACTGCATCTGACAGTATGGCCAGCCCATCTCCACTTAGCCTGTTTAATTTATTTTACGTTATCCATGACACCTGTTTGAGATCTTTCCAGGTATTTGTCTTCCTATCTCTTAATGTTATTTTTAGCATACTTCTCTCCAAGCGATGTTGTGTTGTTCTCAGCTTTTTGTGTACAGCTTCTGTTAAAGTCCCATGTTTCTCCTCCATATGTTAGGACAGGAAGTATGCACTGGTCGAAAGCTTTCCTTTTTAGACTCATAGGGATGTCACTTCTGAATATGTCTCTCATTTTCCATAAGCCATCCATCCGAGGTGAATTCTTCATTCAATCTCTTTTCTTTGGCACTTCTCAAAGGCTAACAATTGGACCAAATATACATATGAATTAACTTCTGTTTCATGGTTTTCAACTTTGACAGTTCTATGGTTAATATATTTATTCATCATTATTTTTGTTTTTTCTCTATTTATTTTTAATCCAATTACTCTGGAGGCTTCATTTAGCTGATTCAACCTTTCTTCTAGATCTTCAAGATTATCTGCTATTAGGACAATATCATATGCAAATCTCAGATGATGATGCATTTCTCCATTTATGTTTATTCCTTTTGTTTCCCAATCAAGACTTCCTCTAGTGCAGCTGTAAATAATTTGGGAGAATGGTGTCGCCTTGTCGGATGCCTTTTTGTATTGGGAACTTTTCACTATTTTTATAAAATTTAATTACAGAAGTTGCATTATTGTAAATATGTTTTAGTGTTTAAATATGTGGTTTCTCAGTTCCCTGGGTTTCAAGTGCTTTTAGTGTTGCAGATGTTTTAACTGAATCAAATGCTTTTTCATAGTCTATATAGGCCAGACATAAGGGTTTATTGTATTCAATTGATTTTTCAATGAGCTGTCTTAATGTGTGAATATGGTCCAAAGTATTGTAATTCTTTCTAAATCCAGCTTGTTCACAGGATTGCATTCCCTCTAGTTTAGATTTTATTCTATTATTTATAATTTTTATGAAAACTATATATGGTAGGGAGTAGGGTTATAAGTCTGTAGTTTTTAATTTCTTCCTTATTGCCCTTTTTAAAAATTAATATTAGAAGTGAATTGTTCCAATTTTTTGGAATTTTTCTCTGTTTTAGGCTTTTATTAAAGAGTTTAGTCAGCTGTTTGATGACAGGGCTTCCTCCCAGTTTTAAGAAGTCTACCATAATTCCATCTTCTCCTGGGGCCTTTCCAGTCTTCATTTCCCGCAGTGCCATTTCCACTTCGCCTTGTAAGATCTCAGGGGCATCATGTTCTTCCTCAATAGAGTTATTCATAGATGATTCTTGGATGTCCCAGTCTTTGTCTTCATAGAGTTCAGTAAAAAAATTCCTCAATTCTTTTGATTATTGCATCTCTATTTTTTATAAGATCACCATTTTTTCCTCTTACAGCGGGTTTTTCCTTTTTTCCAACTGATAATGTTCGTCTTAGATCCTTCGTATTACTATTGTTTTCTATTATTTAATTTTCCTAGTATTATACAATCTAAATTCATGTTTCATCCTTTTACCTATAGTTTTACAAATTTCCACATATTCTATTTTATTGGTGTTATTCAAATCTTTTCATATCTCTTCTTTTCTTCATCAGATCTAAGGTTTTCCTGTCTTAGTTTTTCCACTCTTTGGTGCCTTTTTACACCTCCTATTTCTAGTGCACAATTCAAGATAGATTTTGTTAATATTTCATTAGTATCATCGATGGTAGTAGCTGTGTTTAACTTTTTTTTAGTTCATTTTTGAGTGATTCTATATAATAGCTTTTATTGTGGTAGAGGTTTTGTATATTCACTAAATTGGACTTTTTTCTCATGAGCTTATTCCATTCCCATTTTTTGTTGATCCATATTTTTGCCCTTACTAGTCTGTGGTCAACACTTCCTGTATTAAATCTATTAAGCACTTCGGTATTATTTATTATATATCTTCTGTTGGAGAGGATGAAGTCTATTTCTTTGTAAGTTTGTCCATTTGGGCTTCTCCACGTCCATTTTTGGTTGATTTTCTTCTTGAAAAAGCTGTTCATAATAAAGAGGTTATTTTCTTCTGCAAATTCAATGTCTTTCTCCTCTTTCATTCCTCTGTCCAAATTTACTGATGGAGTTCAGATGGTCATCTCTGCTTCCAATCTGGGTATTAAAGTCACCCATTATAATTATGTAGAATTCTTTAGAATTATTTAATGTGGATTCTAATGTTTCATAGAAATCTTCTATCTCTTCATCTGGATGGTCCGTAGTTGGGGCATATACTTGTATAATTTTCAGTTGGTATCTTTTATTTATGAAGAGACTTAGTTCAGCTATTCTTGATGTTATTTTATTAACAAACAGGACATTGTCCTTGATTGTTTTATTTATTAGGAATCCTACACCACCAGTTGAGTTTGTCACATTCACAGTGGTAGAGTAGATGTCCATCTTTTAAATGCATGAGAGTTTCTTCTTTCCTTCTTATCTCTGGAAGGCCCACAACATCACATTTTATATCTACATATCTAACCAACTTTAAATCTTCTTTCTGATTTTTATTTCATTTAATTTCCTTTTCTTAATTTGTTATTATTTGATCCATAGCTCTGTTAAATAAACGATACTTAAAGAATCATCTTGTCTGTTTATTTTCCTTATTTTGTTATACATTTATTTTTTGCATATGTTTATGTAGTGAGCATGAGTGGTATATTTCTTCATGCAGTTACTTTTGAAACATTCTTTCAAAATTTATTTCTAAGTCAATGAAACACATTATTGGTTTATTATATTTTATTGATTTTTCTGTTATTTGTTTTACATCGAATACAGCATTAGTACAATAGTACATAATCTTTTCTTATGGGATCCTTATTATTCATCATTATAATTTTGCTGTGATTATAATTTTCCTTTCATAATTTTTTTTTTTTTTTGCATAGTTTAACATAGCACACAGTGAGCTTATTTTGTGATAGTTTTTAGGTTCAGATTTGTGGGAATGAGTTTAAGAGAAGGTATGTCAGCCGATGTATGTGTTGTTTATATATGACCTCCCTCCAGTAGCTCACTGAGGATTTAATCCTGGGGAGGTGGGGTGGCCCTGATTTGAGAATACACACTATGCATTGCATATGACCTATGACTACGCATCTGCAATGATCGCTGATTCATAAGTAGTATAAAAATAGAAGACACGACACAACATAAATTTTAAAAAAAAAAAAATCATTTTAATTAGGAAAAAATTTTTGGAAAATTTTCTAGCCTTTTTTTTTTTTTTTTGGGTGGGAAGGGCCCCCTCTGGGTGTGCCACTGCTTCTCTCAATGACTTATTCACTTCCTGAAGTCTCTTCTGATGATATTTTTTTTGGAAATAAATATATATATATATATATATATATTTATATATACACTAGTGGCCAAAATTGTGAAAACCTTTTGGAAAAAGTGTATTTTTGAGGTTTGATGGCTCATAACACCACTTTTTTTTGGTGTAATACCATAAAATTATATATCAATGGAAAGATAATTTAATCAAGAATGTAATGCAACAAAGTTTGTTCAATTATCTGTATTCTATGAATAGTTATAGCCAAATAACCAGAAACAAAGATGCACAACTTGCTTTGGTTAGTAGGAAGTAGCTTTCCTTCATTTGAATGTAGCCAATGAGCATGAGTGTTTAGAGAGCCAATCAGGTGTCTTCTTTTGGCAATGAGCCAATAAGGTCACAGTAGGATTCAACTATTGATGTCATGTATTGGAGTTGAGAGGAGGACATTTGTCAGTGTATTATGTGATTGCTATCAAGTTGGTTGGTTTTTTTTGTGTTCTTTCATTTAGTGAGCTTGTAAAACAATAAAATTAAAGAAATGGCACAAAGAGTTGACTAGTCACCCAGAAAGCAATGTAAAATAGTACTATTAACTGAACAATGCTACAGTTATGAAGAAATTAGAAGAAAAATTGGTGGAAACTTAACCAAAGGTGGCATTTCTAAATTTTTGGAGAGGTATAAGGACACTCAGTCACTACAAAACCAGACTGGTAAAGGCAGGAAAAGGTGCACAACAGCAAGTGATGATAGAAGAATTGAGAGACTATGCCTATGTGACAGAAGAAAATCATCTCGGTGTATACAAGATGAAATGACAATACAATGTGAAGTTGACTGCAAGGACTGTTCGGTGCAGACCGCAGGAATTTGGTCTAAATGCTAGAATTCCACGAAAAAAGCCATTATCTCTCAAACAAAGGTTGAAAAGATTAAACTGGGTAAAAACCCATGTTAACTGGACAGCAGAACAATGGGACAGTGTTATTTGGAGTGATGAGACCAAAATCTTCCTGTTTGGTAGTGATGGCATAAAATACATAAGGAGAAGATTTGCATCCTGATTGCATCATTTTTTCCATCTTTTCCAAGATAATGAGGCATTTATATTTCAACAGGATTCAGCTCGATGTCATGTTGCTGCTGTGTGCAAAAAAGTGGTTTCAAGATAATCATTCCGCTGCTGGAATGTCTATTGAATAGCCCAGACCTTAACCCAATCGAAAATCTATGGAGCCGACTAAAGAAACTTGTTAGTCAGAAGCAACCCAGCAATAAAACTCAATTAATAGAAGCAATAATTCAATCTTGGTTTCACATTATAACAGCTGCAGAACTAAAAAACTTGGTTCACTCCATGGGAAGGCGTTGTAAGGCTGTAATTAACACTGAAGGTTACCCAACTAAGTATTAACTCACATTGTGAGAATTTTTGATTATCTCATTTTTTCTGTGTTTCACTTTTCTTCTTTATAACTGCTGTTCTAATTAAAAAAAAATCCTTCATATAAGTTATTCCATTACATTCTTGATTAAATTATCTTTCCAGTGATATATAATTTATAATATTACTCAAAAAAAAAAAGTAGTGTTATGAGCCATCAAACTTCAGAAATACACTTTTTCCAAAAGGTTTCCACAATTTTGGCCACTTGTGTATGTACATTGACATGAGATATGTGTTCTAGTTATCAAAAACCCACTTTTCCAAATTCCACTGTTGTAACTGAAAACCTGCTACATTTCCACATATTTGAACATTTTGAGTTTGGTATCATTACTACAGTTACTTAACTTTTCTCTCCCAAATACTGCAATGTGCTCATCACTACATCCCTCCTATTATTTTGCACCATTATTGCTTTTAATCATTAAAAAAAAAAAATTAAACCTGACTACCAGAATATGTTATATTCAGCTTTTATGTCACTTTTATTATCTCCAGTTTCTTTTACTGTACTGTTTTCTCCATTTTTATGATTTTCAGCTGTCACCAGTTCATTTTTGAACTGGTGTTTACTGGTGATACTTGATATTTATCCTCTTTATTCTTTCCAACATCTTTTCATGCATTCTCTCAGGATACCTACTGGCTTACTTGCCAGGAAGTTTTAATGACTTCTTTTCTATCTCTCAAGTCCACCATCACCATTTTTTTAAATATTTATTTTTATTAGCAGTCCTTTTGCTTTTAATATTTTAGTACTCATATCATCATTATCATCAAATTCCTGCCATGTACCCTCAAGGGGTGTACAGGATATGACAGTACTACATGAAAAAATTACATCATTACTAACTTCCTATCTACAATTTTCCTCCAAATCAGTCTGTTACTTGTCAAGACTCCAACATTATTAGATCTTATATTTCTATCGTCTAAGGCACTTTGTACCGTATCAATCCACCTATATCTTGGTCTTCCTCTGGGTCATTTTCCTGCCAACCTGGCAGAGAACACTTGTTTTGCTAATCTTTCCTCTCCCATTCTATTTAAGTGGCCTGAGATTAGCTCTGCTAACACATTCCTGGATGCTGACAATGTCAAGTTCTTTCCTAATATCCTCATTTTTAATATGATATTGCCATTGATGCCATCTGTTCACCTCTAATCTTTCTCAGGACTCTCATATCTGCGGTCTCTAGTCTTTGGTCAAGTGTTTTACTTCTGACCTCATAGTACTCATATTTCCATTCAAAATATCAAATAATGCTGTATCTCTATTTTAATTTTATTTATTTGTTAATGTTTGGTTGCATCATGTGGTCTACTTATAAAATTTCATTTATTAACTAAAGTTCATTATAAATAAATTTAAAAGTGAGTTTTTTTTTTTTTTAATATTATTTATACTTTTAGGAAATGATTCCAATGTGGAGATGTCACGTTTTGGCGGGGAGGAAGATTCACATGCAGAAATTTCTAGGACTATTCTTCAGGAAGGTGAAGAGGCAAGCAGTGGTTTGGGTGATAATGAAAGCTCAGAAGACAGAGCATTACAGGTTTAAAATTTTTTTAGTAAGATTCTGTAATGCATTCATTTATTATGATTAAATTCTATCAAGCTTCCCAGAATACTTCCAAGTCCCATTGCAAGAAGTCATTCACAAAATCATGACCTTTCTCAGACAGATTTAATTTTTTGTGTCTATAATCTGTATGTATATGTGCGACTAAAAGTAGAATTTTGTAATAAGGAAAAAACATGCCTGTTCAGTTATTAAGTGAAAAACTGAAAATCTCCATTTATTCACTGACATAGAAACAATAATCTTTTCACTCTGAAAGCCAAATTTTATGAAAATTCCTTTTGTTCACAGCATTTTGGAGGCACGAAATGGCTTGAAATATTTTTAGTAGCATTCCAAGATTATTTAACCCTCAGCAACCATTTAAGCTAAGATTGTGGCAGGTCTATGTAATTCTCTCTAAGAATAGATTGATGGTTTGTGGGCTTCAAAATCTAGCTGATAGGTGAAAAAGAGGAGATATTATAGAAGCATGTAAGTTATTAAAGGGATTTTATAGGATTGACACTGAAGACTTTTTTTTTTCAGTACAATGGCAGAAAGGAAGAGAACAAGTGGTCTCCCACAGAAATTGTGTAAGAGTGTGGTTAGCATGGGTGTTGGGACTAGATTTTTTGCTTAAAATGGTGGAATCTGTCACCAGAGGTGGTTGTGAGTGCTTCATCAGTGAATGTGTTTAAGGAGAGGTATGATAGGTATTGTGTGAATAATAGTTCAAATAGCAACCTTTTACTGACAAGAACATGTTCATTTACAGCACCTACAATCTGTGTATATTTAATGAATTGTTAACTTTGTGTTTTATTATTATTATACAGGTATCTCCATAGAGTCAGAAGGCTTGCAAATGAACAAAGTCTTGTCATTAAAAGGTTGCTATTTGAAAGGCTTATTCTTCCGGGACATTGGTATAAATTGAACAGAATGTAGTGAGATGACATATATATTTCTCTCTCATGTGTGATTTCTCAAACATTTTTCCCAGTATTCTGATAGGGGATAGCAAGGGCTCTCTGACCCTTGGCATTAACAGCTTATTAGACTATGGCATTATCTTTATAAATGTTATGTGAACCATACATGAAAGTAAGGGGGATGTCAGGATTTCAGTTAGTTTTTCAACTTTTGTGGCCAAATTGGCTTACTGTTCATTAGCATTTTCCTGCTGTGGAACCATTTTAGATCCTTTAAGATCAGATCAGTTACCTGGAAGTAACTGGATAATAAGTTATTGATTTTTAGTTTCATAATTTGCATTGTTAAATATCATTATTAGATCTCTTTTATTAATTAATATTAAAAACTGATAAAAAATACAGCAGAAATTTAGTAATACATATTTGATTCCCAGAGGACAGGTTTTGGTTTCTGTCCCCTTCTTTAAACATGCAATGTGAGTGATACCCTTATATTTTGTAGAGTGTCATCTCTATAAAGGAGGTCGACTATTATGAATCTCTACCTGAGATTCATCATGTGCATTTAGAAAGATAAGATGGTGAGACTCTAATTAATCTCTTCCATCTTCCGGTTAATATCCTATGTGTTCACTGCCAGTTTGCCTGTTTTGAAGGACAAAAAAAAAAAAAAAAAAATTGAGTTTACAGTAGAAAAACCCCCTACCTCTGTATGAGACTAACTTACCTTTTATTATTATTATTATTTTTTTTTATATTTAATTTGACTGAAAGGTTCCTTTCATCATAAACGGATTTGAACCTGGGTTTTTCCAAGAGCTTGTCTGCACCAAGTTACAGCAGAGGCTCCCTGATACGCTTCTGGAGCATACCAAACTCATTGTAAAGATCCAGTAATTTTCCTATCTTTGAGGGTATGACTGTAAACAGTTTTGCAGGCTGACCATGATCAGCATGATCAGGCATAACATGGTCAAGACCATGTTATGCCATGGAGTGGGAATGTTTTTTGTATGGACTCTGTTTCCTCTCACTATGTATCCCTGCTCTTTTTCTCTCTGCCTTTTTCTCTCTCCATCCCAGTCTGAAAGTGAACCTAAATAAATGTAGTGTTACTGTGATTAAAAAAAAAAAAAAAACCTAAGTAATTTTAAAAATTAGAAAATCTTACAAAAAAATTTCTTCCATGGTCACTTTACCAACATTTGTAGTATAAACACCAACCTAAGTGATGTGCATCCTGCAGACATCTAGATCAAAAAATTTTATAAATTAGAAAATCTTACAAAAAATTTGTACATTCACTTCACCAACATTTAACACCAACCTAAATGATGTGCTTCATCACCTGCAGACATCCAGACCCATCTCCTATTTTTGACTGAACTTCAAATCTCTGTCACAACATCCACAGCCCATCGTCATCTTAATTGTCTGGAGTGAAACTTATATAATTCCTTTCGCCATCTTGAATATTCTCTTCTTGACCTTCTGTGGCTTAACATTTCCTCATCGTGTCTCATTCATCTGCTGTCTCCACCATTTCCAAATTCCCAACAGAGGTCATCTTTTTTGGTGACTTTAATGTTCACAATTTAATTTGCTCCATTTTCCACTGACCAAGCTGGAATAGAAGTAGAGATATTTGCTATCAAGTAAGGATTTAAAACAAATCATTCATCTGTCATCCAGAATCCCTGACAATCCTTTCCACACATCCATCATTCTGGATCTTTTCTTAACCAGTTCTCCTTCCAAGTATACCATTAAGGTGACTGATACTCTTGATAATTCAGGTCACAATCTCATCCAGGTTTCATCTCTTGGAATATTCTCTTCTCAAGCATTCACAACCTCATGTAGTTGGCATTATAACAATGCCAGATGGAAAGATCTCCATGACTTTTAGTCCTATTTCCATTGTCAGACTGCTGTTTCCGTTCTTCAGATCCAGATGCTCGTTGTGATCTTGTTGCAGAAATTATTGAACAGAGTGAGGAATGGAGGTTTTCGTTCCTCACTCTGTTCAAAATGCCACCCTATTTTGCTACAGGTATTGTGATCTGTCATGTGCAGGAGTGATATAAACAATAATAATAAATAAATATCAATAATCTGAAGAGCATTTCTCTCCATATCTGCTATATTTGTTTTTTTGGGGGGGGGGGGGGGGAGGAGATGGTTCCGTTGCTAATGTTGTTGAATGCCACACATCACTTTTTTTTGGCAATGTACTGAGATTAGCTTTGGTGACAGCAAATTCTTGGTGTTTCTGTAATTAAACCATTGAATTTCTTGGTTGGTCATAATTTCGGTATTTTCCTATGTATTCTGTTTTATTCTTTATTGTTTTATCATTATTAGTGCAACAAAATTTCATGGTGTCAGCAACAGACTCATCATGGGAGTTATCATTGTGCATTCTTTTTGTATCTTGTAAGGCTTGTGGAGGGGAGTTATAATTGCATTACAAAAGGATCACCACGGAAACTAGTTTAATGTTGCTAGTTGTTAAATGTTGTGTGAATCTTGCTGCTGTTTAGAGATTGCCTTTATCAACTTTTTTTTTTTTTTTTTGGATATGCCAACTTCATGATGTTTCAATAATTAAAGGCATTGAATTTCTCAGTTAATCATTATTGCTGAATGGTTCTGTTTTATTCTTTATTATTTTATGTATATTATACTTATTACAACAAATTTCCATGGAATCAACAGACTCATCTTGGGAGGTCTTACTCAGCAACCATCATATCTGTCATACTTGAATCTTAACTCATTTATATTCTTAACATCCACAACATATATTCCAGAAGTGCATCTCACTCATCACCACTTTCCATGTAAAAAATCCTCACTCTCCTCTTCACCACATCTTTATATAATTTCTGTGGATGACTTCTCATTCTACTCTTCTCAATTTTTACTCTCTGTGTAATCCCATCTGAATTAATCCAACAAAATCCATTCAGTAACTTAAATGTCACTAACATATTATCTATTTTCTAATTCATATTCACTAAACTTTGCAATCTACATTCCCTCAACTCTCCTTAACTAATATTGCAATATCCTGATATTGCCTTCGGTAATTGTCTCTGAATTATCTCCAGAGTTTTTGTATTATAGTGAAAATAAGTGAACAAAGTGCAGCATAGTAGTCTGACCAGTGTTTTAACATTATCGATGTTCTTCTGATCAATAACAGGAATGCACTATGCCATTTTTGCAACATGTTTGCAGTGTACCCTTTAAATTTCAGGTCACTGTCAACCATAATCCTCCTGATCTCTAATCTTATTCACCTCTTGAATCACAATTCAACAGTTGGATGAGATTCGAGACTGAAGATGTTAAATAAGTGCAAATGCATTCACTTCTTCAGCTTGCACTTATTAACATCAAAATTCCAATTTCACTCATTTGGCTGAGATAAATGTCTATTCAAATCTTTCTAATGGGAATTAACATCAGCATCACTCCTTATAACATGCTTCATCTTTGTATCATCTTCATACATTTGAAGATCATCCAATCAACATGAAATTGAGACTAATGATCCGAAGACTATGGATACCACAGGTTTTCTACCTTTTCTAGATACTTCTCCACCATACACAACTTGCTGGTAGGTATGGTTTGGAGTCAATCCATCTCTAATCCAGGCTAACCAACCTGCTATCCATCCCCATTTTCTTCATCATAATCATCAAATTCCTGCCATGTACCCTCAAGGGGTGTACAGGATATGATAGTACTACATGAAAAATTTACATCATTACTAACTTCCTATCTACAGTTTTCCTCCAAATCAGTCTGTTACTTGTCAAAACTTCAACATTATCAGATCTTATATTTCTATTGTCTATGGCACATTTTACCGTATCAGGCCACCTATATCTTGATCTTCCTCTGGGTCGTTTTCCTGTTAACCTGGCAGAGAACACTTGTTTTGATAATCTTTCCTCACCCATTCTGTTTAAGTGACCATACCACCTGAGATTAGCTCTACTAACGTATTCCTGAATGTTGACAATGTCACGTTCTTTCCTAATATCCTCGATTTTAATATGATATTACCATTGGTGCCATCTCTTCATGCCTCTAATCTTTCTCAGGACCCTCATATCTGCGGTCTCTAGTCTTTGGTCGAGTGTTTTACTTCTGACCCAGCTCTCAGATCCATAAGTTAAAACTGGTTTGAACACTGTCTTGTATACAGCTAATTTAGTGTTCCGACTAATTTCTCTATTATTCCATATGAATTTATTCAGTTGACTTCCTACCATACCAGCTTTGTTGATTCTGTTGTCTATTTCCATATTTAATTTACCATCTTCACTAAAAATCGTGCCTAAGTAGCTGAAATGTTTTACTTGTTCCACAGGTTCTCTGTTCAAAACACAGTTGACATTTTCAATGATTCTGCCTATTTTCATTGTCTTTGTCTTTTTATTGCTGACCTTCATACCATATCTATTACATCAGTTATTCAATTTAGTCAGTGGATCTTGCAGACTTGTAACAGATTTATTTAGAAGTATGACATTGTCCGCATAAAGCAAAGAGCTGACATTAACATCTCCAATTTTCATATCATGTTTAATACCACTTTCCTTCATAATGTGATCCATATAGATAATGAATAACAGAGGGGATAATGTACATCCTTGTCTCACACCAGATTTAACATTAAACCATCTTCCTGTATTTCCTTCAATTCTAATTGCTGACTTACAACTCAAATACAGACTAAGTATTGCTTGATATAATGCCCCATTGACACCATATAACTGTAGCGTATTGAATAGCTTCTCTCTTGGCACCTTGTCATATGCCTTTTCCAGATCGACAAAACATAAATACAGATCTTTGTTATATTCCCATGATTTCTCCACTATTTGTCATAAAGTGAAGATCTGATCCTGACAGCCTCTATTTGGCCTGAATCCAGCTTGTTCTTCACCAAGCTTTTCTTCCACAGTTCTTCTCAACCGTTTCTCAAGTATACTGGCATAAATCTTACCAAGAACACTCAGTAAGGAAATACCTCTGTCATTCTCACATTCAGTTTTATTTCCCTTTTTTATATATGGGTACTATTAGAGCTCTACTTCAATCATCGGGATCTTGTACACCAAACATGTTCCCATATATTCTGGCATATAAGTCGACTTTTCAGCATTGAAAAAAAGTACTAAATTTTTTAGGTCGACTTATATGCCAGGTCAAAAATTGATTGCTGTACACGAAAAATCTAGAATGTATCATACTTTGTTAAATTTATTAGTAATATACAAAAAGGGTAAATAAGTAAAAATATTTTAACTTATATCAAATTTATTTACAAAAAAAATTATTTACATGTTATATAATTATTTATTTACAAAAGAAAATAGGTAGGTAACTACATAATTAAAATGTAATTGTCACTGTCTAAATGTATGAAAAGTTCATTGTACTCTGGTTCTGTAATTTCTTCTGATATATCGTTATATAAATTGTATTCGTTTTCTCCATCAGATTTAGCATCAATTTCGTCATCATTATAAACAAAATCATCTTCCAAGCCATCTAATTTGTTAGACATAGCACATTTTTTAAAAGTTTTTATTATTGTATCTGGTTTTATTTCATCCCATGCTTTCACTACCCATTCACACATAGTCATCAAAGACGCACGTTGCATTTGTCCTCAGTTTGTGTAACTTTTCTCTCCTTGTATCCATGCATTCCACTGTTTTCGTAAACTGTCTTTTAAATGGCTTGTTTATACAGACATCCAACGGTTGCACTAGTGAAGTTAACCCACTTGGAATCACTGCCATATTGGTATTATTCTCTCTTAATAAAGATTTTGTGCTCTCTGTTAAATGGGATTTGAACATGTCCCACACTAAAAGACTGTTTGGATTTTTTAATGCACCTTGTCGTGTATTCCAAATATTTTTTAACCACAGCTTAACTCCTGCTTTGTCCATCCAACCATTCTCATGAACATGGACAAAAACGTTTCTTGAAATTTTGATCTTTTGCATTGTTTTTCTTTTAAAAATTATAAGTTTTAATTTAGTACCATCAGTCATACAAGCAAGTACAACTGTGAAACGGCTTTTTTCATGTCCAGTTGTTTTTAAAGAAATAGTTTTACTTCCTTTAAATTCTACTGTTCTATTCCTGATCATGTCAAACATAACTGGAGTTTCATCCATATTTCCGATTTGAGACAATAAATACTTTTTTTGCTTTCTTTTAGCAATTATAAATCTTTGAAAACTTAATAACTTATCATCCAAATCCTTTGGCAGCTTCTGTGGAATTTTCGTTTTTAGTCGAAACACTAAATTTTTCCTTTCCATAAACCGACTACACCAACTCACTGTAGTGAGTTGGTGTAGTCGGTTTATGGAACAACACGCTGTCCTTTTTATTTGCTTTGCCCCACTTCAAAGCAAATAAACGAATATTATTTCTCGTTATAATGAGTCCATTTTGACAATTTTCTCTAACCCAATCCGCAACATTATTTTCCAGAATAGGCCACTTATAAATTCCTTTCCATAATGCACACTTATTTTTTGGCATTTTCATTATTAAAGTTTCATTTTTTTTCTCCAATTGCGAACTAGTTTTTCGTTTACTCCGAACTGACGTACAGCAACACAGTATTTTCTTTTGCAAATTTAATCACTTTGCACTTAAAACTCGCGTCATATTTCATTCTTTTAAAAGGAGCCATTGCACTTTAGTCCACTATTGGTCAACTGGTCAATATGAAAAAGAAATTTTTCAAGTCGACTTATACGATGAGTATACTATAAAAACTCAAATAAACTCCAAAAATTCCAATATCGACTTATATGCCAGGTCGACTTGTACGCCAGAATATACAGTAGTTCCAAATGTGAGTTTTCTCTTGCCGTATCATCCCACAAAAGATTCTAGTAGGGGAGCACTGCAGATTATTTTGTGTTATTAAAGAATGTATCTGATACAAAGAAACAGAAATAGTTCTTGTTGGAGATCTAAACAGCAGAGTGGGAAATGAATACTAGACATATAGAAATGTTCCTTGAAAATTTTGTGGAAAAGAGCAAAGTTAACAGCGATGGTTCAATAATAAATTTTCTCAAGTTTTGTTGAGGACATGTAATTGTCATCATTAACACAATAAAGATGTGCATACATTCACTTGGAGAGAGCACATACAGGACATCATAATCATTGTCATCTTTGGTACTCACTTGGGTATGATTATATACAAGTGACTACTAAATTGTTGGCGAGTCCAGAGATGTTGGATTAGACCATTATGTAAGTCACTTAGCTTTACACAATGGCAACATGAGTTTCTTGGAGGTGCTGATGGTCAAGATGCATTTTTCCATGTGATCTGATAAACTTTTCTTATTCTCCTCTTCTCAATCTCTTTTGCACATAAGTCAGTATCAAACTACTGAGGTCATGAACATTCTGCCTGTCTCCATTTTGATTGATCTGGAGGCAGAAATTATATTCTTACATACACTTTTATTTGCCTTGATGTTATCCTTGAAATGCTTTTGCTCTCCTAAATCTGAGGCTTGAGGTAGGTATCTACATTATGGGTGATCAGTCCAATTAATTTGGTTCTGTGGTGGATGTTTGTTTCCTTAATACTCATGTTGCTAACTTCACTCAAAACACTGATGTTCCTTATTTCACTGAAAGAGTACCTGCCTTTCAGTGAAATAAGGAACCTTCAAGGATGCTGTTTGATGAGTATTTTTCATGGCTTTTTGTAATTATCATGCGATTATGAACAACATAGACAATCTACCTAGGGTATATTGTCTATGTTGTTTATAATCAAACAGCAATCTTAGCATGTAAATAGTTCTATAAATCAATATAGAATATATAGAAATACATGCAATATAGAAATACATGAAAATTTCACATCATAAGAAACAGCTGTTTCTTATGATGTGAAATTAGATAGTAGTAGTTAAACAGGGCGATGTAGAGAGCATTGCATGAAAATTTAAATAGGCTGTCAGTATGTGCTAAAGTTAATGGGTGTCAGTTTAATGTTGAGAAATTTAAAGTTATGCGTTTTGGGATAAAGTGATTACAAGCTGTATCACATTGATGGCACTGTACTCCAGGAAATAGATGAAGCTAGAGATTTCAGGGTGGTGGTGGTATACAGAGTTAAGGTTTAGAGGACATATTGCTAAGTTTGCTAAATTAGCCAATAAGATTACTTGGCTAGTGAAGAACACATTAACAAGTAAAAATAAGGAAGTTGTAATTCCTCTTTATAAGATATGCCACATCTGTGCTCAAGTCTGCTCCCTTAAATTTCTTGGGACTGAGGAAGCAGTGGAGAGAATTCATAGGCCAGTGACCAAGATGGTGAGTGTAATGTTCCCTATGAGGACAGATTGAAGGTGTGTGTATATTACAGAAGGTTGATAGGAGGAAAAGAGGGAATATGATAGAAACATTTAAGTTGCTTAAAGGATTTTATAGGATAGATGCAGGTGAAATGTTTCAATACTTGGCTAGAGGGACCAGAATGAGGGGTCATCCCTGGAAATTGAATAAAGGTGTTTTCAGTAGGGGTGCGAGGATTAGATTTTTTGCTTGGAGAATAGTGAATGAGTGGAATGAGTTGCCAGAGTCAGTTTTGAGTGCTTTGTCTGTTAATGGGTTCAAGGAGAGGTATAATAGATTGTGTCTCCTGATATGAGTCTTTGGACTCCATAGAGGTGCCCGTATAATAATAATAAATGGATGAATAACATCATTAAGGTGGAGCTACAAGAAAAGAAAAAAAATTGTGGAGCAAATTCAAGGAGAAAGGTGACCAGCAGGCACATGAGCAATACGAAGCACAGGTCAGCAGGGAAACCAGTGTGGTAAGAAAGGCGAAAGCAGGGCATGAAAGGAAATTAGCAGTGCAGGCGAAAGATAATCCCCACCAGTTCTTTCGATATGTTGCAAGTAAAAGAATGTCTGTGGTAGAATAATTTTAATGAATGCTACTGTGTGTGGGGGGGGGGGGGGGAGCATAACTGAATCAGTCGAAATAGTAAAATTACTAAGTGAACACTTTGCAAGAGTTCTGGATGATATTTACTGGATGATATAATCCAATATGTCTGAATACTGCAGATATTGCAGTATTGAGACAGGCAAATAATTATATGGAAACTCAGGTAAGTGAAATGGAGGTGCATAGCAAATTACAGAAAACCTTGATATGAATACAGGCATGGGATTAAATGGTATACCAGCTTGAGTTTTACGTGAAGGTGCTAGGTGCCTTTGACCACGATGTTTAATCTATGTCTCAGCACTGGATTAGTCCCAAAGAGGTGGAAAGAGGGAGTGGGGAATAGTTCCATTGCATAAAGGATGCTCCAAGACTGATGTAGGAAATTACTGACCTATCAGCATATCAGGAGGAGTTGTCAAGATACAGGATTAGTTGGTCAAGAGAAAATACAGGAATAGATAGACAGAAATGGGATACTGAATGTAGAGCAACATGGTTTTTTTAAGGGTTGGTCATGCCTTAGTAACCTGCTCACTTTTTATAATACAGTGACAACCGAGTTGGATAAAGGTAATGGCTTTACAGTGATACTGCTGGTCTTTGCAAGAGCCTTTGACAGGATACCATATGGAATTCTAATCAGTCAAATGCAGCACATGAAGATGGATATTAAGTTGGTGAAGTGGATAAGAGGGTGGTTGATGGAGAGATATCAGAGAGTAGTTTATTCAGGAGTAGAGTCCTGAAGAAGGCCTGTGACTAGTGCTGCGGCATACGGCTCTGTTCTTGGGCCCTTACTATTGAATTTGTATTAATGATATAGGTATTAATGATAAAGTATCTGAGAGGAACTGTTCAGTTGTTTGCCAATGATTCAAAATTGGGTACAGCAATAGTTAATACAGGTGATGTTAAAATTTTGCAGGATGGTTTGTATGGACTGGCAGTCTGAATAAAGGAGAATGGATGTCAGTGTAATGTTACAAAGTGTAAAGTTATGCTTTTTGGGGTAAAAAGATTACTGTCTGTGTACCACATTGATCGAACTATACTCCAGGAAATTGATGAAGCCAGAGATTTGGGAATGTTAATGGATAGGGAGCTAAAGTTAAGAGAGCACATAGCAAAAGTGGCTAAAGCAGCTCATTGGATTACTTGAACCAGAGACAAGTGACTAAGATGGTTTCAGGTCTATGGAATGAACCTTACGAGAATGTGTTGAAGATTTGTGGTTTACAGAAATTGGTTGACAGGCAGAAAAGAGATGATATGATTGAGACATACAAAGTACTGAAGGGTTTTTACAAGATAAATACAGAAGGAATTTTTTAGAAAAGGTCTGGTGGTGGTGGTAGAACTAGGGCCATCCTTGGAAACCGAGCGAGGATGTTAGAATTAATTTTTTTTTTTTTTTTTTTTGCTTGGAGAGTGGTGAATGTTTTGGATAGGGTGTCAAAGTCTGTTGTGGGTGCATGATCATGAATGAGTTCAAAGCAAAGTATGATTGATACTGCGCACATGTTGGGTACTGTTTGCATGATGTTTAGGGCCTCATTTGATGAGACTAAGGACTCCATCGAATAGCCCATAATAATAAACTCTTCCACTCGTCTATATGTCCAGCTAATTCAACTTCAGTTGAAAAGCTCTTATTATCATACTTTGTTGGCATTAAGTTATAATTACTGTTTTTTAATCCTTCTCAAAATGAGTTTCAGTAGTTATTCAGCATGAAAATTGAGCTGGAAGTTTGTGATGTCTGTGTTCTTGTTATGGTGAGTCTGCAAAATGTACTGCCAGTGTATGTCAGTGCATTTCCTTTGTAAGTTCTTGACTTCTTGAAGAAGATCATGTAATAATAATAATTTGTTAATTTTAAAACCTTGCTGGTCTACTTTTTCTTTAGTTGCAGGAAAAAAAAAACGTGGATAGCAGTCAGAGTGAAAAGTAGTTAAATGTGATGATTGTATAATATATCTTATCCTCAATTTTTACAATAAAAATTACATTTTGCATTTTCTACAAATTTATCAGTGGTGAATCTTTTGCTTACTTTCTGAGTATTGAATTTATGCCATCCTGTGTCAAGTATTTCAACCTTCTGTCAGTACTTTTAAGGAGTCTTAAAGTCCTGCCATTCCTCTAATGCTCATTTGTTTGTCTGCCTTTCAATGTAGAAGACTCTCAATCTCCTGTAACATCACATCTTAAAACCTTGACCAAAGACTAGAGACCGCAGATATGAGAGTCCTGAGAAAGATTAGAGGCATGAACAGATGGCATCAATGACAATATCATATTAAAAACGAGAATATTAGGAAAGAATTTGACATTGTCGGCATCCAGGTGTGTGTTAGCAGAGCTAATCTCAAGTGGTATATGGTCACTTAAACAGAATGGGCGAGGAAAGATTAGCAAAACATTGTTCTCTGCCAGGTTGGCAGGAAAACGACCCAGAGGAAGACCAAGATATAGGTGGATTGATACGGTACAATGTGCCTTAGACGATAGAAATATAAGATCTGATAATGATAATATTGGAGTCTTGATTAACAGACTGATTTGGATAAAAATTGTAGATAGGAAGTTAGTAACGATGTAAATTTTTCATGTAGTACTATCATATCCTGTACACCCCTTGAGGGTACACATCAGGAGTTTGATGATGATAACAAGTACAGGCTACCAAGTAGTTTGGCAAGAAACGGAAATGTCATGTATTGTTGACAACTGTTTGTTTAACAAAGTTTGAAGAAGCCTCAAAAATGCTCCAATCCCTACACAATGTGACAAAAACCAAGGTTTAATTCTATGCCATGTCTGGTCTGCATTCATCGAAAATCTAACAACTGCAGAACTAGGATGTTATATGCACTATGCCATAGAACACGATAGCAACAACTAGCATTGTTTCATTGCTTACATATTAATTAATACAAAGGCTTTTTCTGGTTACTTAGTTTATGTACTAGTTTTGAAGTTCCAATAACATCTATGTATAATTTTTTTTTTTTTTTTTTTTTTTTTTTTTTTTTTTTTTTTTTCCTCCTGGTTATTTTATACAGGGTGTTTCACTTGTAGGAGGTCCCAAGTTATTGTTTATTATAGATATAATATTCAAGATAGGCAAATATTGAGATATGTCTAATGTGTCAGATCCCAATAAATGCTGGAGGTAGCCACCTCCTTCCTGCAGGCGCAACTGGGCAACCTTTCGCTCCATGTTTGCGAATGTCTCAATTTGCTGAGTGTGGCTGATGTCATCAATTGCAGTGGTGATGGTCACTTGCAGTTACTGGAGTATACATGATTTATTGGCATAGACCTTTCTCTTCACCTTCTCCCACAAGAAAATGTGTGAGGGACTGAGATCTGAAGACCTTGTTGGCCATATTCCTTTGAAGATTATGCAATCTTCAAAGAGCTGGTTACGACATAGACCTTTTGGTCTATGTCAGTTATAACCTCAAAAGGAATATAGCCACCAATGTCTCCAAATCTCAGTCCACCAGACATTTCCTTGTGCGGCATGTTGAAGGAAAAGGTCTATGCCAATAAGCCATGCACGCTCCAGCAGTTGAATGCAAACATGGAGCGCTGGGTTGCCAGGTGCCTGCAGAAAAGGAGGTGGCCATTTTCAGCATTTGTTGTGATGCAATATGTTGAACATCTCAAGGTGTACTACCATAATGACGTTTGCCCATTTTGTATACTATGTCTGTTTTTTTTGGGGGGATATGATGATACAACGCTCATGAGGCCCTTTTTACAGGAAAGTACAGTACCATCACAATCCTCCCTAATTTTATCCAGGCTAGGGATTGGCATAGCTGATGAATCAGGCCTGTGGCTGGGTCTTAAGTATTCCTGACTGTAATCCGTGTATGTTCTGGTCGACGAAAAACCCGAGTTTCTGGGTGGAAAAAGCCCCCTACCTCCATATGAGAATGGCTAACTCACCTTTCATAGAAAGAGGTTAAGGTTCCTCACGTCACAAATGAGAATCAAACCCAGACCTTTCCAACCAAAGGGCTTCGTCTATACTGACTGAGCTATGGCGGCATTATGTCTGTAATAAATGATAACTCTCGAGGTTTCCTATGAGTGAAACACTTACCTGTGATGGAGTACATCCTATGGTTGCAAAACTTGTTGGGTTATATTGCTTATTTTAATAAACCTACAGAAATATTTGCATGAATCTGGGTAGTGACCCTTCCCATAATGCTATGCATTATGGGAAGGGTCACTACCCAGACTGGTTTCAACCTTTATTGAGGTGAAAAAGTAAAGGGTTGCTCATCATAGGCCTAGAGTAGTTAGTATTCGGGTGCAGGAGAGCGTGGTAGTATTAGGAGAAAGAAAAGACAGATAGATAGCATGAGAGAATGAGAAAAGGCCTCAGCTCTTTTATATTATCATATAGCTACAGGCTATCAGTTTTCCATTTTCACTAATTTCATATAGATAAACAACCAAAAGACCAATGGAAACTAAAGTGCAAAGATGACTGATTACAATACAATATTACAAAGTTATAATATTACAGTACAACAGGAATTCATAGTACACTTTGTGAAATTGAGTAGGACTACTTGATATTTTTATTTATAGGTCTATTAATGGTGTACATTATGTTTACAGAAAAATGTCCTCATTCTAAAGTACACCATTAATAGACCCATAAATAAAAATATCAAGTAGTACTACTCAATTTCACAAAGTATACTATGAATTCCTGTTGTACTGTAATATTGTATTGTAATTATAATATTCTAATATTGTAATTTTCACATTATAATTCACACATAAAGCAATGTGGTTAGCCCCATCTGGGTTAACTGCCTTGAGTTGGGCCTCTCTGCCTGGGATTGCTCTCCAGTCATCCCTGCAATTGACTATAGGACCACATTGAATTAAGAGGATGGAACTATTTTATAAAAACCTCTCATAGCAAGAATAGACAGAATTTTATCTCCCCCTGGTGAATATTGCATAATGTGGGTGATCTACACCATTTAGTCATAAATTTGATATCTCCTAGAATGCTTCTTTCTAAGTATAAAAATCATCTGACTGAACAATAAAATTTCCACAGTACAATATTATAAAGCATTTTGATGTCATATTGCTGTTTTTCAAATCCGTGTTTCTTTCTAACCTTCCATAAATGGTATTTTAATTCATTAATTTTAAAAATTAAAATTCTCTTTCTATTGCTGATAGGATAGATGGTGGGTATTGCAAAAAATTAACCTGTTCTGTTCTGTTGTAAGCAATGGAATGCCCAACACATTACATAATCTGTTCCAAATACGCAGGGCAAGAGGGCAGCTTTAAGTGCATATTCTACTGTTTCCAATCGGTAACAGATGTCACAGATTAGATCTCCGATGTTAAAGTACCTATATTAATTAATTAATTATCGTATGATGATGCAGCGGCCATGAGTCCCCTTTACGTGGATGTAAGGCACCATCTCAGTCCTTCCAAATTTTATCTGGGCTCAGAACCGTCATAGCTGATGAATCAGGCCTATGGCTGGGTCAGTATTCCTCACTGTAATTCATGTGTGTTCACTGGACCGGTTTGCCTGCTTGCGGGATGATAAACCTTAAATAAACTGGCAGTAAAAATCTCTGTTGTCCACGCAAACTTGGCTATGGCTGAGGAAGATCCTTAAGCTTCTCGTGTCATCGACGGGAATCGAACTATGTTTGCAAAGCGCAAAGCCACTAAGCAATCCACGCAGACAGTACCTCCATTTGATGGTATTGACTGGAAGCCGGCCATATGCAATTCTCCAAACAAGATCCCTCCTGTTAGGGTATCCTTGGAACTTCAAGTTATGAAACAAAGTATTGTTTTCAGTACCTAACTGTGGAACTTTGCGAAAGAGATTAAAGATTTCTTTATATCAAATTTTACTTTTTTTTAATGGGAAGAATGTCAATTCCAAAGTGTTTTTAGCAGTCTTAGAGTTAAACACAGAGTGTTGTAGTATTCAGGAACAATCACAGCTTTTGGATCTTTATAATCTTTAACTCCAAACAGGGGAAGATGAAAACCTAAGTAAGTACAGGTAAGTACTGCAATATTTTATGAATTTTTGAAGCTGATTTGAAGAAGTTAATAAGGAATTTATAGTTGAAGAAATTCCTTATTAACTTCTTGGTATTGGCTGGACCAAAAAATTTGCAGTGCTTTACTATATAATTGCTTTTCTTCAGCTTCTGTGATGTCTGTAATATTTATTATATACAACTGAGCAGGGAAGATTATGGTTTTGAGTACTATAGCTTTAGAAGAAAAGGAGAGTGGCCCTATTTTCCAGTCTTCTAACATTTCAAAGTTCTTGGACTGGTAATATTGGGTAAGTGGAGAAGGGAATTCCAAGTATAATGAGGTATTCTTTCTTAGGGGTTAGTCCAAAAGGAATGCCTCCAAGATCCCACTTTCCAAAAAAAACTTTTAATTTTGTCTTGATAGTATGTCTGGCATTGATAGTTAATCCACTGCTTTTGCTGAATTTTTTCCAAAATACCATATATATATATATATATATATATATATATATATATATATATTGGTATATATATATATTGGTATATATTTTTATGATTCCATATATATATGTTACCGCTAAAGCTCGAAAGCTGTTAATGTGCACATTACCTAGCTAATCTGCAGATTAACTGATTTGCTCCGTTAACGTGCGGAATCAAGAGTTTTCCGCATTTTACCTAGGTAATGTGCACATTAACGGCTTCCGTATCATTAAAATTCAAAAGTTTGTTTCTCTCATTTCCTTCCCCCCTCTCCCTCCACTTTTAGTTTGGTTTTTTAATAAGTAAACATAATTTTATCATATGTTTTGCAAATTCATTTCCTTAATTGTAATAATATTTTAAACCGTTTGATTCTGTGTATTATAGTTTTTTAATTGATTGATGATTGATTCTATCAACTAATTTGTTGATTGTTTGATTGTATTAACTCATCATCATCATCATCATCAAATTCCTGCCATGTACCCTCAAGGGGTGTACAGGATATGACAGTACTACATGAAAAAATTACATCATTACTAACTTCCTATCTACAATTTTCCTCCAAATCAGTCTGTTACTTGTCAAGACTCCATCATTATCAGATCTTATATTTCTATCGTCTAAGGCACTTTGTACCGTATCAATCCACCTATATCTCGGTCTTCCTCTGGGTCGTTTTCCTGCCAACCTGGCAGAGAACACTTGTTTTGCTAATCTTTCCTCTCCCATTCTATTTAAGTGACCATACCATCTGAGATTAGCTCTGCTAACGCATTCCTGGATGCTGACAATGTCAAGTTCTTTCCTAATATCCTCATTTTTAATATGATATTGCCATTGATGCCATCTGTTCACGCCTCTAATCTTTCTCAGGACTCTCATATCGGCGGTCTCTAGTCTTTGGTCAAGTGTTTTACTTCTGACCCAGCTCTCAGATCCATAAGTTAAAATTGGTTTGAACACAGTCTTGTATACAGCTAATTTAGTGTTCCGACTAATTTCTTTCTTATTCCATATGAATTTATTCAATTGACTTCCCACGATACCAGCTTTGCTGATTCTGTTGTCTATTTCTATATTTAGTTTACCATCTTCAGTAAAAATTGTGCCTAAGTAGCTGAAATGTTTTACTTGTTCCACAGGTTCTCCATTCACAACACAGTTGACATTTTCAATGATTCTGCCTATTTTCATTGTCTTTGTCTTTTTATTGCTGACCTTCATACCATATCTATTACAACAGCTATTCAATTTAGTCAGAGAATCTTGCAGACTTGTAGCGGATTTATTTAGAAGTATAACATCATCCGCATAAAGCAAAGAGCTGACATTAACATCTCCAATTTTGATATCAGGTTTAATACCACATTCCTTCATAATGTGATCCATATAGATAATGAATAACAGAGGGGATAATGTACATCCTTGTCTCACACCAGATTTAACATTAAACCATCTTCCTGTACTTCCTTCAATTCTAACTGCTGACTCACAACTCAAATAAAGACTAAGTATTGCTTGATATAATGCCCCATTGACACCATATAACTGCAGCGTATTGAATAGCTTCTCTCTTGGCACCTTGTCATATGCCTTTTCCAAATCGACAAAACTTAAATACAGATCTTTGTTATATTCCCATGCTTTCTCGACTATTTGTCGTAAAGTGAAGATCTGATCCTGACAGCCTCTATTTGGCCTGAATCCAGCTTGTTCTTCACCAAGCTTTTCTTCCACAATTCTTCTCAACCGTTTCTCAAGTATACTTGCATAGATCTTGCCAGGAACACTCAGTAGAGAAATACCTCTGTAATTCTCACATTCAGTTTTATTTCCCTTTTTATATATGGGTACTATGAGAGCTCTACTCCAATCATCGGGAATTCTTCCCTCTGTCCAGGCTTTCTGAACTATGCAGTGCAGCCACTGTAAGACTCTTATACCACCATACTTCAGCATTTCTGGTCGAATATCATCTACTCCTGCTGCCTTTCCACATTTCAAGTCTTTGATGGCTTTTTCTACTTCAAGTATGGATATGTATTCCTGACTGCACGCCTGGTCAGTGTTTTTTATTACTGTGCTGTCATCCCTGCTTGTTTCATTTAGCAGTTTTTCAAAGTAATTACTCCATACTTCAAGGATATCTTTTTCTCCTGTTTTCATTTCACCTTTATCATCTCTAATTCCTTTTACAGCACTCTTTCCTCCATTCCTAAGCTTCTTCAACAACCTCCAGAATATTTTGCCACCTTCTTGATATTTATTTTCTATATTCTTGCCAAAGTCCTCCCATGACTTTTGTTTAGCTAGTTTTACACACTGTTTAGCTTTCTTACATTTGTCTCTGTATTCTGTAAGAGTAAAAGCTGACTTATTTGCTAGGAACTTTTGATATGCTTTCTTCTTTTCCTTCACTGCCTCTTTAACTTCCTGTGTCCACCAGGGAGTTCTGATTTTTTTATCCTTGCACACAACCTCACCACATGCCTCTCTGGCAGAATCAATCAATGTTTCCTTCAGAGTTTGCCACTGAATCTCCAAGGTTTGATTCCTGTTCTCAAACTCTTTCATTTTCTTTTCAATAATATTTCTGTATTTTAGTCTACAGTTCACATCTGAGAGCTGCTCAACTTTTATTCGCTTTAAAACTTTCTTACATGTTATTCTTTTCAATATGAAATTCAATTTTATCCTGCTCAAGACTAAATAGTGATCACTTCCAATTTCAAATCCTCTGTACACTCTGGTGTCCTGCACCAGGGAGAAAACATCACTATCAACAATAACATAGTCAATGAGACTTTTCTTATTCCTAGCCTCTTCTCTCCATGTGAATTTGTGCACATTTTTATGTTGGAACATGGTGTTAGTAATAACCAGTCCATGTCCTGAGCAGAAATCCAACAGATATTTGCCATTAATATTAGCTTTGCTCTTTTCTCCAAATTTTCCCAAAATATTTTTGTATGTCTCACAATCATTTCCTACTCTACTATTTAGATCCCCAACAAGGACCAACTTTTCCTTTTTCATTGTGTCAGTTGCTTTTTCTAAAGCCTCAAAAAATTCCTCCACTTCTACCTTAGTAGAACCTTCTGTGGGACCATAGGCACAAATAAGTCTCATTGTCCAGTTCCCCATTCTCATATTTGCCCACATTACTCTACTTGAGACTGACTGCCATTCAAGAAGATTAGCCTCGTATTTTGTGTTGAATACTATGGCTACTCCTTCTTTTCCTTGATTGTCATTGCCTGAATATAACATTTTGTATTTATTGCTCAGAAAGATCTCACCAGTTTTGGTCTTTTTTGTTTCAGTCACCCCTATTATGTCGATCTGGTACTTATCTAATTCCTCAGCTAGCTCCATTTCTTTGCCATTCAGGCTTCTTACGTTGATAGTACCGATCTTTAACTCTGGTGATGTTGAGTTGGGGTTTGTTTTCAGATTTGTTCCAGTAGCTGACTTTTCGCTGTTTGCCCTGGTTCCCTGGCGAAAACAACGGGGGCCTTGTTTAACCGGGCGACGCCCCAGCCGGCATGAAATTTTGTCATGTTGTACCATCATTTTTTATTTTCGTTTAACCAATAAGAATACAATTTGGTCGGCTAAATCCCAAATTGCCAGCCCATCCTCGTTCGTTCAGTATCAAAGTAGATACCCAACAGGGTGCACCACGAGAAGGTGAGGATTGGACATTAGGTCAGAAGCCCTGGTCGGTTCTCCGCATTCCTTTAAAGGCTATGTGGAGGTCTCCTCTCAGTTATACAGCTTTGACCCTTAAGCACCCCGATTGTATTAACTTGATTCTTTAAATATCGAAAAATAAATAAATAGCATTATGTTAATTTAAGCGTACAGAAACGTTGCTGTTGTTCCAGCAAAGATCTTATTTTCACTTTAACGAGTGCCTAGTAGGTAATGTGCAGATCATCTAGGTAATTTGAGAAATGAAACAATTTTCCGCACGTTAACGGATCACCCTAGTTAATCTTCACAATACCTAGATAATCTGCAGAATAACTGATTTCTGCACTTTACGGTAACATATATATAATATATATATATATATATATATATATATGGAATCATTATCCTTCAAAGTTCCCACTACATCATTGGCATATGCTAATACCTTATTTTCCTTTATAATTGAAGGAACTGTTATTCCTCGCACAGCACGTGTATTGTCGACTTCCTGTAAGAAAAGTTCAAGAGCCAATGCAAAGAGTCTTGACACGTCAGATAATGTGTTAAACATATTTCCAAAGGAAGCGATGGACACTGATTGTACATACTTCTCAAAATTAACTGAAAAATATAAGCCTGACAGCCCTCAGCCCTTTGGAAATCAGAATTATCTGCAAAGCTAAAAGATTAGGTAAATCTTACAGTGGAACTGTTGATGATAAGGTTTGACTGCTGAAACTCAACCCATTCTATTTCCCCTCTATAAAAACATATTTAAAACCCAGTGAGGACCTTTACCTTAAGGAATTTTACTATTATTCGTAACTGCAGAACTGGAGATCATGACTCATGGGTGGAGTCATGATCCTACTAGTGGGTAGCCATACTCCTTTCAGTATATTCATCTTACCATTCTGGAAGCAGTAGCCATTCATTTATTTGGATTTTATTTGTTCCACTTATTTACCAGGCTATGAGTTAGTTAAATAAATCCTGATAATCTTATATTGCAACTGCCTCAATGCTTACTTTTTATGACTAACTTTAATGGACACAACAGTTAGGGTAGTGCCAACACAGGTGGACGAGGACATATTGTTGAGCATATGCTTGACAATAATGCCCCCCCCCCAGTAATAATGGATGCAGTATCTTGTTCCAAATGCCTTCCTGTTAAACTGCAGTATGTCTTAGCATCTGCTCTCTTGCCATTTTTCTGCTATTCATGTGGGATGACAAAGAGGACATATATGGAAGCATTCATTTTCCTGTGAGTTGCACTGTATCCTCACAGAAACCATGTTCTCCTATGGGGAAAACACAATTTTTATATATGGAAAATCCCTGTATGAAAAATTGACCAAGCTAATTGGAATCTTTTTTCCTAATCTTGCTAATTTTAATGCTGAAAAGGATAAATTCAAATGTCTGTCAATAAAGCAGTGATATATGTTACAGACTGTATTGTCCAAGCAACAACAACAAATGCAATTCCAAATACATCATCTCAGTTTCCATGCTTTCCAAGGCTTAGGGTGCCTTGGCACTCTGGGTTCCCAGAGTGCCAAGCAACCTCCCCTCCCCCCAAAAAAAAATGAAGAAAAAGCATGGGGTGTATTTTGCAGGTATCCTACCACATCAGAGTAAGAAATTATCATGGATTGAGTTTATGTCTTCAGTCAGTTATGCAAGTAGTGCAAAAGTTCTTTTGGATGAGATCCAGAAAATGAAGTGTAGATATAGAAAACATCATTCATCTATCCTGAAACATAATGAATATGTTGTTGTTAAAACCAACCAGCGCTATTACAGACACTTTAAGGGAAAACTTTGCTGGAATCTCAGAAATATCTTCCTACCTCTTTGAATGTTGAAGGAATCAAAAGAGAAACAGTGGCTTAACTATTCGACAAAAGTAAAAAAAAAAAAAAAAACAGTCAGCCATTTGGTATGGATAAACTGAAAGTAGCTCTTTCACCAGTTCATGGCAATGCAGTAGGTCCTTATGAAATCCATGAGATAGCAAAACATTTTTCACAATTTTCAAATGGATCTCTTTCTCATACTGTACAATGGAATACTTACTGAGGAAGAATTTCCTGATTTATGGTATAAGTCAGTTTCCATTCATCATCTCTTTACTAGACATCCACAGATGCTGTATGGTCACTCTGATGCTCGATGATGTGCCACACCAGTCCTCACCATGTAGTCCTGTTGTATGCTTTTCTTAAGGCTTCTACTCTTTGAAGATCAGTCACTGATGTGATGATTCAGTCAATGAGATGAATGGATGGTGTGTGGACACACACCATCCATTCATCTCATTGGCAGTCTACCCCTTCCTCTTTTTCCAGGAACTTTACCCCCAAAATTCACGCAAGAAGTAATTTTGATAGAAAACACAGAAGTAATTTTGATAGAAAACACAGATTTTTAATTAAAAATTGTAATTTCTTATTGATTCATAAAGTATACAGTATAGGGTTATGCATGGAATAGCATATCGGGTAAATGGCCTCCACGGCTTTGCTGGCACATACGCACTCTTTTGTCGAAATTTTCCATGACCGTTTTGCATAAATGTGGCTTAATTTCGTTGATACAGCACTCAATTTCCTCCTTCAAGGCATGGAGTCGTGAGCTTGTTGGCTTAAACCTTAGACTTCAAAAAACCCCAAAGAAAAAAGTCCAATGGCGTTAAGTCGCATGATCTGGGCGGCCAATCTGATCACCAAAACGGGAAATTACATGACCAGGAAATGACTCATGCAGTAATTGAATTGTTTCTCGGGCTGTATGGCATGTGGCACCGTCTTGTTGAAACCACATGTCGTCCACATCCATATCTTGCAATTTAGGCACAAAAAACTGGATTATGATGTCGCGTTAGCGAGCACCATTAACTGTTATTGCCTTACCATTTAAGATATTAAAACTCTAACTGAGCCCAATCATTCCATGCATAGTATTATCAATGATATTAACCAATAAATTTTCTTGCAGGGCTAGATACATGTGGCAAAAAATTCACTTCTAAACTAAATGCTAACAGGCTATCTTGGATATCAGCATTATCATTAAATTCAATACAAAATTCTAGTAGTACTATCATTTAAACCTCAATGCTAATCTTCAAAACCTTTTCTGAATCATCTCAACATTCTCCTAGTTAGTACAATAACTCAGTACTGCTACGAAACTACAATAATTTATCTTTCAAGATTCTGATCGCTACAGTCCTGTCTTATGTTATCATTAATGCTCTCTCTTTAAATCAATCACTTAAACAAATTCCTTTCATCCACAGCTAGTAATGAAAAGTTTCTACTTATCTATCTCGGAGGTCATCACCGTTGTCAAATTGTTTAGAAGCTGGCTTTCTTCAATAGAATGCCCCTTTTCCTTTCCTTAACTGAAACAGGGGCAAGTGGTTCTCCGGGCTCTCGACAATTCTCCTCGACCTCCGTATGACGAAAGCATGGCCCCTCCTTCTATGGATGATTGGCTCGGCTGTAGATCTATGGGACTTTGGCTCTATTGTCTCTGCTGCTGCATCATGCAACCAGCTCCAGAGTGGAGGCTCTGCCACCTTCGTCCAGCCTACAACCTCGAGAATCTCAATGTGAGACGATCCAGGAACAAAAAAAGAGCAAGTGGGGGGGTGCTCTTGACCTTTTTATTTCCCACTGGTCACGGGGATTCCCACACTCTACATAACGCTGGAAACCTTACTCACGCGGGATAAACGTCATAGTGACCACCTTCTCTTTTACCCCTCTCTTGTGCCGTTGGTATGCAATCGCCGGGGCAAACCATCCTTCTCATATTACTGCTCCAGGACTTTGGGTGACACTCCCTTCCAAACTTTATGCAAGTCATGCTGCAACGGTCTGAAAGCTTGACCGATCCATCCAAGCTGAAGGGTGGGACAAAGTTGTATATGCAACTGAATTCAAACAAAGACGGCAGGACCCTGACCTTGATTGATACTGGTATTGTGATGACAAAGGCATATCTTATGGACAACTTACAAACAACAAATTTTAATGTAAACTATACAACATTTGACGCATTTACTTAGTTGCACTTACGACAGGATTGATTGACACTGGTCTTGTGATGACAAAGCCATATCTCATAGATAACTTGCTAACAACATAATTTAATGTAAATTATACAATATTTGATACACTTACTTAGTTATAGATAACTTGCTTAGAAGGAAAACTGTACAGTATGGAACTTGGATATATTTACAAGGTTACACTACAGTATACTTAGAGACAAGCACATGTATTTATTCATTCTCTCTAGTTTTGATTGTTAAATTATGAAGAGATTTGAATTTCTACATTCTCAATTGATCACAATTTAACAACAGCCACTGAACCATTACAGCCACTCTGAACTCGATGACCATGCTTTGAACACTTGCCACATCTTCAGCCTAACAGCCTAGACCATCCAATTTAGCCCACTTGGGACTCTGAGCCTGACTTTGGTTACCTTTTGTCAGCCTCATTTACCCAGTGTGAGTGTCTGCATGCACATATCATTGATTTGTGATCCCTGATGATGGCAATGTAACTTTGACAAAATATAGGAAGTATTATTATTTTTTTTATTATTTATTATTATTATTATTTTTTTTTTATTTTATTTTTTTTTATGTTGGGCCCATACAGGAGAGTTTGGTTGATCAACCAACAATAGTACATTAGTACTGTATATGGGTAGCAGGTTGGGAAAGGAGAAACTTGCTTACATTTGATTTGAAAGACTGTATTTTGTATTCCTTGGGAAACACATCAAGGAGAAGACTGTACCACAGTACAGCAGTAGCGGGATGGAGGAAGAGCAGAAACTTATTCTGTGGGTTTCAAGATGTACTGTGAATGGATGTTGGGCAGCCGTTGCATGTGTTCCAACAGACTTAGTACTGAGTGGGGGAATTATTGATGCTATTTCAGATGAACATTTGCAATGGAAATATTTATAGAATACACAAGTTGCAGAAACCAAATGTCTATGTGAAAGTGCAAAATTAAAGTTATCATAATTAATATTGATTTATATATTGTAATTTCTTGAAATATAATAGTAATGTATAACCAACATATAAGCCTTTCCAGAATTATCATATCTAATATTATTATTTAACACCTCCAAGGAGTCGAAAGACTCATCGAGGGAAGGCACCTGCTCTACAACTCTGTCTCCACCACTCAATCCACCAACTGACCACAACTACACCAACGGCATCTACCGTCGACCACCAGCACTAATATCAACATACCAAAATACCACAGGCACATACCAAAATTTTCCACAGACAATCACAAACATCCATGCCCATGGCGGGATTCGAACCCACAGCCTTTTGGCTGGAGAGCGAATATGTTAACCACTTGACCAGCCAGGCCGGCAAACAAGAGCTGCAAAAAAAAAAAAAGAAAACACTGTGGAGGGAATTTTTTTTTTTTTTTTTTACAAAATGAAAGCAAGAAAAGTGACTAGTATAAGAAAGATCAAATCAGATTATGAAAAAAAATTAGCTAAGCAGGCTAAAGTAAACCCAAGAGTTTATTGTTATATAGCAAGTAAGAGGAAAAATGACTGGTTAGATGACTTCAAACAATGCTCATGGTAGGAAGGTGAGAGAGAGAGTCAAAAGAAATAGTTGATTGCTGAATGATAAATTTGTAAAAGTGTATCATCCAGGTGGAGACTTTGCAGTTGCTGATGTGACGGAGGCACATACCAAAATTGAGGTAAATGAAGAAGAGGTGTTCAGCATACTGAAAAATACCACTGTGAACGTCTCTTCATTTACCTCAGTTTTTTTTTTTTGGTATTTGCACATTCATGTAGTACATGGGCTGAGCAGGAGAACTGGCATTGCCTCTGAAGAAGTTGTTCATTCAAAGTCTCAGCTCTGGCAGATTTCCAGGGAGTGAAAGGGGGCGGGGGGTTCAGACAGTTCTATTACATAAAGGCAGCTCCAAGACAGGTAGCAAACTACAGATCAATTAATATATCATTAAAGTTTGGAAAACTTGGTTAAAGGTAAAATCCAATAGTGGGTGGATAGGGATGTGATACTCTATAGTGGGCTTTGTAATATTTTATAATAAAGTGACAGTGGAATGGGATAAAGGAAATGGCTACAGCCATGATATCGTTGGACTTTGCAAAGACAGTTAAAAGAATACCACATGGAAACTATTAAAAAAGTTGGAGTAAATGGGAATGGACTGGGCAGATAGGAATGATACTCTATAAGGGACAACATGGTTTCGTGAAGGGTAGGACTTGCTTTAGTAATTTGTTTACTTTTTATAATCAAGTGATAATGGAGTTGGCTAAGGAAATGACTACTCAATGATATAGACTTTGCTAAAGTATTTGGCACATGACAGGTCTGTGGAATGTTCCTTATGAGAATAGATTGATGGTCTGTAGGTGTCAAAAATTAGCTGATAGGCTAAAAAGAGGTGACATGATAGAAGCATTTAAATTATTAAAGGGGTTTTATAGCACTGCCACTGAAGATTTATCAGGACATGGCAAGAAGGGAGAGAACAAGGGGTCAGCAGTGGAAGTTCTATAAGAGTGTAGATAGCAAGGATGTTAGAACTAGGTTTTTTGCTTGGAAGATGGTGAATGGGTGGAATGAGGTGGTTGTGGGTGCTTCATCAGTGAATGAGTTTAAGAATATAACAGGTTGTGTGCATGATGGTGAGTGTGTGAATAAATGGATCTCCCACAATGAGTCCTCTGACTCCATGGAGACTAGTAACATGGATGAGGGGTGGCTGACAGACACCAGAGTAGTATATGGTGGAATAGAATCTAGGAGAATGACTAGTGAAGTACCTCTGGGTTCTGTACTAGGATCACTACTCTTTAATTTGCATATCAATCATACAGGGAAAGATTTGAGAGGGGGGATTCAACTGTTTACTGATGATGAAACTGGAGAAGCAATAGTTGATAAAGGTGATGTAAATATCTTGCAAGATAAATCATAAGAGACATTAAAAGTTATTAAAACAAGTTAAAGTAAAAAGTAAAGCTTTATTCTACATCAAAATAATGGAAACAACTACCGTGTTACAGTAAAACTTTAGTTTAATATAAACAAAAAAATAAACACTTGATGTTGAAACGAGTGTTTATTTTTGTCCAGATTGATGACCTTAATGTGAAAGTTGAAACTTTATTAAGGTCATCATCTCGAGACACATATATACCAAGAAACAAGCTGCACTACAATCTACATGGCATGCTAAAGTTACTGATCAACGGTTACAACTATTGACCTGACCTCTGGTGGGAAAAAAAACTTACTACATCAAAGTTAGAGTCCTGTTATTATGTGTAGGCATAATATAGTAGTATTATAGCAGTACTATAGTAGTATAATAATAGTATTATGTGTAGGCATACGAACCAATGCACGGTGATATTGCTGCTCCCATTTTTTATAGTTTTAAAGTGGTTCCAACCCCCTGTGTTTAATTTGAAAGTGTTCCCAAGTAACTCTACTTGTCACGCCGAACACGGTGATATAAAATGCACCAAAAGCAGCTAAGAAGAAACCAAATTTTGAATTGTTGAAAAGTGAACAGAGAGGAACCGTGGTCAACAAAGAGCGAAGAACAAAGGATGTTGCCATCTTTACAATCACGCCACAGTTGCTCAAGGGAAGAAAGGTGAGTCATGAAGTGTATCAAATGCCTGGAGGATTTATCGTCTGACGGAAATCTGTACGATATGCAGTAAGATTCTACACTTAAAATGTGCCGGCTTTTCAGAAACAACCTGGCAACATAAATCCAATGCAACACGTGAGGAATGGAAGTGCATACTCCGCAGGAAGAACAAAGAAATGCACCTAAGGCAGCCAGCCACCTACGATGCAGCTGATTATACCGGAGGCAAAATCAGACAACAAACTGAACAGACAAAAAAAAATGCAGGTGAGTCCTATAATTTCAACTCTTTAAATATATTAATAGAAAACGGTCTAGAGACTATAAAAGTCAGCTTAATAGATCTTGTGCAAGAACTCTTTTGACAAATAGAATGAACAAATAAAAAAAAAAATCTAGAAGATTTGGTCAAACATAATAATTTAGCAGTGGTAGAAGTGTTGCAAACGGTAAAAAACATTAAAATCAGTGTGTAATCAGAAAGGATTACATTAAAATCAGCATTAACGCACTAAAGATAGGCAACACAATTTGATGAAAGAGACATCCGAACTCCGTCAAGAACTTCATTCTCTAAAACTACAATACGAATGTTTAAATCAGCAACAACATAAAGAAGATCTTGTCATAAACAGTCTACTTAAAACTGCACTTACAGAAAACCTCATAGACGTAGTTTTAAAATTAGGCCACACAATTGACTTCCCCTTACAGCTTAACAACATTCATACCGTAAATCGGATTCCTAGGAAGAGCAAAAAACAAGGCCTGCCACGACCTACACCAGTCATTGTTTGTCTTACAAGCAAGTCCACAAGAGACAATCTCATAAAAGCCAGCAGACAGAAAAAACCAGTTGCAAGGAATTGAACGCATTGCAAGACAATACACCAATCTTCCTGTCCAAATATTTAACACCATTCAATCAGAATCTGTTGTACCCAGCAAGAAAAGCATAAACAGAAAAAAATTACCAATTTTTGTGGATCGGAGATGCCAAGATATTTTTGGGGAAGTCACAAACTTCAAATCCGATACAAATTAAAAGCTCAGAAGATATAGAAAGGCTGCCGCATTGAAAAAAAAAATCTCCTAATCAGTTCAAAAGAAGACCACAATAAAAACGAATGTGAACCATCAAGACAGATGCAGTAACACCAGAATATACTGGCAATTTCAGTTTGAACAGACCTTTCAGATCATTCATTTGACCTCCCAAACATCATCCTACTTCCAACACAGCAATCAAATCAATAAAAAAATAAAAAATATATCAAACTGGTGTCATCCTCAGATAAGCTAATTAAAAAACTTCGAGGATGCATGCTGAAACATTACATCTCAACGGAGATCAACAGAAAAAAAAAAAAGAATTATTTAGTATATGAAGTGCTGTAGTTACAGCAGTTAAATACATTAAAAGCAAAAATTGTAAAATATATATAACTTACTCATCATCAACAAATTCCTGACATGTACCCTCAAGGGGTGTACAGGATATGATAGTTCTACATGAAAAATTTACATCATTACTAACTTCCTATCTACAATTTTCCTCCAAATCTGTCTGTTACTTGTCAAGACCCCAATATTATCAGATCTAATATTTCTATCGTCTAAGGCACTTTGTATCCTATCAATCCATCTATATCTTGGTCTTCCTCTGGGTCGTTTTCCAGCCAACCTGGCATGGAACACTTCTTTTGCTAATCTTTCCTCGCCCATTCTGTTCAAGTGACCATACCACCTGAGATTAGCTCTGCTAATGCAATCCTGGATGCTGACAATGTCAAATTCTTTCCTAATATCCTCGTTTTTAATATGATATTGCCATTGATGCCATCTGTTCACGCCTCTAATCTTTCTCAGGACTCTCATATCTGCGGTCTGTAGTCTTTGGTCAAGTGTTTTGCTTCTGACCCAGCTCTCAGATCCATAAGTTAAATTTGGTTTGAACACTGTCTTGTATACAGCTAATTTAGTGTTTTGACTAATTTCTCTCTTATTCCATATAAATTTATTCAGTTGACTTCTACCATACCAGCTTTGTTGATTCTGTTGTCTATTTCCATATTTAATTTACCATCTTCAGTAAAAATTGTGCCTAAGTAGCTGAAATGTTTTACTTGTTCCACAGGTTCCCCGTTCACAACACAGTTGACATTTTCAACAATTCTACCAATTTTCATTTTCTTTGTCTTTTTAATGCTGACCTTCATACCATCTATTACAACAGTTATTTAATTTAGTCAGGGAATCTTGCAAACTTGTAGCGGATTTATTTAGAAGTATAACATCGTCCGCATAAAGCAGAGAGCTGACATTAACATCTCCAATTCTGATATCATGTTTAATACCACTTTCCTTCATAATATGATAGATAATGAATTAGAGATGAGGAAATGTACATCCTTGTCTCACATCAGATTTAACATTAAACCATCTTTCTGTACTTCCTTCAATTCTAAATGCTGACTTACAACTCAAATAAAGACTAAGTATTGCTTAATATAATGCCCATTGACACCATATAACTGTAGCGTATTGAATAGCTTCTCTCTTGGCACCTTGTCATATGCCTTTTCCAAATCGACAAAACTTAAATACAGATCTATGTTATATTCCCATGATTTCTCACCTATTTGTCGTAAAGTGAAGATCTGATCCTGACAGCCTCTATTTGGCCTGAATCCAACTTTTCTTCCACAATTCTTCTCAACCGTTTCTCAAGTATACTTGCATAGATCTTGCCAGGAACACTCAGTAGGGAAATACTTCTGTAATTCTCACATTCAGTTTTATTTCCCTTTTTATATATGGGTACTATGAGAGCTCTACTCCAATCATCGGGAATTCGTCCCTCTGTCCAGGCCTTCAACTATGCAGTGCAGCCACTGTAAGACTTTTATACCACCATACTTCAGCATTTTTGGTCGAATATCATCTACTCCTGCTGCCTTTCCATTTTAAGCCTTTGATGGCTTTTTCTACTTCAATGGAAATGTATTCCTGACTGTATGTCTGCTGAGTGTTTTATACCATTGTGCTATCACTGCTTGTTTCATTTAACAATTTTTCGAAGTAATTTCTCCATACTTGAAGGTTATCTTTTTCTCCCGTTTCATGTCATCTATACTCATCTATAACTCCTTTTACTCCACTCCTTCCTCCATTTCTAAGCTTCTTCAACAACCTCCAAAATATCTTACCACCTTCTTGATATTTAGTTTCTATGTTCTTGCAATTTCCTCCCATGACTGTTTAGCTAGTTTTACACAGTGTTTCACTTTCTTACATTTGTCTCTGTATTCTCTAAGAGCAAAAGCTGACTTATTTGCCAGGAACTTTGATATGCTTTCTTGTTTTCCTTCACTGCCTCTTTGACTTCCTATGTCCACCATGGAGTTCTGATTTTTCTATTCTTGCAGACTACCTCACCACTTGCCTCTCTGGCTGAATCAATCAGGGTTTTTTTCAAGGCTTGCTACTTAATCTCCAAGGTTTGGTTCCTGTTCTCAAACTCTTTCATTTTTTCTTCAATAATCTTTGTGTATTCTACAGCTCACATTTGAGAGCTGCTTAACTTTTTTTCGCTTTAAAACTTTACATGTTATTCTTTTCAATATGAAATTCAATTTTATCCTGCTCAAGACTAAATAGTGATCACTTCCAATTTCAAATCCTCTGTACACTCTGGTGTCCTGCACCAGGGAGAAAACATCACTGTCAACAATGACATAGTCAATGAGACTTTTCTTATTCCTTGCTTCATTTCTACATGTGAATTTGTGCACATTTTTATTTTGGAACATGGTGTTAGTAATAACCAGTCCATGTCCTGAGCAGAAATCCAACAGCTATTTGTCATTATTATTAGCTTTGCTCTTTTCTTCAAATTTTCCCAAAATATTTTTGTATGTCTAACAATCATTTCCTGCTCTGCTATTTAGATCTCCAACAAAGACCAACTTTTCCTTTTTCATTGTGTCAGTTGCTTTTTCTAAAGCATCAAAAAATTCCTCCACTTCTACTCTTAGTAGAACCTTCTGTGGAACCATAGGCACAAATAAGTCTCATTGTCCAATTCCCCATTCTGATATTAGCCCACATTACTCTAGTTGAGACTGACTGCCATTCAAGAAGATTAGCCTCGTATTTTGTGTTGAATACTATGGCTACTCCTTCTTTTCCTTGATTGTCATTTCCTGAATATAACATTTTGTATTTATTGTTCAGAAAGATCTCACCAGTTTTTGTCTTTTTTTGTTTCAGTCACTCCTATTATGTCGATCTGGTACTTATCTAAGTCCTCAGCTAGCTCCATTTCTTTGCCATTCAGGGTTCTTATGTTGATAGTACCGATCTTTAACTCTGGTGATGTTGAGTTGGGGTGTGCTTTCTGATCTGTTCCAATAGCTGACTTTTCACTGTCGCCCTGATTCCCTGGCAAAAGCAATGGGGGGGGGGGGGGGGGCTGTTTAACCGGGTGACGCCCCAGCCGGCATGAAATTTTGTCATGTTGTACCATCATTTTGTATAATGGTTTAAGCCAATAAGAATACAATTTGGTCGGCTAAATCCCAAATTGTCAGCCCATCCTCGTTCGTTCAGTATCTAGGTAGAGGCCTAACAGGGTGCACCACGAGAAGGTGAGGATTGGACATTAGGTGAGAAGCCCTGGTCGGTTCTCCGCATTCCTTTAAAGGCTATGTGGAGGTCTCCTCTCAGTTATACAGCTCTGACCCTTACTGTTATACTATAAATGCTGTTAAGAAAATGTAAGTTTATCCAATTGCAAACTATAAATTACCATTTATATTATTAACATATTATACAAAAAACGGAAAAATTTGTACGAAATTCACTGTAAAAAAAAAAACTAGAACAACATGTTTTGTAAATGCATAATATGCAATTATAACTTTAATAAAAAAAATATATATATATATCTTATTATATATGAAAAATTGTCGTATTATCTCTTAAATTGTATTTCTTATATAAATATGTGTATTATATGTATTATATAAATTGTGTGTATAAGTATGTAATTTATTTGATAGATAATAAATTATTGTTTGACATTATTATTATTATTATTATCTATTAGGTTACAAAATTAAATTAAGCTGAAGAGCAACACATTTACAAAAAAGGAAAAATTAATAAATAATACATAAATAAAAATAAAATTACTTATATAAGTATACATGTAAATTACAACCAACTGTTATGGATATTGACCAATAAAAGCTGAAAAAATGCTTAGAGGCCTAAGTCAGGGTTTGTTGGAAACTGATGATTTTCTTTCTGACTTAAAATGAGGAAGTGGATGAATTTTGAGTAAAAATATATTTTTTGTCAATAATTTAAAGAATGTTATAAATAAATCCCATTTATTATTATAATTTATTAAAATAAATAATTTTATTAAAAATAAACACAAGATTAAAATTTGTTCCAAACCTGTTCAAAAGTACAGATGTATTGCTTTTTCTTCAGGATTGTAGAGATACAGATGACTTAACAGGAATGACAGAGAATCGGGCAACTTCTTGTCATAGCCTACAAATAACACAGTTGCAAGAGGAAGTACTCGGGTTGAGAGCTGAGAATACAGCATTGCAAGAACAATTAGGTAGACAAGAAGCTGAACTGAATCGCACAAGAGCTGCACTTGCTAGTGCTAGAGAAGACAGAGATCGCTCACAAAGACGGGTAAGTCATATCTTACAGAATATTTTCTGTAGCATTTATTGAATTATCACTGTCTAATTTAATTTGAACAGATTAAATATGTGATGAAATTCAAGTGTGTAGCATTTTTCTACTTTTGGTTTATACTACTGTTATTTTTTATTTGAAAAAAAAAATTCTCTCTACTGTTACTGATTATGTGGATCACATTATAAAGGATAGTGGCATTAAATTTGATATCATTTGTCAGCTTTGATATCATTGCATTCAAGTGTCATCTCTAATCTGCAAGTTGGTTGGACATAGTTCTCTACTTCTTTCTGTTTTATGCTTCTCAGAATATGCAATGTGCTACTTCTGCTTGTCCAGTGTTATGTGTACTTCATATGATGATGTGTAGGTTGCACCCCCCCCCCCCCTTCAGCCTTGTAGGTTTCACATTATTACATTGGTCATTTCATCATATGAGAATGATTACATCCTTTTTTTCTACCTTAGTGAATATCATAAGAATTTGATTTCCTCTTCCTCATTTCATTCAGTAAAAGCTTGTTTGGTTTGCTCTTCCAGATACTGGTTTTGTCCTTTTTTGTTTGCTGATAGTCTCTTTCTTAAGTGTACATTAAATTAGAATAGATATAGCAAATTATCAGTCTCATTCTTGTATTTACATTGACTTTTGTGTTAATATTTGTTTCAAGTTAAGAAAAGCTGTTTGTATTCTTTTTGTTGTTTGCATATGTCATCACATTAGACTTCTTAAGATATATAAAGCTATCTTCTTATTCTTTGAGGTGATCTTTTCAAGCTATGTTTAGGTTTTATCCATCCCTTTTTTTGTGATTTTGGTTTCATTTTAGTTTTTTGGGAATTTATTTTTAGACTGAATTTATCAAAGTTCTTTGTTAGTTTTCCCTATTGATTGTCACCTCCATCCTAAGGAGGTTGACTATTTTAGCTCCCAATATATTCCTATCTTTAGCTAGTTTGCTGTCATATAGTTCAGACAGTCAGTTATTTATGTTTCTAAACCATGTTTGTCATTATCTTCTTCTTTTTCATTCCCCCCCTCTAATGAATCTTTTTGAAGATTTCATTTGAAGAGGTCTGATTTGGCTTGAAAAGTTCAATGTCGGGTCTCCAGAGCAGGGTTTCTGGACTTTGTAAAAAAATAAATGAAAAAATACAATATACCATATTTGCCGGCATATAAGATGCACCCTTTTTTGTACACATTATTTAGGATAAAAAGATTTTTTAGATCTCTTCCTGATTCCGCCAAGTTCTTATCATTTTCTCAGTTGAGGGTGGCCTGAAATGCCTCTCTGCAGCCCTTTTTCCATGTTCTTTAGCAAACGCAATCACACGTAGCTTGTATGCAATATTGTAGCAATGCCGACTTTTTTCAGCCATAATTTGCCAAGAAATTTAGAGAAATTTTAATGGCAGAAATTTATCACTGTTCACAACAATTGCGACAACAATTGGAAAGTTTAAACGAAGAGGAACACAGCTGTGATCGTCGATGACAGCACATGCGCAGCCACTGAACTCAACGTAACTGGAATGCTCTCACACCCAGCAAGGAAGCAAAAAAGAAATTGCGTAACTCGGAACAGAGAAAATTTCCAGAAATGAAAGTAATAAAAAACTGAGTATCGGCGTATAAGATGCACCCTGTTTTTCAGACCTATTTTCAAAGAAAAAGAGTGTGTCTTATACGCCGACAAATACGGTGTGTGTGTGTGTGTGTGTGTGTGTGTGTGTGTGTGTGTGTGTGTGTGTGTGTATATATAATTAGTAAAAATGGGGGAAAATTCCTTAGCTCACCAATGGTACAAATGTACAAAAGAAACTTTTTGTGGGCAAGATCCAAATAAATAAATATATATTTATTTATTTATTTATTTATTTATACTCCAGACATCCAAAATGTCCATTTTTAAACATCTTCAGTAACTTAAAATTTTTTCAACTTCATGATATATATAATCTAACAGATAAGCTTAGGCGTTGCTGGTTATTCATTACTTATTTTTTCACGGTATTAACAACACCACAAACACTTTTATCAACAAGGATGTTTTATTAACGCTAATATTTCGCCGATTTTCAAATCAGCATCATCAGAGCACAACACACATGTAAACGCGACAGTGAGTGAAACAATATAATTGCAGAAAGACAAAAGATCTAAAGTCCTATTTTTGGCGCCCTCTAACGAAAAAAAAAAAAAAAAAAAAAAAAAAAAGCAGCAGCAGTTATCCAGGAGTTTTTCTTAGGATAACCGTCTCCCAAATTTTTGGCAAATTAATGCAACCATATTTGTTAAGGTTGGGAGAATTCTTCAAAGCCATTGCTGACTCAAAAAATAGTCTTTCAGATCTATAACGACTCCTAAATAGCACATTCGTTTTTCTCCATCTAATCCTGTGTGAAGGAGTGTCCAAAGCGTGGTCTGCCAGTCCCGACTTGCCATAGTAATAGTAGCGAATGTATCTTTCATGTTCTTCCAGGCGGATGTTCACTGATCTTCCTGTTTGCCCATAATAGGCCAAGTCACAGTCACATGGAACTTCATACACTCCTGGGTGTGCTAAAGGGTGAAGTTTATCCTTTGGTGAGCGGATCAGAGTTGCCAGCTTGACATGAGGCTTGAAGGTGGTGCGAAGGCCATGTTTCACCAATACTTTGGCTATCTTTTCCGATGTACCTCTGATATAGGGAATAGAAATGGTCATGTTGTATTCTTGTGTATTAGGGGAGGGCAGAATAATGGGCCTATATAGTATTTTTTCTATTTTGTAGGGATTGTAGCCGTTGGCTAAGAACGTATGGCGCAGGTACTGGAGTTCAGTGGTCAGAGCTGTATCGTTAGAACAAATGGCTCTGGCTCTGTGTGTCAGTGTTTTTAAAATGCCGTACTGTTGGACTGGATGATGATGTGATTGTTTATGTAGGTATCTTCCTGTGTGTGTAGGCTTCCTGTAAATAGAAAAAGATAGTGATCCATCTGAAAGGCGGGTGACTAATGTGTCAAGAAATGGTAAACAGTTATTTGATTCTTTTTCTACTGTGAAGTGAATTTTGGGGTGTTGGCTGTTTAGGTAGGTGACAAAAGCATCCAAAGTGTCTTGTCCATGGGGCCAGATGGCAAACACATCATCTACATAGCGCAACCACACTAGTGGCTTGTATGTAGCTGTGGTAAGTACTTTGTTTTCAAAGTGTTCCATGTAAAAATTTGCTAACGGGGGGGAGAGGGGGGAACCCATAGCGGTACCATTAATCTGTTTGTAGAATTTCCCCCCCCCATGTAAAGTAACCTGCATTCATGGTAAATTGAAATAATTCAAAAATATCTGGGGGAAATTTAGACTTGATTAATTCAAGAGTGTCTATAAGTGGTACATTAGTAAATAGGGAGGTGACATCGAAACTAACCATTATGTCTGAATTTTTTAGGATTAGATTTTTAACCAGTGTTTTGAAATGGATAGAATTTTTGACAAAAGTAGAGGAGTTGCCAGTAAGAGGGGCAAGCGACTTAGCTAAATGCCGGGCCAGTTTATATGTGGGACTATCTATGCTATCAACTATGGGGCGTAGGGGAACATTAGTTTTGTGGATTTTTGGTAATCCATAAATGCGGGGTGTTTTAACATGAATTGGTTTTATTTTCTTGATGATTTCTTTGGGCCATGATGTCACTTTTTTTAGTAATTTTCGGACTTTTTTCTTTTGCGCCATTGTAGGGTCTCGATGTATACTTTGATAAGTAGAACTGTCACATATGAGATCTTGCATTTTTTTGTCATACTCTTCTTTATTCATGATAACTGTTGCATTTCCTTTATCGGCTTTTGTAATAATAATATTTTTATTATTGTATAACTTTTTTAGGGCAGTTATTTGCTTATGTGGTATATTACTTTTTGGAGGCTTAGCTTTGTTTATAATACTTGCTATGTCTAGTCGCACGTTGTTGGCCATTGCTGGCGGAAGATCGTGGATACCCCGTTCTACTTTCATCATAATTTCGAGTTTAGGAATTTGTTTGGGCGCGACGGCAAAGTTATGTCCTAAACTGAGGGCGTTCTTGGCTTCTTCAGTGAGTGTTTCCGACGATAGGTTTACAACCACGTGGTCTCGTCGGAGTTTCGAGAACAAATCGCCGCTACTCGCATAGAGCTTAGTAAGCTAAACAGCGCCATCACAGCTCTACAACAAGAACTAACTAACGTGTTAAATCTTGAAATATGGACGGTCCTACAGCAGATCTCCGAAGTTGCAGCAAAAAAAAGAATTCACAAAAGTTAAAAGCAAGCACCTAAAAAAATTTGAACTACTACAACAGCGCCAACATACGAAGTCCCGACCGCAACTCCGACGAGACCACGTGGTTGTAAACCTATCGTCGGAAACACTCACTGAAGAAGCCAAGAACGCCCTCAGTTTAGGACATAACTTTGCCGTCGCGCCCAAACAAATTCCTAAACTCGAAATTATGATGAAAGTAGAACGGGGTATCCACGATCTTCCGCCAGCAATGGCCAACAACGTGCGACTAGACATAGCAAGTATTATAAACAAAGCTAAGCCTCCAAAAAGTAATATACCACATAAGCAAATAACTGCCCTAAAAAAGTTATACAATAATAAAAATATTATTATTACAAAAGCCGATAAAGGAAATGCAACAGTTATCATGAATAAAGAAGAGTATAACAAAAAAATGCAAGATCTCATATGTGACAGTTCTACTTATCAAAGTATACATCGAGACCCTACAATGGCGCAAAAGAAAAAAGTCCGAAAATTACTAAAAAAAGTGACATCATGGCCCAAAGAAATCATCAAGAAAATAAAACCAATTCATGTTAAAACACCCCGCATTTATGGATTACCAAAAATCCACAAAACTAATGTTCCCCTACGCCCCATAGTTGATAGCATAGATAGTCCCACATATAAACTGGCCCGGCATTTAGCTAAGTCGCTTGCCCCTCTTACTGGCAACTCCTCTACTTTTGTCAAAAATTCTATCCATTTCAAAACACTGGTTAAAAATCTAATCCTAAAAAATTCAGACATAATGGTTAGTTTCGATGTCACCTCCCTATTTACTAATGTACCACTTATAGACACTCTTGAATTAATCAAGTCTAAATTTCCCCCAGATATTTTTGAATTATTTCAATTTACCATGAATGCAGGTTACTTTACATGGGGGGGGAAATTCTACAAACAGATTAATGGTACCGCTATGGGTTCCCCCCTCTCCCCCCCGTTAGCAAATTTTTACATGGAACACTTTGAAAACAAAGTACTTACCACAGCTACATACAAGCCACTAGTGTGGTTGCGCTATGTAGATGATGTGTTTGCCATCTGGCCCCATGGACAAGACACTTTGGATGCTTTTGTCACCTACCTAAACAGCCAACACCCCAAAATTCACTTCACAGTAGAAAAAGAATCAAATAACTGTTTACCATTTCTTGACACATTAGTCACCCGCCTTTCAGATGGATCACTATCTTTTTCTATTTACAGGAAGCCTACACACACAGGAAGATACCTACATAAACAATCACATCATCATCCAGTCCAACAGTACGGCATTTTAAAAACACTGACACACAGAGCCAGAGCCATTTGTTCTAACGATACAGCTCTGACCACTGAACTCCAGTACCTGCGCCATACGTTCTTAGCCAACGGCTACAATCCCTACAAAATAGAAAAAATACTATATAGGCCCATTATTCTGCCCTCCCCTAATACACAAGAATACAACATGACCATTTCTATTCCCTATATCAGAGGTACATCGGAAAAGATAGCCAAAGTATTGGTGAAACATGGCCTTCGCACCACCTTCAAGCCTCATGTCAAGCTGGCAACTCTGATCCGCTCACCAAAGGATAAACTTCACCCTTTAGCACACCCAGGAGTGTATGAAGTTCCATGTGACTGTGACTTGGCCTATTATGGGCAAACAGGAAGATCAGTGAACATCCGCCTGGAAGAACATGAAAGATACATTCGCTACTATTACTATGGCAAGTCGGGACTGGCAGACCACGCTTTGGACACTCCTTCACACAGGATTAGATGGAGAAAAACGAATGTGCTATTTAGGAGTTGTTATAGATCTGAAAGACTATTTTTTGAGTCAGCAATGGCTTTGAAGAATTCTCCCAACCTTAACAAATATGGTTGCATTAATTTGCCAAAAATTTGGGAGACGGTTATCCTAAGAAAAACTCCTGGATAACTGCTGCTGCTTTTTTTTTTTTTTTTTTTTTTTTTTTTTTTCCGTTAGAGGGCGCCAAAAATAGGACTTTAGATCTTTTGTCTTTCTGCAATTATATTGTTTCACTCACTGTCGCGTTTACATGTGTGTTGTGCTCTGATGATGCTGATTTGAAAATCGGCGAAATATTAGCGTTAATAAAACATCCTTGTTGATAAAAGTGTTTGTGGTGTTGTTAATATTCATGATATATATAATTTCTATATTCTTTCCAAAGTTTTTCCATGACTTTTGTTTTGCTACTTTTATACATAACTTTCTTACCTGTTTATCTGTTTTATCTATCTGGTCTCTTTTGATTAAAGGTGAGTTAGCAGGTCTCATACAAAGGTAGATGGTTGTTTTTTTTCCCCCCGGAAACTCGATTTTTTGTCCCTTAGAACAGGAAAACCAGCCCCTATGAACACAGATTTACAGCCATGAATACTTATGACAATATGTGGAAGAGATAGGGTCCTCACCACATACCTGTCTTTATGCCTGTTGTTAATCATAAGTAACATCATGGTAGTCAACCTCATTGATAGGAGACAGCACATGAATGGGAAATCTACAGTCATCTGCTGACTTTCATGGTGTGAATTTTGATACGATATTCTTGAGTCTGCCATGAAGTTCAAATTTTTTTCTTCTTGCTGAAAACTTCACACTGTACCTCCCTATTGAATCAGAGGCTGTCACTGAGTTTCTAAGGTTTGATTTGTATCTGCAAAGTCTTTTTTCTTTCTTTTTTCAGCTCTCAAAGACTCAAATATTATATATATTTGAGTCTTTGAGAGTTGCTTGACTTTGATTATTTTTAAAACTTTGGTACATGATTTCTTTTCAATATGATATTTATTTTTTTCTTGATCTAAACTGAATAGTGATCACATCCCCTTTATGCCCTTATGTACTGAATCAGTAGGAAGATATCACTGTGAACAGTAACAGCTTAGAATTTTATTTCTTGTGTATTCTTTCCATGTGAATTTTTGCATATTATATGCCACCATATTAGTAATGACTTGTACATATCTTGAATATAACAGAAATACCATATGAAAGACAACTATATTAATAATAACTTGTACATAACTGAAACCAAGCAGATAGTTGCCATTATCATTTCATTTGTTCAGTAACAGCAGGCAATTGAATCGAAAGAGCAAAACAGTAGTCATCCCAAGGAAAAGAGGTAGAAATCATGCAGCTCTTTCCATTTGGCAGTGTGTTGTAATTCCAAAGGACACAAGGCTGAGGTTGTGTGAATGGCATTCTGTAGGAAATTAGACCTGGATAAGGTTGTAGTCTGAATAACCAGATCTGATAACCACAGTATTTATCAAGAAAGAGAGAGAAAAAAAAAAGAGTATTGGGGAAGTGGATTGGATTATCAAGAATTCTGGTGGTTCTGTGGACTATTTGTGAAAGACTTATTGACTGTTAGTATCTCTCCCAGCTTGATTGGTGAAATTATAGTGCCAAAATCATTCTGAATTACGAAGTCCCCCTAAGAAAGACAACCTCACTGTTTGGATATTTGGAATGTTGATGATCTAGCTTCTCAGAATGATAGGGGGAATGGTCAGAGTGGTCATCGGAATTTGGAGACAGATATATACAACAGATTGAAAGTAATTGATTAGGCAAAGAAATTTTGTGTCCCTCTGTAAATCGTAAAGAGGATATTTGAGTTTTGTCATTCTCTGAATGTCAAAACTGAAATGTATAGGTTCCCCTGCCCTGTGGCAAATGAAATTATGCATCGTGTAATTAGAAAAGTTGAGGTGGACACTATAGGTTCAGCTGCTAGTTGAGGATCAGTTAGGAATGGTAGATCAATTGCGGGAATGTATTCCCGCAAGCTCTCTGGTCAATTTTTGCACGAAACTTTTATACTTTCTGTATTCAGCTTTGAATGATGTTGGATTTAATATCAACTTAATTTATATAATTTTGCATCACCGAAATGAAGCCTTTGGCTCTTTATTTTAGTAAATACTTTATGCACTGTCCGAGAGTTCGCTTACGGAAAAGATACCTCTCTGACGTTTCAAGTTCCTTAGTACTGAGAGTTTTTGCTCTCTTAGATTTCTGCCTAGTCTCTGACGAAAACCAGTGAGTTTGAAACAGCTCTCAGACTAGTAAAACCTATCAAAATGGACCAATAGAAGACAATATATGGGCATTTTTGACGTTCATGCTTTTCCTATTAGGTTCGGTTAGGGCAACTCGTAGTATATCAGCGGTGTATTCCCGCAAGCTCTCTGGTCAATTTTCGCACGAAACTTTTATAGTTTCTGTATTCAGCTTTGAAATGATGTTGGATTTAATATCCACTTAATTTATATAATGGTAGATCAAGTTTAGATGTGTCTAATTGGTGGTGGTGATTCACATTGTTTAAATTGGTTTTGAGACCACAGTTGGTGGTGAAATGGATATGAATCTGTTTTCTTGATATGGTATTTCAGTGATATGTTTTCTCTCTCTTTATTTTATTTATTTATATTTTAAGATTTTGGGTTTATTTTTTATACTTTTTTTTAATGGAGATTTTGAATTGCAACATCAATGACATAATATTATGTTAATATTCATTGTTGCTTAATGTTAAGAAAATAAACAGGGGCATGTAGTGAGGTTTAAAGACCCATGTACATTCCTCACACATACAGAGAGAGAGAGCACCCAAATTGCTTCTCCCCTTCATCCTTGTTCATTAAATATCTAAATGGATATTTAATAATGGTCATACAATCAAAAGATGAGGTTTGAACACAAAGCATAACTCCCAGTCATTATTGCACAATCTTTGTAGGCCAGATGGACGTCTTCTCTCAAATTATCTAGTTTTGACCCTTAAGCAGTCTAGTATTACTAGTTTTCATCAGTCTAACAAAATTAAATAGCTACTATAAGAATCCTGGTATGAATTATCAGGGTAAAATGATAAAAAAAATTTTTAAATAGGCAAGAATCTGCAAAACATCAGATGTATTCTCAACTGTAGTGGGGAAACTATAGAACAAGAAAATATTTAGTCAGTTTATATCAAATTTGTAGTGAAGAATGCAAATTGAATATGGAAGTAAATAGTAAAATATGTAGGTATGTGTGTGTCTATGGGGATGGGCGGATGGGCGGAGAGGGGATTAGGTGAATAAATTTATATGAAATATGGGAAGAATTAACCAAACCATCTTGTATGAAACTAGCTATACGAGTTTAGAAATATAACAATGATCTAAGAATAGATGTTACAGATATATGAATTTTAAAGAAAATTATAGTAGTGGACAAATTGAATCGATAGTTTATCAGATTAGTAGTAAATCAATATGATTGGTGTGAATCTGTCAGATTTAAGGTATCCAGTGGTTTACCTCAGGAATCAGTCCTTGGACCATTTTTGGTCATTCTATACATTAATGACATTAAGATTTAACAGGAGATGTTCAGTTGTTTACTGATGATGCAAAGTTAGAAAGGGTAATCTGGGATACAATCAGTGGCAGCTGGTGAAAATAAGAAAAATAATTCATTTTTTCTTAACCAATTTATTACTTAGTAAATTTATATATTAAAATTTTTTTGATACCACTCACTGTTAAAAGACCTGATGTATTTTTTTATTTTTACTTATTCCTTCCTGACTAATAATAATATCTGGAGTAAGACAACCTTTATTTTTTATTTCTATTTTTTCGTGTAACGATAATTGAGAAAATATACCATATTTGCCAGCGTATAAGACGCACCCCCTTTTTTGTACACATTTTTTAGGAAAAAAACTTGATCACTGAATATTATAATGAATTTACAGTATTTCAAATAAAAAGTAATAGGTAAGTCTACTTTCAACAAATACCTAATCTAACTAGGAAAGAGTACCCGCCTTTTAATCTTCTTCGTCAAAACCTAGAAATTCATCTCCTGAGCTAAATGAAGAGACACTTGAAACCTCTTCTAAATCAGAATCTGAGTCCTCATACAAAAAATTGTCCTCTGTACCATTCAGTGCATTACTAATGTTCTTAAATTTAAATGTGGTAATGGTTAAATTACCACACTTCTTAAATGATTTAACCACTGTCTCAGTTTTCACAGCATCCCATGAAGCTTTGACCCACTCACAAACTTGCAAAATGCTAGGCTTCTTCCTGATGGTGTAACCTCAAAATCTGAAGATTGCATCCAGCTGTTCCACTTCTCCTTCATAAATCCCTTAACACGTTCATTGCCAAGCTGAAAATTGGAATTTTGGAATTTCGTGTGGTGGCCAAATTTTTTTTACTTGATAGCGACATCCACGCGATAACGCGTGATCGGCAGACCGATGAGAACTCGCATCACGCGATATCGCATGATTGGCAATGACGTGTTAAATGGTTTATTAATACAGACATCAAAAGGTTGAAGCTGACTAGTTAGATCTCCTGGAATTATAGCTAACTGAGTTTTCAATTCCTTGAGTTTATTTTTAATATCTTCTGTTCTGTGAGAACGAAACTGATTCCATACTCACAGGGCAGGCTTCTTCAACAGTCTGCCAGGGCGCCTAGACCAAATTTTATCTATCCATAACTGGAATGCTCTCACACACCATAAGGAAGCAAGAAAGAAATCGCGTAACTCAGAACAGAGAAACTTTCCTGAAATGAAAGTAATAAAAAAACTGAGTATCGGCATATAAGATGCACACTGTTTTTCAGGCCTGTTTTCAAAGAAAAGAAAAAAAAAGTGCAGCAAATACGGTAATTCTTTTCATATTTTCGACAGTGACACTCATCATAATTCAACCTTGTATCTATAATAAATAAATAATTAATGTTATTTTAACAGAATAAAATAAGATTTACCAAAAATATTTCACCCTCACACACGCCAATAATAAAAGTTTCATATCATAGAAATACTGCATGCAAGCATACAATTTATCTGTAGTGACACTGCTCAATTGACAGTGTTGGATTCACTTGTTACGTTCATTGGCAAGTGCAAACGAATATCAGCGAGTCTAGCTGCAACTGATTGAGCATGATACTTCTGACGCTGCGTTAGATCACAGTGCATTTGTTTCGTAATCTAAAGCATTAATTGAACAATTCCAATTATTAACTATTCAATCAATGTCGAAACATAAACTGTAACTTTTAATATGTTTTAAGCATTGTTATTATTTATAAACACAAACAAAATTTAATTTTTTTGTTTTTTCCTTGGGGGTGCTGCAGTGTCGCATTGCATATGTACAAGCCGCCACTGGATGCAATGATATCAGGCACTTACGGAATGATTTGAATAGGCTGGAAATCGGATAAATAATATGGCTGTCAGTTTAATGTTAGTAAGTGTAGTAAGGGTAAAGTTAAGCACTTTGTCATGATATGATTTTATATACTTAGTTAATTCTTTATCCAAGTGTAAGCAAACAATGTTTACACCTGAAGTATTATCAGGACAGGGGCAACTTGTGGCAAAGATAGTATGACTTCTCATCACTTGTCTTATTATCCCATAATGCAAAGCACATCTCCTTGTAGACATATATAATGCTATGCATTATGGGAAGGGTCACTACCCATACCGGTTTCGACCTTTATTGTGGTCTTTTCAGTGGGAGCTAGACCCAGAGGTGATACCAAGGTTGAAGTAATGCAGAAGTCATACTTTCTTCTATGAGTTGCCAAAAGGTGTCTCACCTTATTATTAAAATCCTCCGGATTAGAAAGAGATGTTGGAAGTTTTTTTAATTTTTCCACTTGGTTATACAAGAAATTATATATTAGTTAATCCTTTATCCAAGTGTAAGCAAACAAAGTTTGTGCCTGAAGTATCCCATAATGCAAAATACATTTCCTTGCAGGCATGTATAATGCTATGCATTATGGGAAGGGTCAGACCGGTTTCGACCTTTATTGAGGTCTCTTCAGTGGGAGCTAGACCCAGAGGTGATACCAAAGTTGAAGTAATGCAGAAGTCATACTTTCTTATATGAGTTATCATAAGGTCTAAAAGCTCCTAAATTCTCTTGATGAGAAGTTATACCACCTTTGTCACGAGTTGCCCCTGTCCTGATATTACTTCTGGCACACACTTTGTTTGCTTACACTTGGATAAAGGATTAACTAAATATATAATTTCTTGTATAACCAAGCAGAAACATTAAAAAATACTTCCAACATCTTACTCTAATCCGGAGGATTTTAATAATAAGGTAAGACACCTTTTGGCAACTCATATAAGAAAGTATGACTTCTGCATTACTTCAACCTTGGTATCACCTCTGGGCCTCGCTCCCACTGAAAAGACCTCGATAAAGGTTGAAAATGGTCTGGGTAGTGACCCTTCCAATAATGCATAGCATTATACATGTCCGCAAGGAGATGTGCTTTGCATTGTGAGATACTAAGGCAAGTGATGAGAAATTATACCACCTTTGTTACGAGTTGCCCCTGTACTGATAATACTTCAGGTGCAATCCTTTATACTTGGATAAAGGATTAACTAAGTATATAATTTCTTGTATACCAAGTGGAAATAAATTAAAAAAAACTTTCAACATGATATGATTTCCAGTGCTGTATTATATTAGCATAATTAACAAGAAACTGCTGAGGCAATGGATCTTAGTGTTATGGTGGATAGGAATTTGAAGTTCAAAGGTCACATAGAACAAAGTGCAAATGCAACTCAGAGGATTATTGTGATGTTGAAGCAAGTTTAGGTAATAATGGCAATAATAATATTACAAAAAAGCTGCTAAATTCTCTAAGCCACACTGCTTTTAACCCCCCCTCCTTTTATTCTGACCATTCTTGTTTCTCTGCTCCTTATCTTTTCCCTTGCTCTCATTGCTTTGTAACCTACTTCTAATATAACTGGTCTTTCTCTGTTCTAATGCCTACTCTTTCTGTTCTCCAACACCACACCCATTCAAATGCAGCCTGTCTCTTTTAAACCATTCCAATTTTCTCATCAGATTAGATTGATACATTCATCTTATTATGTGACATTTAACTTTTATTTGTTCGAAATGCATGATCAATAACCTGCCTTTTCTACTTTCAGGTTCGTGAAATTCAAACAAAGTTAACTAGTCTTCAGTCGCAGAGTTCCCAAGGTTCACAAACAGGAAGCTCACCGACTCGAAGTAAAAGTCCTCATATTAATCCAACTACTGGCGAAAGAACACCAACATCAAGAGAAGATGTACCCATAGCCAAAATGGCTGAAAGAGTTAGATTAAAGAAAGTAGAGAGTGGTGACAGACATATATTAGGATCAGAAATTTCTAGTTTAGGAGTAAGTTTTTTGGAAGGTATTTGTATTTGTGTATATGTACATAAAGAGAAAATAATACGAGTAATTAAATAAAATAAAGTGATATAATTTATAATATTTGATTATATAGAGAAATCTGTGGAGAATTCATGACTAAATTTAACACACCGCAATGATGTTCTTTCCATCCCTAAAGTATGGGAAATTGTCTTACAAAATTGCGTAAACATAACTTAATTGTAATTTAATTAATTTATTTCAATTTAATCTAAGTTTGGGCCGCAACACACCACTGCACGCAATTTGGATCCATTGTACGTACGCGCCCTATTCTTTGTGTCATTCCTAGTATTGTTCTACTGTTGATGATGTCCTAATATACCTATGACGAAATATTTACGTAATAAAAAACTTACTACTGTGGTTCACGTGTGTTAAATTTAGTCATAATTTATAATAGTTTCAGTAGCATTTAATGTACAGATATTTTGTTTGCTATTTGAATTAATTTGATGACGTGAAGAACATGATCAATCAAATTATAGCATCATCTTATCTATGGATATATAGGATTACGGAATTAAAACGGGGAGGAAAACAAATTATAGGCTTTAGCCTATGAAAAGAAAGCAGATAAAAGACTGTAGACTGATTAGGGAAGTTAGATTCCTCCATGAAACTAGTAAATGTTTCGAAAGTTTTATGGGAAGAACATATATTTTGGGATAAGTTGCTTCAGTATGACACTAATAAAAGATAAATTTATCAGCAAAGTCTCATTATTATTATTATTATTATTACAGGCAAATCCAGGGAGTCATTAGACTCATCGAGGGAGGCCCCAAATCATATTCATCACAACTATTCGACATTCATACAGTATCTATCATATCTCACCTTAAACTCATTCACTGTCACAGCATCCACCACAGACACTGGCAGCCCATTCCACTCATTCACCACTCTAAAAGTAAAGAACCCAGCTCTAACAACCTTACTAACCACACTTTTGCCCAGTTTCCAAGGGGTGTCCCCCTAGTCCTCCCACAACCAGCCCTATTCTCAAAAATATCTTCTGAATTAATTTTATAGAAACCCTTCAGTAATTTGAATGTCTCAATCATATCTCCCCTCCTCTGCCTATCAACCAATTTTTGCAACCCACAATTCCTCAACCTGTTCTCATAAGGTTCATTCCACAGACCTGCTATCATCTTGGTCACTCGCCTCTGGATCCTCTCAACCTCCTCCCCATCAAGAAGAAACCTAGTTGACCAAATCTGGGCACAGTAGTCGAGATGGGGTCTTATCAAGGCTCGATACAGAGGAAACAATAACCTGCTTGTCAACGTATCCTTCAGCAACCAAGTGATTTGATGAGCTGATTTGGCCACTTTTGCAATGTGCCCCCTAAACTTCAACTCCTTATCCACCAACACTCCTAAATCTAGTGCCTCATCAATTTCCTGGAGTACAGTTCCACCAATGTAGTAAACTGCTGCTAATCTTTTCATCCCAAAATGCATAATCTTACATTTTGCCACATTAAATTGACATCCATTCTACTTAGCCCAGACCTCCAATCTATCCAAATCATCTTGCAAAATTTTGACATCATCTGCATTCACTATTGCCCTACCCAACTTTGCATCATCTGCAAACAAATGAACTGTTCCTCTCAGATCCTTTCCTATATCATTAATGAACAAATTAAACAGCAGTGGTCCAAGAACAGATCCTTTTGGCACATCACTAGTCACAGGCCGTCTTGTGGACTCTACTCCTGAATAAACCACTCTCTGATATCTCTCCGTCAACCACCCTCTTATCCATCTCACCAACCCTATATCCCCATATGCTGCAATTTACTGATTAGAATTCCATGGTGGTATCCTGTCAAAGGCCTTAGCAATGTCCAGTAGAATCACTGTAAACCCCTTATCCTGTTCAGCCGTCACTATGTTATAATACGTGAGCAAGTTACTGAGGCATGACCTACCTTTCACAAAACCATGCTGTCCCCCGATACAGTATCCCATTTTCATCTATCCAGTCTTGTATTTTCCTCTTCACTATTTTCTCCAAGACCTTGATAATGATTCCTGTTATGCTGATTGGCCAGTAATTTTCAACAGCAGTCTTGGAACCACCTTTATGCAGCAGAACTATTTCCCCTCTTTCCATCCCCTTGGGACCGACCCAGATCCGAGGCTCAAATTAAACAAAATGGTCAAGGGCATTGACAATTCTTTAGCCGCTTCGCATACGACGCGAGCTGGTATACCATCCAATCCCACAGATGTATTGACATTGAGGTTCTGTAATAGACTAGTTACCTCTACTTCATTCATCACCATTCCAGTATAAGCTGTTGGTTCTTCCATTCCTGCAATGCCATCACCTGGATGATATACTCTTGCAAAGTGCTCGCTCAGTAATTCCACTATATCGACTGATTCAGTTACCTCCCTACCCTCAGCATTTTTTAAAATCATTCTGCCATGAACATTTTTCCTTTTACTTGCAACATATTGAAAAAACTGTTTGGGATTCTCTTTAGCTGCATGGCCAATTTTCTTTTGTAATCCGCTTTTCTTACCACCCTTGTTGCCATCCTGGCCTGAGCTTTATGCTGTTCCTGCACCTGCTGGTCACCTTTCTCCTTAAATTCCCTCCACAATTGTTTCTTTTTTTTGCAGCTCAAGCTTAATAGTGTTATTCATCCATTTAACCCCTACTTCATTTATTATTCGGGCTCTTGGTATACAGTCAACCATTACCTCCTGCAAACACTTCTTAACCACCTCCCATGCACTATCAACATCCAGCCCTTGCAGTTTTACATGCCATGGCACTGAGCCAAGCACTCCTAAGCTTGTCATACTTACCAGCCCAGAAATTCCACATGTACCCTGTCTTAATTGTACATTCCACTCCTTTAGCCACCTCCCAAGTCATGACCTTATGGTCACTCTTAACAATTGGTGGCAACATGATCATGTTCGTTACAGCCACATTCTCAGTTGCAATTACTAGGTCAAGCACTCTCTGCCCCCTGGTATTTTACACTACATGCTGTCGCAGATAGTTGTCCCTTAATAACCGCATAAAATCCAATTCCTTCCTCCCATGTGCCCTCTCCTCTTTCCAGTCAATGTTACCGTAATTGAAATCACCCATAATAATTACCCTCCTTCCACTCATTTCTTCTATTTGCCTATGCATACTATCCCCACCATCTATTCCATCACCTGGTCTATAGCAGCACCCAATTGTATATTTTGTTCTGCTAGATTCTATCTCACACCAAACAGCCTCAAATGTGCTCTTTTCTCTATCCTGCAGTTCAACTTCTATACTTCTTAGCTGCAACTCATCAGATATCATCAATAACACTCCTCCCCCCCCCCCTTTTTATTCTCCCTGTCACTCTTGAACACGCTATACCCGTCGCATTCAATCCCACTAGCTTTATCATCTTCTGTCAGCCATATTTCACTAATATCAACAACCTGTGGGCTGGAAGTGCCAACCAAGGCCAAAAACTCTTCCTTCTTGTTCCTAATACTCCTGACATTAGTGTATATGAATTGCAGAAGTCCATTAGTCCCATCCCTACTTTGATGCCTTATACTAACTATCCCATTCTGATTTGTTGTCCTTCGTACTCGCTCGGGCATATTATACTCATTCATACACTCAACTGCCTCCCTAAAGTCTGCATATCTACTCCCCCCCCCTTAATAAATCTAGTTTCTCTGAGTCTGTACATCCACTTCCACATCATTCATCAACACTTTTTCAAGCCTCCGTTAAACCAACTCCATTCAAATGTAACCCATCCATCTTATATAAATCCTTTCACCCATCGAACTCACTCCACACATCCACAAATTTCACACCACTCTCCATGCATAACTCATGCATAAAGTCATTGGCAATTATGGCCCTCCTTCTAAACACTTCACTGTCATACCACAGTAAAATACTCACCATCCTAACTCTCTCACTCTTCTCTTTTGCTACCTCAAGTAATTCCCTCACATCCTCTATCATTTCCATTTTGTCTTCTTTCAAATCATTTGTTCCTGCCACAATTATCATCTCTTTCACACAATCTGTTTTTGCACTCGAATAGATTCACTGACGTCCTTTATTTGGAAGTGACGAAATCGTACCTGGCTGGTACGATTTCGTCAAACTCTCAACTATCATACCTCTTAATAGTGAATCCCCATACAGCACTCGCTCCTTCATTTTATTGACGTTTACAAACATTCTATTATTTTTCATAATAGACTTTCGCCGTTTATTAGTCGGTACGTTCAGCACACATTTTTCCATACGCTCCGGTTGCCTTTTTGCTCTGTGTATCGCTCCGCTCAGCCTTGCGATTTCACTACTCGCATTTATCTCACCATTTTCATTATCAATCGAATCATCCAATCATCCATTCGTTCTGTATTTCTACCTTCATTTACACTTTCAGCGATGCTCTCACACCTATCTAGCACTACCTCGCAATTCTCTATCACACCGCCATTTTTTTCATTCTGCTTATTGTTAATGATTTCACTCTCGCCACCCAAAACACGCTTGAGATCCTCATTCTCCGTCACTTTCTGCACATGTTAACTCCACTATCACCATCTAACCAGACTCCCACTGCTCTTCGTAAAGCATACATCCCACAGACAGCACATTGCATAAACTCTTTTACATCAAAACTCTTAAACAAACATTTTTTTTTTAAACGGTGCCCTATGTACGCTATCTTATCATAAATATAATAATTAAAATAACACAGAAAACACACAAAAATCGCACAGACACACCAAGAAACAAAAAGCAAACAATACTACGTAAAATTCTATTAAAATTTCCAATGATAATACAAAATGCTACTAATCTTTTCAGGAGCTCTCTTCACACAGAAATTCACTATAGGTTTTTACTAGTTTGTTGTAGTGACATTTGACTGTAGAATCAAATTATAGGATGTTTCTATATTTGTTAGACAAGTTGAATGAATTAAGTGGTATATTGTACCAAATGAAGCTAACAAAAGCTTTATTTGGCAATACAACCTATGAAAAAAAAGCAGATAAAATGTAAGGCATGTGTTGAAGTTGTCTTCAAGAATAGAAAAATAAAAACACCATGGTGGACACAATAAGCTAAAGATATAGTCCTGGAAAAGAAGAGAGCACACTGAAAGTTGCTACTGAATAGGTTGGCAGATGCCCTAAAAGAATACAAACAAAGACATAAGAGAGCTATATTTACTAAAGAAAATCCATGGGAAGATTTTGTAAAAAAATATAGAAGATAAATATCAGGAGGATGGTAAAATGTTCAGATATCATAAAAGTAACATGAAAGACTGTTAAACGAAACAAGCAGTGAGAGAATAGTAGTAGAAAATATTCAAGAGGAATGCAAACAGGAGTTCATATTTAATGTACGAAAAGCTATCAAAAGCCTGAAATGTGAAAAGGCAACTGTTGTAGATGATATTTGACCAGAAATGTTCACCTTTGGAGGTATAAAAGTTTTGAAGTGGCTACGGTACATAAGTCAGAAGGTTGAATTCCAAATGATTCAAGTAGGGCTCTCATAGTCTCCTCTGCAAAAAAAAGGGAATAAAACAATGTGAGATTTACTGGAAAATTTCTCTACTGTACTTTCAAGATAAGAATTATGCAAGCTTACTTGAGAAGAGGTTAGGAAAAATGATGGAAGTGAAACTTGAAGGACAAGCTGAATTCTGACCAAACAGAGGTTGTCAAGTTCAGATTTTCACTTTACGAAAATTGCCGAGAAATTATGATAGTACAACAAGGATCTGGTACTTGAGTTTTGTAGATCTGAAAAATGCATTTGTTAAAATAATATGGCATGTGATGTCATTATGTAAGGTTGTTAACCCATGTCCATATTATGTCAATTTCAAAAGACGCGAAACATGAACGTTGTTCGGATGCCAATGCCTGATCATATATGGAAGTTTCGAGAGATGCATACAACAGAAGTCCCGGTCTTTATAAGACGAAATGTCGAGAAGGACTTTGTTAGATTTTTCAATCCTCTTACCTGGGTCTGCTGCCACATGAGGTCTGCTGTCAGTAATCGAAAGAGAAGCATCGTAGGTCTTAGATTTCTCAGTTTTCTCTTGCCTGGGTCCACCACCACGTGAGGTCCATTGTTGGTAATCAAAAGAAAAGGTCTGAGGGTTCTCAGTCTTCTCCTATCTGGATCCACTACTATGAGAAATATTGTGTCGATCATCAGAACGCCTTGCTAGGAAAGAGCTGCACAGTACTACTAAGGGTCCTAAAGAGCATAGAATAGTCGACATTCGAATAAAGAAGAAAATTAGTGGGAAGTCATGAACGAGCCAACAGAAAAAAGAAAAAGGAGCACTTTCATGTGGACAAAAGATTCATGAAAAAGGCAATGCTGAATGAGAATTGTAAGTACTTATATCTGATATTTCTGAACAAATGTACATCAAGCGTGTCTTATTCTAAACTGTGTATAAGTGATTATTGTAAGAATAAGAAGAGTACCATATTGGATAATGTAATTTAACATGGAATTAAGCTTGCCCAAGGTATGTATGACTAGCAGGATATTCTACATTGCAATTTAACTTTAAGGGAAGAAACATAGAACTAAATCTGAATCAGGACGAATTGAAATCAATAAAGAATTGTAATGCAATTGTATGTATATGTATATATGTCAGTGTGAATCAGATTGTGTAAATAGTATTTTTTTTTAATTATTATTATTTATTTATTTAATTAAATGGTTTGTGAACAACACATTGCACTGATTCTGTCAATGCACTATCCCAGAAAATTTCAAACCTGCATAAGATTAAGTTCAGTAATCAAGCCACGACTAATTAAAGGTAAAGATTTACATAAGCAGGGAACATAAACAATATCTGCTTTATCTTTAAGTTAAAAATCTTATTTATAGTCTTTCACTCAAATACATGGTCTAACTGTTGCAGTCAAAAAAAAATTAATTTGTTAGACTATAGAGTGAGAACATAAGATATAGTAGAAATAACTACCGGCAGTTGACATTTCACGAAGTTTAAATAAAGAACAAAAAAACACGAAGCAGAGTTGAGAACTACCAAAAGAACAGAAAATATAAGAAACAGCATAGCCAGTAGGAATATAACACTCTCATCCTGTCCTACTGATACTCAAATCAGATTATTTCACAGACTCCTTAAAAAAGTCACATCCTGTCCTGTTGAATTTCTTCTTCTCTCTTCTATGTGTTAGGCCTACTAGCCTGTTACAGAGCTATCTTAAGCCCTTCTAAGTCGTACCCATCCCAAGGATAAGGTGACTAGCCCTATGCCTCCCGGTATATTCTACGGCTGTAGTTGCATGTGTTCTCAGGGGCAGTTTGCCTGCTTGCTGGAGGAAAAACCCTGCAGTTCACGTCCAAGACTGGTTAACTTGGCTATGTTTGAGAAAGATCCTTAAGCTCCTCATGTTGCTGACGTGAATCGAACTCAGGACACTCCTTTCCCAGGCATATGGTCAAAGCACATAGCCATGCTAACCGCACAGACGTTGAATTTGTTAATTAACTAAAACCATACGATTCTAGACTCCCACCCACCAATGTATGAACTACCTAAAATCGACTAACAGAATGTGCTGTTATGCCTAATTGTAGATGCTGTTGATTCACTAACAAACATTTAGTTAAATTGCTTTCCCAGTATACTGGCAACACCTTCACACACAAAAAAAACTTCACAAGGAAACCTCACATTGCAACATACTAACATTTTGATCAGTTTTGATGTCTCCTATCTGTCCACCAGTGCCCCACTTAGAAGCACTTAAGGCCTTATTCAAGCTGAATTTCTTCCTGATATTTCAGCCTTAAGTTCACTGTAAACTCATTCCATTTGGCAAGGAAAAGTTTTCCCTCTTCTTTTTGAAGTGAAGGCCTTAAACGAACATTTTTTTAACACATCTAAAAAGTCAACATCCTAGCATCTAGTTCACTTTAGAAAAAGGAAATAACAACTGTCTTCCCTTCCTATACATTTTAATTACATGACAGCATGATGAATCTCTTGAATTCTCTGTTTACAGGTCCGCCCCCCCCCCACACACACAGGTGGAAAAATTCACAAACAGTCGCCTTCCCCATCGTTCCCAACAGTATGGGATTGTTAAAACCATATATAATAAGGTCAAATTAAGTAGTTCAGATAATAGTGCTCTTTCCACTGAAATTTGATGATATTTACAAAATCTTTGGTGGGAATTGTAGCCAATGGCTATAACTCCCACCATGTCCAAAAAATATTAAAACTCCAACCCCCCCCCCCCCCCCCCTTTTCTTCTCCAGAACAGAGGCTACGTCAAAGCTTTCACTTATTCCATATATCATTCCACTGAATAACTTCTGAAAACTTCTGTTCCGTCTAAGACAGGTTGAGTCTTCTATTGACAGGATCTTCCAGTCTTCTCTATTCCTTGCTTTTCAAAAAAGTTCATTATAAGTTCTACATCCTCAAATGTTCCTTATTGATTTCAACCAAGTGATTCTTGGTCTCTCTCAAAATACGAGGCTAATCTTCTTGAATGGCAGTCAGTCTCAAGTACAGTAATGTGGGCAAATATGAGAATGGGGAACTGGACAATGAGATTTATTTGTGCCTATGGTCCCACAGAAGGTTCCACTAAGGTAGAAGTGAAGGAATTTTTTGAGGCTTTAGAAAAAGCAACTGACACATTAAAAAGGAAAAGTTGGTCCTTGTTGGGGATCTAAATAGCAGAGTAGGAAATGATTGTGAGACATACAAAAATATTTTGGGAAAATTTGGAGAAAAGAGCAAAGCTAATAATAATGGCAAATATCTGTTGGATTTCTGCTCAGGACATGGACTGGTTATTACTAACACCATGTTCAAACAAAAATGAGCACAAATTCACATGGAGAGAAGAGGCAAGGAATAAGAAAAGTCTCATTGACTATGTTATTGTTGATAGTGATGTTTTCTCCCTGGTGCAGGACACCAGAGTGTACAGAGGATTTGAAATTGGAAGTGATCACTATTTAGTCCTGAGCAGGATAAAATTGAATTTCATATTGAAAAGAATAACATGTACGAAAGTTTTAAAGCGAATAAAAGTTGAGCAGCTCTCAGATGTGAACTGTAGACTAAAATACACAAAGATTATTGAAGAAAAAATGAAAGAGTTTGAGAACAGGAATCAAACCTTGGAGATTCAGTGGCAAACTCTGAAGAAAACATTGATTGATTCTGCCAAGAGGCATGTGGTGAGGTTGTCTGCAAGGATAAAAAAATCAGAACTCCCTGGTGGACACAGGAAGTTAAAGAGGCAGTGAAGGAAAAGAAGAAAGCATATCAAAAGTTCCTGTCAAATAAGTCAGCTTGTGCTCTTAGAGAATACATAGACAAATGCAAGAATGCTAAACACTGTGTAAAACAAGCTAAACAAAAGTCATGGGAGGACTTTGTCAAGAATATAGAAAATAAATATCAAGAAGGTGGCAAAATATTCTGGAGGTTGTTGAAGAAGCTTAGGAATGGAAGAAAGAGTGCTGTAAAAGGAGTTAGAGATGATAAAGGTGACATGAAAACTGGAGAAAAAGATATCCTTGAAGTATGGAGTAATTATTTTGAAAAACTGCTAAATGAAACAAGCAGTGATGACAGCACAGTGATAAAAAAACACTTACCAGGCATGCAGTCAGGAAAAATATCCATACTTGAAGTAGAAAAAGCCATCAAAGGCTTGAAATGTGGAAAGGCAGCAGGAGTAGATGATATTCAACCAGAAATGCTGAAGTATGGTGGTATAAGAGTCTTACAGTGGTTGCACTGCATAGTTCAGAAAGCCTGGACAGAGGGATGAATTTCCGATGATTGGAGTAGAGCTCTCATAGTACCCATATATAAAAAGGGAAATAAAACTGAATGTGAGAATTACAGAGGTATTTCCCTACTGAGTGTTCCTGGCAAGATCTATGCAAGTATACTTGAGAAACGGTTGAGAAGAATTGTGGAAGATAAAGCTGGATTCAGGCCAAATAGAGGCTGTCAGGATCAGATCTTCACTTTACGACAAATAGTTGAAAAAGCATGGGAATATAACAGAGATCTGTGTTTAAGTGTTGTCGATTTGGAAAAGGCATATGACAAGGTGCCAAGAGAGAAGCTATTCAATACGTTACAGTTATATGGTGTCAATGGGGCATTATATCAAGCAATACTTAGTCTGTATTTGAGTTGTAAGTCGACAGTTAGAATTGAAGGAAGTACAGGAAGATGGTTTAATGTTAAATCTGGTGTGAGACACGAATGTACATTATCCCCTCTGTTATTCATTATCTCTATGGATCACATTATGAAGGAAAGTGATATTAAACATGATATCAAAATTGGAGATGTTAATGTCAGCTCTTTGCTTTATGTGGATGATGTTATACTTCTAAATAAATCTGCTACAAGTCTGCAAGATTCTCTGACTAAATTGAATAGTTGTTGTAATAGATATGGTATGGAGGTCAGCATTAAAAAGACAAAGACAATGAAAATAGGCAGAATCATTGAAAATGTCAACTGTGTTGTAAATGAAGTACCTGTGGAACAAGTGAAACATTTCCGCTACTTAGGCATGATTTTTGCTGAAGATGGTAAATTAAATATAAAAATAGACAACAGAATTAGCAAAGCTGGTATGGTAGGAAGTCAATTGAATAAATTCATATGGAATAAGAAAGAAATTAGTCAGAACACTAAATTAGCTGTATACAAGACAGTGTTCAAACCAGTTTTTACTTATGGATCTGAGAGCTGGGTCAGAAGTAAAACACTTGACCAATGACTAGAGACCACAGATATGAGAGTCCTGAGAAAGATTATAGGCGTGAACAGATGGCATCAATGGCAATATCATATTAAAAACGAGAATATTAGGAAACAACTTGACATTGTCAACATCCAGGAATGCGTTAGCAGAGCTAATCTCAGGTGGTATGGTCACTTAAACAGAATGGGCGAAGAAAGATTAGCAAAACAAGTGTTCTCTGCCAGGTTGGCAGCAAAATGACCCAGAGGAAGACCAAGATGTAGGTGGATTGATATAGTACAAAGTGCCTGAGACGATAGAAATATAAGATCTGATAATGTTGGAGTCTTGACAAGTAACAGACTGTTTTGGAGGAAAATTATAGATAGGACGTTAGTAATGATGTAATTTTTTTTCATGTACTATCATATCCTGTACACCCCTTGAGGGTACATGGCAGTAATTTGATGATGATGATTCTCGGTCTCCCAGGTCTTTTTTTTTTTTTTTTTTTTTTTTGTTGTTGTAAAAGTATTTATTAGGATGGTAGGTAGTCTGTCCATGCCCATGTGTGCAGCATGGCCGAACCATCTCAGTTGTTGTTTTATAATTTTTTCTAATATTGTCTTCTTGTACGATAATTCTTGTCTAACTGTGCTATTTGTTTTCTTTTCTATCCAACTTGTTTTATTTATTTTTCTTATTTTCTTTAGCATTTCAAATGCTAACTGTTTCTGTTGGCATTTGAAATGAAATATCCATGCTTCTGCTCCATAGGTAGCTATTGGTATAATTATTGATTTATATAATTTGATTTTGGCTTGTTTAGATATCTTGTTTGTTTTCCAGATTTTCTGTAATCTTCCCATGGTGGTCCGTCCTATCGCTATTCTGTGTTTGATTGTTTCGAGTGCATCTGTTGTTTCTGTTAGTTTTGATCCAAGATATATGAAGTTATCTATTTGTTCTCCATTTACAGTGACTCAGATGTTAGTTTTGTTCCTCCTTGTTTTCATCACTTTTGTCTTTTATATATTTATTACCATGTCATATATTTTATAGGTTTCGTTTAGTTTATCAATGATTATAGTTCATTTGTGGTTCTTGCAATAAGAACAAGATCATCTGCATTGATATTATTTATATTTAATCCATTGATATTGATTCCAGGCTCATTATCTGTTTCATTCTTTACAACTTCTAGATATATGCGAATAGGCATGGTGATAATGGACATCCTTACATTACTCCTTTTTGGATCTCTATGAGTTCTGTTATGTGTCCTTTTTAATTATTGCATTTGTCTTAGAGTAATATTTTATCAGAAACTGTATTATATATTTATCTATTGCTTTTTCTAGTAGAACTTTAAGAAGAATTTCTCAATTGATGCTATCGAAAGCCTGTTTGAAGTCCACAAAACAATATAGGTCTTTATGGTCTTCCCAGCTGAGTTCTGCTAGTTGGTACAATGTGAAAATCTGATCTATAGTTGAATAGTTTCCTTGAAAACCAGATTGTTCTGTGCCTATCAGTTCTTCATATGTGCCCTTTTAATCTGTTTTGTATAATTCTTATGAATATTTTATAGGTGTGGGAGAGTGAATTGATTGGTCTGTAATTTCTGCAATCTCTTTTGTCTTCTTTCTTGTATATTGGGATGATCTTTCCAGTTCTCTAGTCATTTGGTATCTCTCCTGTTTCTAGTATAGGATTGTTAAATATTCTATTGATGTGTGCTATCTCCATATGACCACAGTTCAGTAGGGATAGTATCAATACCTGGTGCTTTATTGTTTTTCATTTGTTTTATTGTGTATCTAACTTCTTTTAAACTAAAATCCTAAATAAAAAAAAATAAATAAAAAAATACAACCTTCCAATCACTTATAGACCATATAAAAAATTAGCATCCCTTATCTGCTCCACCAAAGACCTGCCAGATGTTTAGCAGATCCCTTCAAGTTTAAACTATCCTATTATGATCAAACAGGCTGGACAGCAAACATAAGCCTTGCTAAACATAAGGATTATATCTGATTCTGTCACTACAGCCACTTAGGACTTGCTGATGCTTTGGAAACCTGTTGTAGAATATGCTGGAAGAATGTCACTCTACTCCTTCACAGCAAATATAAACATGAACAACTTTTCCTTAAATTTGCTTCTGTCATAAGAAAGCACCCAAACCACAAATTTGGTTGTATGAAACTGTCCCATATTTGGGAAACTCTTATCCCCCCATACAGTCCATTAGCCAAGGATACCCATTTTATAGGCACTAGGGACACCATTATTATTATGCATGTATCTCCATTCAATCAGAAGACTCAGTGTAAGAGATCCATTATTCAGACACCAGCCATTATTCGCATAATACCTATCATACTTCTCCTTAAACTTATTTACTGATGAAGCACTCACAACCATCTCTGGCAACCCAGTTCCACCCCATTTGCCATCCTCAAAACAAAAAATTGTCTTTAACATCTTTGCTAATTAGTCTTACATAATTTCCATGTGTGATCCCTCATTCTCTCCCTTCTGCTATGTAGCGAAAAAAAAGTCTTCAGTATTGAGTTTATGAAATCCCTTTAATGAGTTATATGCTTCTATCATGTCTCCTCTTTTTCACCTATCAGCTAGTTTTTGAAGTGCACAGATCATCAGTCTGTTCTCGTAGTGAGCATTCCATAGACCTGCTCAATCAGTCTTTTCCACCACTTCTTCATTCCCATGGAATCCGGGTGTCATGTAGCCTTATATAGGGAACAGTAACTTCTATATCCCTGCTTGCTAGTGTTTTCTTCAACAACCATGTTATTTGATGTGCTTTTTTGGCTACCTTTGCAATATGTCCTCTAAACTTCGATTTTCTGTTCATAATCACGCTCATGTCTCTTGCCTCTTCAGTTTCTTGCTGTTCAGTTTCATCAAATTTTACTCCCTGAGAATTTATGTTTTGCCCATGATTCACAAGCAGAGCATTCTGCTTCAGCCAATATTTGAAGGTATCGATATCCCCAATTATCTATCAACACTCAAGGAGTTGATAGGTCATTCCCCCCCCCCATACTAAAAATACACAACATTTTGTAAACAAATTTAAAGACATCGTACGTGACAAAAGCGATTTATTAGTCAGTTTTGATATCTCTGCCCTTTTCATAAATGTCCCAATCAATGGCATAATTCTTCTTTTACAGGACAAATTCCCTCCTGATATCATGGCGCTCTGTGCCCATGTGCTACGTTCTGGATATTTTGTGTGTGGCAAAAAACTTATCTGCAAAAAAGAAGGTGCAGCCATGGGAACATCGTTATCCTCCCAAATTGCTAACTTTTATATGGAAAGTTTTGAGTTTCCATATACCGGGTGATTATAAAATAACGTCGTGTTCAGAGCCCTCTAGCAAGTGATGTATTGGACGAAACACACCAATATTCGGTAGACCTACACAGTGTAACATGGGAAAAAAGTACCAAATATCACCAACAGGGGAAATTTTGGTGCTGTTTACTCAGTAAAATGCATTAATTTGCATTATCGTGTTTCTTGTGAGCATCATGCAATAAAAGGAAAGCCTGTGAGATTTCTTATCATTCGTAGACTAACTGCTTTTCGATGTCTCTTACCTTACGTGAGCGTCCTTTGTTAGTCAAATTCTATTATCAACGGAACAATAATGGCAGTGCTTGTCTTCGTGATTTTTGGCGTATGAAAAATTTACGAAAAGGACCAATTAGCGTAACAAACTTACGAAAACTGATTTGGCAATTTGAAACTACTGGAACTCTAGCAGTGCAGGTAGGCAGGGGATGCAAACCAATCAATCACCAACAAGTTGAACAAGTTGCAACTGCTATTGTGGAACAGGAGATGACGAATGTGCAGGGTACCAGTAGTGCATGAGCAATATCCCAGCAAACGGATATCGCATACACAATGGTGTGGAAAATCCTACATCAGACGTTGAAGTTTTACCCCTATAAAATCAGTCATGTTCAAGAATTGCGCCCTGGTGATGCGACCACACGAATCGACTTATCTTTGAGATTCTTAGCACGCATGGAAGTGGATGATGCATAGCCGTGGCAGATTTTATGGAGTGACGAAGTGCACTTTTATTTGAACGACAATATTAACACATGCAACTGTTGCATTTGGGCTGCAACTAATCCGCACAATCCACTCGCCCATAGTCACAGTGTGATGCAGATTTACGGCATCTTTTATCATCGGTCCATACTTTTACAAGGAAAATCGCCAAAATGGACCAGTGACCTGTTCCGTCAACGCTAACAGGTATGCCAATATGCTACAGAACTTTGTGGTTCCACAACTGCAGCAAAGAGGATGTCTCGATTCGACCATCCTGCATAAAGATGGTTCTTCTAATGATTCTTCTTTCAGAGAAATGTTGTCACAAAACACGCTGGACTTCAGGTGCAGCGTGTTTTGTGACAACATTTCTCTGAAAGAAGAATCATTAGTTGTGCATTTCCCACGTCATGGCCACCGAGATCGCCTGATCTCAATCCTTGTGACTTTTGGCTGTTGGGATTTCTTAAAAGCATTATGTATCAAGGACATGTACCTGATATTCCAACTTTGAAAGTTTGAATAGCGTTACATGTGAGACAAATCAATTCCGATATGTTGCGAGCCACTGGAAAATGTCGTGCACCATATGCAGTTCCTGGTTATATTGAACCTCATTTATAATTAACAATGAACGTCATGAAATTGATGTGTGCTGTCTCTCATTTGCCATTTAGTCATTCATTAGTCACACCTGCTAAAATTAAAGTACCAAAATTCCCCCTGTTGGCGCCTTTTGGTACTTTTTTTTTTCGTTAAATCGAATCCCCATGTTCCATTGTGTACGTTGACCGAATATTGGTATGTTTCGTCCAATACATTACTCACTAGAGGGATCTGAACACTTGACATTATTTTATAATCACCCGGTATATAAGCCAAAGTCTAGCTTAGATATGTTGACAATGTTTTTGTCATCTGGTCTCATGGTTGCCAGACATTGTGGACACTTTCCTCAGCAACCTAAACAAACAAACATCACAAACACATGCATTGCACAATTGAAATTGAAAGTCAGAACACACTTCCTTTTCTAGATACACTTGTCACAAATCTTTGCTGTTTACTTTAAGCCTACCCATACTGGCCAATATATGCACACATAAACTCTTACCACCACCACCCAACATAAAAACTAGGTGTCATTAACACAAAAAAAAACAGGGTTTTAAAGATTCGCTCCAGTGAGCAAGCACTTAAACATGAATTAAAAGTTATTAGCAATGCCTTCCTAAAAATGGCTACAACAAAAATACTGTTAACAAAATTCTTCACATGACTCCACTTAAAAATAAACTAGACTATAATAAAACTATAGCCATTCCATCCATTAAAAGGGTTTTAGATAAAATAAACAGAATACTACAGAAATATAACCTTAATGCCACCTTTAATCCTCCTGCGAAATTAAAGAACTTATTCAGCTCATTCAAGGATCACTTTCTCCACTGGCCCACCCTGGAGTATACCATATTCATTGCACCACTAATTTGCCCTATATAGGTGAAAGAGGATCCAATTCTTCTCCGAAAAAAGGAACATAAATGGTACATTAAATTTAATAACTATGGTACATTTGGACTTTCTGGTCTTTGAATACTTTACATAGAATTGACTGGAAAGGGGCACCTGTTCATTACATCGTGGTATGAGTGCAAATTTAATGAGGACTGTGAGATTCTAATCAACCACTCTAATCTTAACAAATAATACTTTCTTTTAGTGTTGCATGGTGATCAGCATTCATTTTAGAAATTATGGACTTTACAAACGTGTTATAAATAACTATTTTAATTTCCCGATGTTTCGACCTTTATATTAAGGTCATCATCTGGAGTATATACAAGGACAAGCTAGTTATATTTCACACAGTAAGCTAAAGAAACAATGATTTGATCACTGGTTATTCTACTGGCATGACCTCTAGTGGAAAAAAAAACAGATAAAATTACAAATTAATTATTTTGGAACTACATCAAAGCGAAATTCTATTTAAGATAACATGAGAGAAACTATCTTTCTTATAGATAGTTTTCTTACAGTAACAATGATGTCCTATTTTTAACATTACAAATAATGATGGTCTAAAAATCCCAAGAATATGGATGGCACATATTCTACTCACATGACCTTTTGTTGTAAGAGATCATTATAATTTGTAATTAGGACTGTAGTAATCCAGGATATTAGTCTTAATATAACAAACCGACACTTCATGTAAAATTATTGATTAGGCCACCAATTTTGCTCTATTAAAAGTATTAGTATGAATTTGTTCTCTGATGATTTTATAAATAGGATATAGCTTTGAAGTTTGTCACTAGAGGTTAGACCAATAGAATAACATTTATTGAAATCATTATCACTCTGGCATATTGTTCTAAATGTACTATAGCTTGTCTTTGTGTGTGTGTGTGTATACATGTGTATGTGTACGTGCGCTCTCCTTGATATGAAGGTCGAAACGTCAGGAAATTAATTATTCCTAATACAGTTGTAGCCTCCATAATTTACCAAAATGAATGCTGAGCACTGTGTAACATCCAAGGAAAGGATATGAAAAAATTCAGAAACATAGAAAACTTCAACTTCATTCCCAGTGAGGAGCCTATAGAATAATAAACTATTTCAGTTATTTATGCAGTTTTTTAGTGAAAATGGCAATTTAAATTTCAAAATAGACAATCAAAGCTGGTATGGTGGGTAGCTAGTTCAGTAAATTTTTATGGAATAATGATGTCTTATAAATTAGCTGTATACAAGACAGTGTTCAAACCAATCTTTACTTAGGGATCTGGGAGCTATATTAGAAATGAAACGATTGATCAAAGACTGAAGACCACAGATATGAGAAAAAGATTAGGAGCATGAACAGATGGTATTAATGACAGAATCATATTAAAAAATTAAGATAGATATTATGAAGGAACTTGACTTTGTTAGCATTCAAGAATGTGTGAGCAGAGCTGATATAAGATGGTGTGGTCACTTAAACAGAATGAGAGAGGAAAGGTTAGCAAAACAGGTGTTTGATGCCAAGATGGCAGGAAAATTATTATTATTATTATTTGACACCTCCAGGGAGTCCAAAGACTCATCGAGGGAGAGTGTGCCAACAGCATCGAACGATTGGACCCATTCCAACTACTAACCGCGCTCAAACTTACTTAACTGAGTTATTAGTAGCAGAGGCTCTACCAATCGACCAACCTTTGCCAGCCTTACTTAATTAAAATAAAATTACTTAAAGGAAGACCAGGATCTGGATTTATTGATTCATTCAGAACTTCCCTAGAAGGCAGAAATATTAGATATGACAGTATTGGAGTGCTTACAAATAATAGATTAATTTTCATGATAATCTGGTGAAGATTAGTAATATTATTAAATCGTGTAGTACATTCACAGTATTCTGTACACTCATTGAGAGTTCATATCAAGAAATTCATGATGTTTTTTGAAATATTGAATAAATAAGCAAAGCAAGATAGAAAATGTTGTTCTTATTAGCTTTGGTTATCTGTTTAATATGTATATAAATAAAAATATTACCTCCAAATAAAAGAGTATATGGACTATAGTAAATTTAGTTTAATCCTTTATATAAGTGTAAGCAAACAAAGTTTGTGCCTGAAGTATCTTCAGGACTGAAGCAACTCATAGTAAAGGTGGACCAAGCTCTCATCACTACTTGTCTTAGTATCTCCCATAATGTAGAGCACATCTCCTTACAGACATGTATAATGTTATGTATTAAGGGAAGGAGTCACTACCCAGACTGGTTTCGACCTTTATTGAGGTCTCATCAGTGGGAGCCAGACCCAGAGGTGGTGATACTAAGGTGGAAGTAATGGAGAAGTCATATTTACCTATATGAGTTGCCAAAAGGTGTCTCACCTTATTATTAAATTACTCTGGATTTAGATAAAGATGTTGGAAGTTTTTTTTTTTTCCCCACTTGGTTAGACTACAATGAATTTAGTTTAATCCTTTATCCAAGTGTAAACAAACAAAGTTTGTGCCTGAAGCAACTCGTGGTAAAGGTGAACCAAGCTCTCATCAGTGTATCTCTCATAATGCAAATATGGTAATGTCTTAGTATCTCCCATAATGTACATCTCCTTGCGGACATGTATAATACTATGCATTAAGGGAAGGGCAACTACCTATGCATTAAGGAAAGGGCAACTACCCAGACTGGTTTCAACCTTTATTGAGGTCTCGCCAGTGGGAGCCAGACCCAGAGGTGGTGATATTAAGGTGGAAGTAATGGAGAAATCATATTTACCTATATGAGTTGGCAAAAGGTGTCTCACCTTATTATTAAATTACTCTTGTTTTGAGAAAGATGGTGGAAATTTTTCCCCACTTGGTTAGACTATGATAAATTTGGTTTAATCCTTTATTCAAGTGTAAGTAAACAGAGTTTGCACCTGAAGTATCTTCAGCACTGAAGCAACTCGTGGTAAAGGTATACTAGGCCCTTCCCTTAATGCATAGCATTATACATGTTTGCAAGGAGATGTGCATTATGGGAGATACTAAGACATTACCATATAATAAATTTAGTTTAATCCTTTATCCAAGTGTGAGCAAACAAAGTTTGCGCCTGAAAGTATCTTCAGGACTGGGTTAAGGTGGTACACACCAGGGCAACTCGTTGCAAAGGTGGAGCAAGCTACCAACACTCCTATCCTAGTATCTCCTATAATGCAAAACACATCTGGGTAGTGGCCCTTCCCTTAATGCATAACATTAGACATCCGCAAGGAGATGTGTTTTGCATTATAGGAGATACTAGGATAGGAGTGTTGGTAGCTTGCTCCACCTTTGCAACGAGTTGCCCTGGTGTGTACCACCTTAACCCAGTCCTGAAGATACTTTCAGGCGCAAACTTTGTTTGCTCACACTTGGATAAAGGATTAAACTAAATTTATTATACTCTAACCAAGTGGAAAATAAACTTTCAAGACATTACCATATTTGCATTATGGGAGATACTGATGAGAGCTTGGTTCACCTTTACCACGAGTTGTCTGTCCTGAAGATACTTCAGGCACAAACTTTGTTTGTTTACACTTGAATAAAGGATTAAACTAAATTTATTATAGTCTAACCAAGTGGGGGGGAAAAAAACTTCCAACATCTTTCTCTAAATCCAGAGTAATTTAATAATAAGGTGAGACACCTTTTGGCAACTGATATAGGTAAATATGACTTCTCCATTACTTCCACCTTAATATCACCTCCTCTGGGTCTGGCTCCCACTGGCGAGACCTCAATAAAGGTCGAAACCAGTCTGGGTAACAAGTGGCGCTTCCCTTAATGCATAGCATTAGACATGTCCAAGGAGATGTGCTTTGCATTATGGGATACTAAGACAAGTGATGAGAACTTAGTCCACCATTACCATGAGTTGCCTCAGTCCTGAAGATACTACAGGCACAAACTTTGTTTGTTTACACTTGGATATAGGATTAAACTAAATTTATTAAATTGCTGGCCTGGTTGGCCGAGTGGTTCGAGTCCCGCTGTGGGCATGGATGTTTGTGGTTGTCTGTGGAAAAATTAGTGGTGGTGATCTGCGGTAGATGGCATTGGTGGAGTTGAGGTCAGTTGGTGGATTGAGTGGTGGAGACAGAGATGTAGAGCGAGTGGCCTCCCTTGATGAGTCTTTAGAATCCCTGGAGGTGTCCAATAATAATAATCATAATTATAGTCTAACCAAGTGGGGAAAAAACTTCCAGTATATGGACTCTCAAGTAATGTATTTTTTGTCTTGCATGAAACCACCAAGCTGCTTATTGGAGGCTCAAAGTGGCTTAACGAAAGTATAGCATTCGGTCTCACACTGGACAAGAAATGCATTACTCAAGAGTTTGCAGCCCTTTCACATAAAATAGTATTGATCTCATTGCAAACCATGCTGTGTATTGAATGCTATTTGTAAACGATTGTTAGCTTGTTAACATTTGAATCTGCCATGTGACTAACAGCAGGCAATCGATATGTCAGGACTGACCTGATCAGTATCTTGTATACAAGTAGTTAGTTCTCGGTTTAACTGACTACATCGGTTGAGTAACAAGTATAGCTGACCTTTTGTTCCATTTGATTTCAAGCAGATATGATCCACATGAGTGAAGCCCTAATTGTTCCCATAAGCATTTGACTACTAGTTGATAAGAATGAGCTTGACAAACACAATCACTTTGCCTTCCAGAGATACTCATCTTTCTTGTGAATAGCACTGTAGTGCTCTTGTCTACATTGACATCCATTCACCATGTTTTGGACCATTCTTCTAGTTCTGAAATTGCAATTTGTAGTTTCTAGTTTTTAATAAAGGTCAGAAGGATTTTACCATTATTGCAGTATTGTCTGCGTAGGGCCATCGGTAGCAACTGTGCTTGGGATGTCAGCCATATAGATAGCAAAAGATACTATGCTTGCATATGATGAGAGCTCAATAAAGTTTGAAACTCGTCTAGATAGTAACACTTCCCATACTGCATAGCAACATACACATCCGAAAGGAAGTGTGCTTTGCATTATGGGATACTGGGACAAGTGATGAGTGATGGGAAGTCAACAGCTTCTGTGTCCAGGTGACTAGTCATGAAGATATTTCACTTGGATGAAGGATTACAAGGGGGAGGAGTGGATAAAAAGTTCTAATAAACACCTAGAATAAAAATGATATTAAAGCAACTGATATACCCACAAGAAAGAACATATCTTAAAAATCTTTAACCCCCAATGTTTCATCAAATTGTAATAATTTGTTCTTTTCTTTTAGGTTATATAAGATGTCAGAGATTTTGAGGAAATTTGAAGATACTGAGGTATGGGCTGTCATCAAATTTTTCGTGCTGCAAGAAAGGTCCACAACCGAGATTCACCAAACTTTGTGTGAGACTTTAGGGGACTGTGCCCCAGCATATCCAACAGTTACCAGATGGATGAGCAAGTTTAAAAAAAGTGGTCATCCTGAGACAGATGCTCCCAGATTAGGAAGACCTTCCACACTGATCACACTTGAAAACATTGTTGCAGTGCATGCCATGATCCTTGATGATACACGAATACCCTCTAAAAAAATTGCAAAGACTCTGGAGATATCCAGAGAACAAGTTGGGGTTTGGGGTTAATATCCACATCTGGACATGCAGAATCTCTCAGCAAAATGGGTTCCCAAATGTTTGAATACTGACCAAAAGAGATGTTTGCTGTCATCTCAAAGGATTTTGAGTCATTTCAAGAAATCAGGTGGAAATTTTTTGGCTCATCGTGACTGTTGATGAAACATGGCTTCATCACTATGATCCAGAGACCAAATAGTAGTCAGTGGAGTGAAGACACAAAAGTTCTCCTCCAGAGCCAAAGAAGTTCCAAACCCAAAAGTCAGCAGGGAAGGTTCTTACCATTGTCTTTTGGAATATGGATGGCGTAATCCTTACCAAGTACCACAAAAAAAGGTTTAACTTTTACAGCAGCAGTTTATTCAACAGCTCTGAAGAAATTGAAGAAGGTACTGAAGGAAAAACGCTGTGGGAAACTGAGCAGATGCATGTTGCTTTTGCAGGACACTGCATCTACTCATACTGCTCATGAAACCCAATAGACAATATACAACTTGGGCTTTCATTTCTGCCTCACCCTCCCACTCTATTTGCCAGACATGGCCCCATCTATTTCCTATTCCCAAATTTAAAGAAACACTTGAAAGGAACAAAATTTACCACAGATGATGAAGTCATATCTGCAACTGAGGACTGCTTTTTTCCTCAGAGGATTGCAAATTATGCAGCAGCATTGTAACAAGTGTATAACTCTTCATGGGGAATATGTAGAATAATGCGTACGTTACGTGGTTGTACCTCAATTTCCTCAAGGTGATTATCACAACTTTTCAGCACACCCTCACAAAACAAGAATATCATTTCTTGTCTAGTATAAGTTGCTAGACAAGACTAGGCTTACATTGGACAGACAGGCAGATCAGCAACCTTCCTTTTAGAAGAACACAAATCATACATCTGCAATCACAACTGTAGTCAATCTGGCCTTGCAGACCATATTTTGGATACAGCCCACAAGATCTGTAGAAAAACCATCATGCTCTACTATAGTAAATTCAAAGAAGAAAGACTGTTTTTTAGAATCTGCAGAGGCACTCAGAAATCAACTGAATTTAAATAAAGACAGCTGCATAAACTTCCCAAAATTTGGGAAACATTAATTATCAGAGATCCCACATTACATCCTAGTCCACCTACAAATGCCCATAGAGGGCTCACCACCTGTATAGGACTTTAGAGTCACTCATGCGTTTCACTTACTATTATATCGTATTTGATTGTGTTACAAAAGTTATTGGTAATCCCTGAAGATGTTTCCGTGACTGAGGCAAAATATTGGAAACGTTAAAATTAGTTTTAATCCTTTTCCAGTGCTGAAAATATTCCATTAAAACTCCAACATGATGTCTTCACAGCTTAAGCCTCAACATACAAAAGTAACTAGTAAGGCAAAAGCAGAATATAAAAGGTAATTAGCAATGCAGGCTAAAAATAATCCCAAACAGTTCTTTCAATATATGCTGCAAGGATTTTAATGAATGCCGATGGTAGGGAGATAACTGAATCATTCCAGATAGTAGAATTACTAAGTTAACACTTTCTTCTTCTTCTTTATCTCATCCGTCTGGTGACGGGTTGAGTCCCCTTTGTACAATTTTCCAAATGGTTCTATTTGTAGTCTTCTCAAACATAGCAATGAAGTTGGGTAATTTGCATCTTTCTTTTAAGGATCTGAGCCAACTTTTCCTCTGTCTTCTGGGTGGATGCTGTTTTCCTGTTCTTCCATTTAGCACAATGTTTAGAAGTCTATGAGGAGGCATTCTCTGGACATGGCCAAACCATTGTAGCTGTTGCTGAAGAATAATATCTGTGAGGTTGTCTTGGTATTTGAGATCCTGCTTTACTTGTTCTGTAGTTTTATGTTCAGTCCAGTGTGTTTCATTTATTTTTCTTACGGACTTCCCCTTGAATGCACTTATTTTGAGTATCACCACCTGGATGACCAATTCCCATATAACCAATGGCTTATATGGGAATTAAGGTAAATGAAATGGACGTGCATAGCATATAACAGAACCTTAATATGAATAGAAGTGTGCGATTGAATGGTATACCAGCTAGTTTTACTTGTAGGTGCTAGGGTGCCTTTGACCACATTGTTTAATCCAAGTCTCAGCTCTCGGTTAGTGTTGAGAGGGTGGAAAGAGGGGGTGAAATAGTTCCATTGTATAAAGGAGCTCCAAGACTGACTGATCAGGTGTCATTGTCATAGTATTGGAGAAGTTGGTCAAGAGCAAAATACATGAATGGATAGATGGAAATGGGAGACTGTATGGGGGGGGGGGCACCATAGTTTTGTGAAGGGTTAGATCATGCTTCATAACTTGCTCACATTTTATAATATAGTGATAGCTGAGTTGGATAAAAGGAATGAGTTGACAGTGATACTGCTGGACTTTGCAAAAGCCTTTGACAGGATACCACATGGAATTCTAATCAGTAAACTGTAATGCATGGGGGATGGATATAGGGTTGGTGAGGTGGATAGGAGGGTGGTTGATGGAGAAATATCAGAGAGTTGTTTATTCAGGAGTAGAGTCCAAAAGAAGGTCTGTGACTAGTGGCTTGCCACAGAGTTCTGTTCTTGTTTAATTTGTACATTAATGGTACAGGAAATGATCTAAGACACCAAAGGGAAGAATAGTGAAGGCCATGGATAACATCTGGAGATTTTTTACCTCATTTATAATGATATCCTCTGATGAGATGATCAAATCCAAGACCCCTGATCCTTGCATGCCCTCTGTTACATGCTGCTTGAGAAAATCAGTTTCTTTACTTCTAGATGCTATTTCATCTTCCCATTATATATTACCATAATCCTTTCTTATTTGCTTACGCGTTTCATTGACACTGACCTCAACATTGCCAGGTCTATAGCAACATCCAATTAAATATTTCATTTTATCCACCTCTGCCCCATACTTGAAACTGCTCTTGCTACTTTCCCCCCTTTCATCCCTGCCTTGCATTGGCAGCTCCTTTTCTGTCTCACGAAACGTATTTTCCATCTCTATTCCTGTCAGGAATAGAGATGGAAAATACTTATTCCAACAATTTTTCGTTGAATTAAGTCAGTCAATGCAACAATTTCATTGCACTTATTTCGGATACTTCCAATATTGGTATAAAAACATATCAGTTAATTTCTGGATCTATGACAAGTTCCACTTGTACTATTTCTTAGATGTGACTCCTTCTCCCTGCTCTGTTTCAGTCAATCCTATTCCTTTCTTGTCTACTCACATGTTCACTTCATCTTCTGGCATTGACCTTTTTCATACTCTGTCTCCCTGTCCATCCATTTCCTGTCTGTCTTTCACTCCTGTTCTCTCATGCTACTCCTTTCTCCATTCATAAGCACTCTTTCAATTCTTTCATTCCTTACTCTTCCACATCACCTCTAACTTGTTCAGATCCATTCTCTGCCATCATTACTCTACATTCCAGCAGCAGCCTCTCCCATATGATTCACACCAAAAACATTCAGATGCAGTTTGTCCCTCTTATAAAGTTCCATTCATTCCTCAAACTCATCCCACACATTCACAAAGTGCACTTTTTCTTTTCACACATTTCCACTCACCATGTAATCTTTGATCTCTGCCTCAACTCTTCACTGTTATAACCTGGGCAACACACTGACCACCTTTCATACAATGCTATTATCTTTTATTTTCCTCAACAATCTTCTGATATCCATTCATACATTCTTCTTGTTTGCAACCAAGTCATTCACTGCTAATATCACTACTAACTTTTTTACTCATTTACTCCTCATGTCTAACACTTCAGTCACTTTACCCATTCTACTTCTAGGAGAAAACAAACCTTGTGTATGTTCTCATTTGCCACACCTCTAATAATTAAATCCTCATACAACACGATTTATTCCTTGTCACTTTTGTACAGGTATCATTCATTTCAGGCTTATACTCTGTTCCAGCCATATCTGTAATCCTCTTCATTTCACTTTACATATGCTTGATCTTCACCAACTCTGCTTTTAAATCCTACATGACTTTTTTGCCATTATTTGTTCTCACTGTCTAACCATCAGTTGCACATGCTTTTTGCTGTTATCCACTCATTGTCTTACTGTTAACTGCACTTTTTTTCACTATCAGTCTTGCACATTTATTTCCAGTTGCACTGTTTTCTTTGCCATCAGTTTTACTTACTGTGCCATGTTCCCTATTCTGATTCAAACAAGCCCAATGGTCCATCACCATACCACACTTGATGCATATCCACACTGTTCATCTCTTATTCAACCTCTCCACATAAACATCTTCAATACCTCCCCACGATGCATTATGTTCTTGGTACTGTAACATTCTCAAAAAACCCACACCATCATTTTACCCCAGAGTGCTGAACAAGAAACACAGAATTAAAGTAATACACAGTCTAAAGAATTTAAGTGGGAGCTGTTCAGAACTACTGTCACTGCCTCTGCACTCTCATGCTGTAGCAGAAAGTGGCTCGTCGTGGCGACGGGTAGTGAGAAAAGGACACCTTGGATGTTACCAAGAGGTCTAAAAAGCTGTTCGGGCAAAAAAGGAGGCCTACCTAATATGGCTTAGGGTCAGGTCACCTGAGATGCATTTCCGGTACACTGAGGCACAAAAAGCTGCTGCTGAGGCAGTAAAGACACTAAAGACTGCAGATGTTGAGTGGGAGCAGTTTAGAACTGCTGTCACTGCCTCTGGACTCTCAGAAGGCTTGGGAATCCTTTGGAGAAAGATTAGACTCATCCTATGCAAATACAAACAAAGTATTCTGGCAGACCATCTGCCACCTTCGAGGGAGGAAATCGTGCACAGCAAAGGCATTTAAGGCCATCTCTGATGGTGCACTTTTAACAACCGAGAAGGATATCCTCCACAGATGGAGGGAACTTTGAGAGCCTTCTTAACCCAGGTGGCCCAGCAGTTGTGGACATCCAAGAGGTGCAGATAGGGCGATGACTAGTCTCACAGCAGAAGAGGTCCATTTAACAATAAAATCGCTAAAATCAGGCAAGGCTGCTGATGATGATGAAATTTGGCCCAAAATGCTAAAAGCCTTAAATCTAGACAGGGTTCTCTGGCTAACTCGAGTGTGTCAGGCTGCTTGGATATCTGGGCGAGCACCAATGCAATGGCAGACAAGCATAATAATACAATCCTTTCTTTTAGGCTTGCAAAAAAATATACATCAACGCAACGCTAGAGTCCTATTTAGGACTCTAGCGTTGATGTATAATTTTTTTTTTTTTTTTTCACCAGAGGTCAGGCCAACAATTGTGGTAGCGGTTAGTCAGTGTCTTTAACGAACCAGTATGATTGTAGTATAGCTTGTTTCCTGTGTATATTTGTACGCTCCAGAAGATGACCTTGACATAAAGGTCGAAACGTCTAATTGTAAAATTTTAGTAATAGTAAACTAAAGTTTTTATTCAAACACGGTAGTTGTCTCCATAATTTCCAAAAATGCATAATAATACAAGTCTTCAAGAAGGGAGACCAGAGAGATTGCAGCAACTATCGTGACATCTCTCTGCTCAGCCTGCCTGGGAAAGTATATGCTAGGTGCTTTGAAAAAAAGATGCAGGAGCATATTTGAGTCAAAGTTCCAGGAAGAACCATGTGATTTTTGTCTTGGTAGAAGCACAACTGATTAAATCTTCACTTTAAGGCAAGTCTTTGAGAAATCTTGGGAACATGCCAAGACTGTGTACACATTTTGTGGACTTGGAGGAGGCATATGACTGGATTCCTCGGGATAAGCTTTGGCAAGTAGTACAGGAGTATGGAGTGGATGGCCAACTATTAGCTGCCATCAAGTATGAATGCCCAGAGTTTTGTGTCAGGGTAAACAGCCCAAAGTCTGAACCTTTCACAGTCTCCGTTGGCCTCCTCCAAGGGTGTGTTCTGTCACCCCTCCTTTTCATAATATTTATGGACTGGATTGATAGGCACAGCCGAGGCAGTGAGCGTGTTAGAATTGGAAGATGTAGCATTAGACATCTGCTTTTTGCAGATGACGATGACCTAATTCTGCTTAGCTCTTCCACAGATGACTTCCAGCAGACCGTGGATAGATTTGTAGTTGTTTGTGCAGAAGCCAGAATGAATATCAGTGTCGCCAAAACTGAAACATTTGTGGTCTCAAGACAACCATCCCAGTGCACTCTACATGTGAGTGGAGTCCCACTGAGGCAGGTGGAGAAGTTTAAATACCTTGGGTCCATATTCACGAGTGATGGAATGTGGGACGAAGAGCTAGATACTCAGATTGGCCCAGCAAGCGCAATATTGTGGGAGCTTGGCTGTTCGGTAGTATTGAAGCAGCAGTTAAGTCAGAAGGCAAAGCTGGCTGCCTTCAATACAGTCTATGTCCCCATCCTCACCTATGGGCATGAGAGTTGGGTAATGACTGAAAGAATGCAGACACGAATCCGAGCGGCTGAAATGAGATTCCTTCGAGGGGTTGCAGGGCTGACAAGACTCGACAGAGTCAGAAGCTCTGCAATTCGGGAAACCCTCAATACTCAACCATTGCTTCTCTGTGTTGAGAGATCACAATTATGTTGGTATGGGCACCTGGTCAGAATGCCACAAGAGAGGCTCCCCCAGCAAGGCCCTTTTTGCCAAGCTAGAGGGTGGAAGGCCAAGGACTCGCTGGATAGATTATATCCAAAACCTTGGGTGGACACATTTGGGAGTCCCACCAGAGCACCTGAGCTTGATAGCAGATGATCGTGACCATTGGAAGTTCTTTTTGCAGCTGCTGCCCCCACAACCCAGTTAGGAAAGGTGGGCCTTGAAGATGAATGAATGAATGATAAATATAAAATTGACTTATCTTTCTGCAGCCTTTACGACATGATTTAATTAAACTCTGATTTAGTCATTCCGATATTTCATCTCTCTCTCTCTCTCAGAGATATCTCAAGGATACAATATAAAATTTGCAATAACACACACAAGACATAAAACAATAAGTGGAAGAAGTTAGACTAGAAGCCTCAAAGTCATATGAGGGTGCACTCTGTCGCTATTGGTTAGCCAACAGTCTGAGATATGTTTGAAATAATGAGAAATAGCTAGCAGTCTGAGAAATAATGTTTCCCAAATTTTTGGAAGTTTAACGCAACCATATATATTTAGATTAGGTTGATTTTTTTAAATCTGGTGCTAATTCTGAATAAAAAAAAAATTTCCAGTTTGTAATTGCTACATTGAAGCATAGTGGTTTTGGTATTTTTATTTTTACATTTGATTCTATGCACGGTATCTAAAGCATGGCCAGCTATCTCTGGCACCATAATTGTTGTGGTGGATGTTGGCAGATCTCCCAGTTTGTACATAGTATGACAAGTTGTAAGAACAAGGAAATGCTTTGAACAGAGGTGAGAGGAGAAGGTGTGGATCTTTATCTGCTGTCCTGAAGCTCTCCTAAAGAACTGGAAGCACCAAACCAAATATAAATACTTAATGAACATTGTGACAAAACATCCTGCCAAAGAAGTTGCACAAATTTAAACTTATTTTGATCCAGATCTCTTCAATTCCAATAGCAGTATAACCAACTGTAAATATTGATCACACCTTTCAATTCACTCAAAATAACCCACATAAATGAGCATTCCATTGACTATTCTGACACTGGAGGTATTCCACATCACTATGAAGCAAACAGAATCTGCAGCATATCCTTGACCACTGAACATTAATATGCTGCAGGAGATTAACATATACTCCATACAAAATCTTCCAGTCAGTGGAACTTATGGCTATATACCATTCATCAGTGTCTTGCTACATTGTTTTAATTCCTGACTCATGAGTCAGGAATTTGGTCTCCACAAAAATTTACTGAGCTTACTAATCATTGAATCTTTTCCATGGTGTGCAGTCTATGCCTGTATTAAAACTTCCGCCAGGAAGACAATTCACTTAACAACACTGCGCCTCAGGATGAAGAGCTAGCATTTCAAGTTCTGGAGTTCATCCAAAATCACCTTGGCAATTCTAATGATTCATGCATCATACTAACAGGAGATTTTAATTTCACCCTGGACCAACAGTAGACAGACATTAATGTCAAGAATACCATCAAATGCTGGTCTAGCTTCTCCAAGAAATCAGCAACAACCTGAGTTAACTGGAGTATGCAAACACGAACATCGATACAAAAGTCTTCAGAAAAGCAAAAGGCAGCCATGCTTGACCCTTGTCAAGAGCATCTTGACAGATATTGTATCTGAGCACATCATATCCTTAGTAAGAAGAACTGTACCTTTTCTATCTTAGATATCAAGCCACAACTCCATATTCTTCAACCTTATTCCTGGACAGCATATTATACAGGGACAGCATACTGGTATTCAACAACAGCCTGCTAGTTACAGGATACAGATTACTTAATTTCAAGGAACTTCATCAGTGCACCCATTGGAGATATGCCTACTTTGCAGCCAGTCACTGGATTGCTTCAGGCCATATTCAAGATTTTCATACAGAAATACAGCCACCAGCTGAATTCTGGAGGACATTTCATTTATTATTATCCTTCAAAGGTGGTCAACCTTACTCAAACTTACTCATCAGTAGCAGGTTGTTCACAGCTTGGCGTTCTTGCTAGATAGATATTTCACTAACAGTTGATAAATAAAGCAAATTCACATATTTTCTGGTGGTCTAGCACTTACACTCTGTTGCATTTAAAATGAAATAAAAGAGAGATCTTATTGAACAACCTTAAATACAAAAGAACTTTATAGTCTTTTACTTAATAGATCATAGTAACATAGGTTATATGAGCAAGGAATTCTTTAAATATCTGTAAGCAATTACAGCCTTTAGTAGATGCTAGTTAGTTTATTAACTGGAAAATGGAAGTGAAGTAATTGATTTTTTTTTTTTTTTTAAAGAATATGAATATATATATATATACACACATATTTCATCTTGCTCCTTCCCCCCAATGCTATTAGAGTATTCGAGGGCTAGGGGTGATTCTTTCCTATTTTCCTATTTTTTTCATCTCATGCAGTGGGAGTCTACCATATCCTCAGGTACCTGCCCACCCCCAGTTAAAAAAGGTGAAGACAAAGCAGAACTCTATACCTCATCGGTCGTCGCATGGGCTACCAAGGACCGCACTGGATGTTAGGCTTCCTGGACATCCAGTGACAAGTGGGCTACAGGAGCAAGATCCACAGAACTCAAAAATGATTAGTAGGAAAAAGTGGAGCATGGCTGAAAATCGACAAGTCATGCAGTGCTTCTACGGTTCAAACTCCTCAGTTAGGAGATTTCAGAAACGAATGTTCCAACTTTGGCTTGAACAACACCCAAATTCAGAAATTTCATTCAGAAGGCTGATGCAGCAATGCAGCTTCATTATCAAACACAAGATATTTAGTGAACTTGAGCTGGAAGAACTGAAAGATGAAGCTGTAAAAGGAGACTGTACTGACCCTGAAGTGACTAAGAATATAAATGGAACAGAACCAAATGCCAATGTGCAGAATGCTGAAAATCTTGAAAATATACAAATAGCTGAAAGGAAGGAACAAGAACTTGCAAGAAAAATTATCAAGCAAATGAAAAGCAACCTAGAACGAGTTAGGCTTCCAGTATTGAGATAAGTACCTCAATAAAAGCCGAAGGAACTCCTACAAGAGGCCAATAAAGCTGCAAGGGCTATTCCTACTGGAACTATTGGACAAACGAATCAACTTATGTACTCAAGCCTACGTCGGAACATCTGAATTAGGCTATAAGATTAGTGAACCCAAAAGCAGTAAGGCTCAGGAACCAAAATGGAAGCATCGACTGAAGAATAAAATTCTTAAACTCAGAGCAGACATGAGTAGTTTGAAAAACCTTAAGGAAAAGAAGCTGAAAAACACGAAAATCCGAAATAACCTCATAAATAAATAAAATAAATTCCGTGTGATGATACAGCGTTTCCCCCTTTTTACCAGAGTTCACAGTACCATCTAGTTCCCCCAAATTTTATCAGGGCTCCGGACCCAGGCATAGGCTGACGAATCAGACCTATAGCTGGGTCAGTATTCCTGATTGTAATCCGTGTGTGTCCTCGGACCGGTTTGCCTGCTTGCGGGATGAAAAACACCAGATAAACTGGTGGAAAAAACCCTGCTGTCCATGCCCAAGACCGGCTAACTTGGTTATGGCTGAGGAAGATCCTCAAGTTCCTCGCATCTTCAACGGGAATCGAACTTAGGACACTCCTTCCTCAGGCATATGGTTGCGAAGCGCAAAGCCACTAGGCTAACCACACGGACAATAACCTCATAAAGAGATTAATATTGGAACACGACTTATATGAAGTATTAGAAGAACTGAAGCAAAAAATAGTTGCAGTTGCTGCTAAAATAAGAAGATACAATGCATGCATTAAACAGTACGAGCAAAATTTGATGTTTCGCACAAATCGGCACCAATTTCACAAGGAAATTTATTCCTGCAGGAATGATAATCTTAAAGAAAATATAAATATAAATTCCAGAGACAAAGAAAATACACTTAAATTTTGGAAAAACCTATAGGACAATCCTAAGAGGCACAATAACAAGGCATAGTGGATTGAACAAATTACGAATGAATTTCAAGAACGAAAAATGGACCAATTGAAAATAACAACTGAAATGGTTCAAAAGCAAGCTAAAAAGATAAAAAATTGGTCAACACCCGGGAAGGATGAATTACATGGCTACTGGTTAAAATATCTGACAGGTTTACACGAAAGACTTGCTAATCAATTTAATGATGTTTTAGAAGGATAAAGCAAAGAAGAGTGGCTCACAGCAGGGAAAACCTTTATGAAGGTTTTCCCTGCTGTGAGCCACACATAAAGAAAAAGGTCCAAAGCGAGAAAACTTCTGACCAGTAACCTGCCTGCCAACAACTTTTAAGCTGCTCACAGGCATATTAGCTGGCAAAATATACAGCTATCTTAAAGCAAATTTTCTTTTTCCAGTTGAACAAAAAGGTAGTAGCAAAAATTCAAGAGGCACAAAAGACTAATTGCTGATTGATAAAATGATTCTGAAAAATTGCAAATTTAGATAAACCAACCTTCACATGGCTTGGATAGATTATAAAACAGCCGTTTGATTCGGTGCCTCATAGTTGGATTTTAAATGCACAGAACTATTTGGTATTAGCAAAAACGTACAAAAATTTTTGCAATCCAGCATGATAAACTGGAAAACAACATTGGTTCTGAATAGAGAAATAATTAGAGAGGTAAACATAAAAAGGGGTATCTTTCAAGGAGACTCATTATCTCCTCTTTTGTGTATTTTGTCATTGATCCCCTTAACTAGAAATTTAAATAAAACTGCTCATGGTTATCACACTGCACAAAAAAGTGCTAAGATATCTCACCTTTTATACATGGACAATCTGAAGTTGTATGCAAAATCAGGGAATGAACTCAGATCATTGCTTAATACTGTGCACATATTCAGTCATGATATATCAATCAATTTCGGCTTAAACAAATGTGCAATTGGTTGAATAACGAGGAAAGTTTGAAGATCTGAACGAAATTGAGCTGCTCAATGGTGAAATAATCAAGGCAATAAAATTCGAAGATAGCTACAAATATTTGGGAATTTTAGAAGCATCAGAAATTCTACACAATAAGATCAAAGAAAAACTAGAGCAGAATACAATAAGACGACTAAGGAAACTCCTTAAGTCAATGCTTAATGCTGGAAATTTGATAAAAGCAATTAACACCTGGGCCATACCTGTTCTGAGATATTCAGCAGGCATTGTTGAATGGACCCAGCTAGAGATTGAAGATTTAGACCGAAAAACTCAAAAATTAATGACAATGCACCATGCCCTCAATCCTCGCAGTGACATTGATAGGCTCTATCTATTACTCAAAAAAGGAGGTAGAAGATTATTATAAGTAAAGCAAGTTATTGAAGAAGTAAAACAAAATTTGAATGATTCTGCAGCAAACAACAGAAAAATTTCTAATTGAGGTAAAGAAAGAGGGTTTATTTAAACCCATGGAGACAAAATTGGAATACAAAACCAAGTAAAAGTGCGAACTGAAAGATGGAAAAATAAGGCATTGCATGGAAAATATCTTCACAGTATAGAGGACAGCGCTGACAGCAACTTGACCTGGCAATGGTTGAGAAATGGAGCACTAAAGAAAGAAACAGAATCGGTAATTTTTGCTGCACAAGAACAGGCCATTAAAACCAACGTTATGAAGGCAAAAATACAAAAAATTCAAGAAGACAGTAAATGTAGATTGTGCAAAGAAAAGGAAGAAACAGTACACCACATAAGTGGGTGCAGCAAAATCGTACAGATTGAGTACCATAAAAGGCATGATAACGTAGCTATGATAATTCACTGGCATTTATGCAAAAAGTATGGGTTTAAAGTATCTAAAGACTATTGGAAGCATAAAGTTCACCAGAAAGTGGTTGAGAATGAAAAAGCTAAAATACTCTGGGATTTCAAAATCCAGTGACAAAAGCTTGAAATGTAATACACCGATATACAGTGGGTGGAAAAAGTGAGAACAAGGGTGTTCAGTTTATCGAAATATCAGTACCAGGAGATAGTTGGATTGACGACAGAGAAACCGAAAAAATTACGAAGTATTGCGATTTGCAAGTCGAAGTTGAACGAATCTGACAAAAGAAAACGAACGTTGTTCCCATAATAATAGGCAATTTAGGCACCATCCCTAAAACATTGAAAAAACATCTAGAAGCACTCGAGTTAGATGGATTAAAAATTGGGCAGCTGCTAAAGGTCGCTTTGTTCGGCACAGCATTCATATTTAGAAAGTATTTTCACAACTCATAGGCCCTTGGGTAGGGCTCAAATTAGTGGAATATAAATAGCCTTTTACTTAAGACTGAGGAAGTAAATCAAGCTTGGATGAATATTATATATATATAATTTACTTATTTTTCAGATATTTTATATATGGAATAGTTTGTCAATTTCTGTTTTCTGAAGAAATATGTATAGTGCCATACATTTAATTAGCTGTGATATAACCATATGATCCAGCACTAGATCTCCTTTTGAGCAATGGCAATTGGGTAAATGAACTCAATAGAGAAGAGTTTAATGATATCAAGTCTGTAGCTGTGTCCAGGTCTTTCCATCCAGTGATTTGGAAAGACATGGATCTAAATGCATAATTAGATATTTTTATTTTAAAAATAATTTTTAAAATAAACATTGATTGATTCTGCCAGAGAGGCATGTGGTGAGGTTGTCTGCAAGGATAAAAAAATCAGAACTCCCTGGTGGACACAGGAAGTTAAAGAGGCAGTGAAAGAAAAGAAGAAAGCATATCAAAAGTTCCTGGCAAATAAGTCAGCTTGTGCTCTTAGAGAATATAGAGACAAATGCAAGAATGCTAAGCACTGTGTAAAACAAGCTAAACAAAAGTCATGGGAGGACTTTGGCAAGAATATAGAAAATAAATATCAAGAAGGTGGCAAAATATTCTGGAGGTTGTTGAAGAAGCTTAGGAATGGAGGAAAGAATGCTGTAAAAGGAGTTAGAGATGATAAAGGTGACATGAAAACTGGAGAAAAAGATATCCTTGAAGTATGGAGTAATTACTTTGAAAAATTTCTAAATGAAACAAGCAGTGATGACAGCACAGTGGTAAAAAACACTGACCAGGCATGCAGGCAGGAATACATATCCATACTTGAAGTAGAAAAAGCCATCAAATGCATGAAATGTGGAAAGGCAGCTGGAGTAGATGATATTCGACCAGAAATGCTGAAGTGTGGTATAAGAGTCTTACAGTGGCTGCACTGCATATTTCAGAATGCCTGGACAGAGGGACGAATTCCTAATGATTGGAGTAGAGCTCTCATAGTACCCATATATAAAAAGGGAAATAAAACTGAATATGAGAATTACAGAGGTATTTCCCTACTGAGTGTTCCTGGCAAGATCTATGCAAGTATACTTGAGAAACGGTTGAGAAGAATTGTGGAAGAAAAGCTTGGTGAAGAACAAGCTGGATTCAGTCCAAACAGAGGCTGTCAGGATCAGATCTTCACTTTACGACAAATAGTCGAGAAAGCATGGGAATATAACAAAGATCTGTATTTAAGTTTTGTCGATTTGGAAAAGGCATATGATAAGGTGCCAAGAGAGAAGCTCTTCAATATGCTGCAGTTATATGGTGTCAATGGGGCATTATATCAAGCAATACTTAGTCTTTATTTGAGTTGTAAGTCAGCAGTTAGAATTGAAGGAAGTACAGGAAGATGGTTTAATGTTAAATCTGGTGTGAGACAAGGATGTACATTATCCCCTCTGTTATTCATTATTTATATGGATCACATTATGAAGGAAAGTGGTATTAAACATGATATCAAAATTGGAGATGTTAATGTCAGCTGTTTGCTTTATGCGGATGATGTTATACTTCTAAATAAATCCGCTACAAGTCTGCAAGATTCTCTGACTAAATTGAATAGTTGTTGTAATAGATATGGTATGAAGAGATATGGTATGCAATAAAAAGACAAAGACAATGAAAATAGGCAGAATCATTGAAAATGTGAACTGTGATGTGAATGTAGAACCTGTGGAACAAGTAAAACATTTCAGCTATTTAGGCACGATTTTTACTGAAGATGGTAAATTAAATATAGAAATAGACAACAGAATCAGCAAAGCTGGTATGGTGGGAAGTCAATTGAATAAATTCATATGGAATAAGAGAGAAATTAGTCGGAACACTAAATTAGCTGTATACAAGACAGTGTTCAAACCAGTTTTAACTTATGGATCTGAGAGCTGGGTCAGAAGTAAAACACTTGACCAAAGACTAGAGACCGCAGATATGAGAGTCCTGAGAAAGATTATAGGCATGAACAGATGGCATCAATGTCAATATCATATTAAAAACGAGGATATTAGGAAAGAACTTGATATTGTCAGCATCCAGGAATGCATTAGCAGAGCTAATCTCAGGTGGTATGGTCACCTAAATAGAATGGACGAGGAAAGATTAGCAAAACGACCCAGAGGAAGACCAAGATACAGGTGGATTGATATGGTACAAAGTGCCTTAGACGATAGAAATATAAGATCTGATAATGTTGGAGTCTTGACAAGTAACAGACTGATTTGGAGGAAAATTGTAGATGGAAGTTAGTAATGATATAATTTTTTCATGTAGTACTATCATATCCTGTACACCCCTTGTGGGTACATGGCAGGAATTTGATGATGATGAAATAATTTTTAGTGTTTTGTTAATTACACATTACAATATGTACAGGTACATGAAAGAAATTTTACCTTGGTTGATCTAAAGAAATATCAGTCTTGTTCAACAGCACTACACTAGTATTTAACTATGAAAGTGCATGGACTTCTGTTGAGTAGTTGCCCATGCACTTTCATAGTGAAATACTTGCCTTAGTGTAGGCAGCTTTGTTGTATTCATATCACTTTTATTTCCAGCATGCACAGTGTACCAGTTAAGTAATGAGAGAACAATTATTATATCAAAACAATGAACTACATTTGGCAATGTCAATTATACAGATTCAAAATAATCTTCTCCAACTCCACATAATGTTTATGCTAAACATTATGTGGAGTCGGATGGTTCAAAGGCATGGTGGAAGTCCTGAATGGGAACCTCCTTCAGTCTCTGTGTCACACCACGTTGGATGTCCTCAATGTCACTGAAGCGCCCCCACTTCAAGGCACACTTCATCTTTTGAAAGAGGAAAAAGTCTGCAGGAGCCAAATCTGGGGAATAAGGAGGAATGTTCGCTCATATAGATAGACTTTGAACCAGAAACTGCTTCACAGGCAGTGCGTGGTTGCTTGTCATTCAACAGAGAAAGCAATTGTTGTTGTTGTGGAACAGTTCTTTCCTTACACGTTGCGTGCAGGCATACAGATGTTGCATCACTCCTAAATAATACTGACTGTTCACTGCGGTGCCCTCAGGAACAAATTTCACCACATTTATTTGGTCTGAGCAGAAACTGGCCATCCACAGCATGGTTCATCCTCCAGGGACTTCTTCCCCTGTTTAAACATTGAAAACCAGTGGAACACCTGTTGGCACAGCTGTCATTGCCATAAACTTTTTTAGGTCTTGGTACACTTTTGCAGTAGGTTTTCCTGATTTACAGTAAAATCTTATCACAGCTCTTTGTTCCATGACTCAACTTCTGACATGCTCCACTCAACACTCTTGCTTCATTGGTTGCTGCACATGAAAACTACTGCATCATCTGACTTGAAAGTTGTACCTGCAATTACAACACATTCTATCGGTCTAAACTATAAACACATTTGTTACTTTTATTCAAAAGGCTGTCCTGTAAAAAATCAGTCTCATTACTTAACAGGCAGACTGTGTATTTTCATGTTGCATTTACTTGCTACTCATTCAGTAATCCATAAATGGGTGAGGCACAAGAAAGCCAGATGTAATTCAATAAATTTGCTACAGATATTCAAAATCATAAATGATATATTCTTGAATAACAGTTATTATACAATGGGTTGAAAGCCCAGAATGATCTCCATTTATTTAACTGTTTGTCTTTTTCCCATTTGTTCTTCTAGTTGTCAACTACAAAAGTGGCTGAACACCTAGTTCATAATGTGCAAGAAGAGTCACATGCACAAGAGATATTTCAGGCTATCTTCAGTTCTGGGTCAACTGTTCCAGAAAGTAAAATAAGAGAATTTGAAGTGGAAATGGAAAGACTAAACAGCAAAATTGAGCATCTGAAATCCCAGAATGATCTTTTAAACTTAACTCTAGAGGAAAGTAAAGGCCAGTGTGATAGATTAAGTGTGCTGATTGGAAAATATGAATCTAATAATACAGCTCTACAACTGGCACTGTCATATAGTGACCAGACTATAGAAACATTTGAAATACTCTTAACTCTTATGGAGTCAGAACAAGGATTAATTTTGGCTAATTGCCGAGCAGCAGGCCTTGGAGCAGTAGGTAAAAAAATTACCTTCAAAAGTGTAATTATTTCTGCAAATGAAGATATTAATTTAAATAAATGTACTTATCTAAAACCCTGGTTATTGTTAGTTTTTAGATTTAACTCATGGTATGCATTATATTAGATGTTATTTGACAAAGCCATCACATAAAAAATATGGATCAAATTACACTGGACAACAAATTTTTATTTTTCCTTTGGAGCCAATCTGGGGAATAATACTGATTGAAAAGTCAGTATTATTCCCCAGATTGGCTCTGGAGAATAATATTGAATTTTGCCCTCAGGAACAAAATAACTGTTCAAAACTGAACAAAATAATTTGGTCAAAATAAATGTTCTGTACTTTGAGCATGAAAATAAGAGTCTGCTTCACATTTTTAGTCCTTAAAGGGAGTAGGCAAGGCCACTTAGCAATAATTAACTTTTTAAGACTATTGGGAAGCTTGTCTCCACTTATAGCCAGTTACAGAATTGCTGCCCCAAGACTATCAGTAATTTTAATTAACATCTAGGGAGGAGAGTGTAGCAGACAACTGCTGCCACTTCATGGTCCTCAATACTTTATATTTTTGTATGAAATAACCTGAATTCTGCAGTCAATTTTCTTGAGGTTTTGAAACGAAAAACAGAAGTTTCCAGTGGGGGGGGGGTTCCGTCCTATTTTTATGCTCTTTGAAAGATAGATATTATTTGAATGGGATTAAATTTAGAATTCATTATTAAAGCATCATAGGCTGACTTTATAGTTGCAAATATACAAGGGTCAGAAGCCTGCAATCTGTTTTTAATTAAACAAAGCATTTATTTAGGAAAATACATTTATAGAACTTTAGTTCAATTTTCCATTCTGCATATCCCATTATGTCCAGCTTATATATAAAATTTTTGCTAGTATCTCAGTAACTAATTCTACAATAGGAATATATGCAATGAGTTCTACAATAGGAAATTCTATGCCTTTTAATTCATTTAAATTCATGTAGCTACAAAAATCCATCACTGTTTCATGCATCTAAGTGATTGTACTTTCTAGACAGTTGACACTCTAAACAAATATTCCTCTGTCACTTGCTGACATCATTGTCACTTCACCCACACAGCATGTACTAAAAAGTACTTAGTGTTTTAAGTTGGAATGGGTTAGAATAATATTTCAGTGGAAACATTGGAGAAATTACTAAATAAAATAAGTGACAAGTATGATTTATCAAATACTTCATTTCTAGAGTGTGTTCAAAAATTATTGATTAGAAATTAGAAATTCTGAAAGCAAAAATTTTGTGTATGCAGTCACTAGGCACGTGTACTCCATTTTTGACCTTGTGTACGTGCACAACTTAGGGTGAACATTGGTGCACATTGTTACACAACTTCTAAGAGTTAAACTCCTGCTCCATCATGTATTGAAAATTTTCTTGTCTTACTTCATGTTCTCTGGTTTTTTCCATGTGTATAGTCTTCTCTTAGATTGTGTACCACCCCAAAAAACAATTACTATTATCAACAATTGTCCTTCCCAGTTTTGCATTGTCAGTAAACAAGTGAATATCCCCCCCCCCCCCCCCAAATCCATATCACTAGTATACAAATGAAAGAGTAGTGTCCCTGGTACAAAACCATGATGTACTCCACTAGTTGCCCTCATTTACTTTGATTTCATTTCAACATATACTACTCTCTGATATCTGTCAGATACTCCCCTTGTACACACACACCCATCCATTCCCATTTACTCCAACTTATATAATAGTTTTCGACGTGGTATTCTGTCATATCCTTTGCAAAGTCCCAGCAGTATTGTGGTGTGGCCATTTCCCTTATCTAATTCCGCAGTCATTCCTTTATAAAATATAAGTTACTATAGTAGAATCTACCTTTTACAAAGCCATAGAGTATCACATTCCTATTCATCCATATCTGGATTTTACTTATCAACAACTTTTCCAGTATTTCAAGTACCATTCCTGAGATGCTAATTGGTCTGTAATTTGCTAATTCTATCTTGGAAGCCACCTTTATATAATGTAACTCTCTTATCCTCTTTCCAGCATCTCTTGGAACCTTGCCAGATCTGAGACTTAAACAATTCTGTCACAGCGTGACAGTTGCACATTTTCATAGCACAAGGGTCGCCATGCCATCCTTGTGCTGGATTGCCCAGCTAAAATGTTTCAACTTGCCTGTGGTGTTGCAGGAAGTCTCTTTCCCCTATGAACCTGGCACAGTCCCCCAAGCCTTTCTGTAGTACTGGTGTAGCATTTGGTGTAGCCCTGACATTTTTCTCCTTGACACAGTCATTACTTGCTGGAAAGTATGTGTCTAGGTGTGGCTCCATGTTGGTTAGGGAACTCTGGCAATGAATCAAACTCCCTCTGAGAATAAATAATTTTTGATGCTCTAGTCCAGTGGTTCTTAACCAGTGTTCCCCGGAACACTTGTGTTCCGCAGGTGAAAGATGTCACATGACACAAAAACATTACCGGCAATATTAAAATCCATACTAGACCAAGATGTGAATATGGTAAATTACATCACGTCAAGAGACCTTTAAAAGCATGCCTTTTTAAAAAAGCTTTGCATATCTATGGAAGCCAAGTACAAATCTTTGCTTTTGCATACTGAAATAAGATGGTTATCCAGGGGTAAAGTGCAATTCCGAATTTTAGAACTTAAGAATGAGTTATTGGCCTTTTTTCAAAATGAAGGTACAGATGCTTTTGATGTCTTCAAAATGATATTTGGTGTGCTAAAATGGCATGTTTAGCTGATATTTTTAATTATTTAAATAGCGTCAATATAAGTATCCAATGGGAAAATGAAAATATTTTAACATCCACTGACAAATTGTCAGCTTTTCAGAAAAAAGTATCTCTTTGTAAAAACCGCTTATCAGAAAAAATACAGTAGATATGTTTCCTTCGCTCCATGATAAAAATGTCGTGGGAATTATTTCCATTATAACAGAACATTTAACAATATTGGAAGAAAAGATTAAGTTACTTTCCTTCCTTAAATCACACAGTAATGACTGGATACGAAATCCATTTGGTACAGTTAATACATTGAGTTGTGAATTTTCGTTACAAGAAGAACAATTAGTTACCTTGTCAACAGATCGTACTCTAGAAATGAAATTCTCTGAAATAACTTGAGGAATTTTGGATTTTTGTCCAAGCCGAATACCCACTCTCTCCACAAGGGCACTGAAAATTTTGTTGCAGTTTTCAACATCATATTTGTGTGAGCTCGGTTTAACGAATATAAAAATTAAAAAGCGTGAAGAACATACTAATATAGACAAACAGATGAGGGTAGCTATATCACATATTAGATCTGATATTGCTGAAATCTGCAAAAACTGACAAGCTCAAGCATCGCATTAAAATAAGTTCAATTTTTATAAATGGCAAGTACATTCCTAATGCTTTTGGTGCTCCCCAAATTTTTCTTATAATGAAAAGTGTTCCGTGACTTAGAAAAGGTTAAGAACCACTGCTCTAGTCTATCAAAGGCTTCAAAAAGACCCTGCTATGTTCAAAAACCATAGAAACATCAACAACAAAAAAAATAGAAAACAGATAACATCAGAAACTGTAAGAAATTTACCATCTTTCTTAATCCTGCATTCAGCACAGGAATGTCCACTTGGAAAATGTCACTCATCGTCCAGAAGGGCTGGTAGATTTCAAAAAGCTCTAAAGAAACTCTGTTTGGGCGATATTCTTATTGAAATGGTGATAGTGACACAGTCTGAAAATTACTTCATGTGCATCTGTTGGGGAATACCAATTATGGCTATCCTCCACAAAATCTTAAATTTTTCCAGAGGTGTAATATCAGAGTGGGACCTTCTTGATGCTTCCAATGAGGAGATATGCTCTGAACTGAAGCAGCAAAAAGATCAATGATGGCCATAAGGACAACCCTCATATGTAGGGATGGATACCTGGCTCTCACCGGGAACATCATCCTCACCTTCAACACACCAGAACCACCGACATCTGTCAAAGCAGGTTATCTCAGCTTCCCAGGAAGGCTCTATCTTCCAAACCCTTTGTACTGCTTTATTCTCAGAAATGTGGTCATTTTCCAACTGTCTGTGGAGATGTCATCTGTGCCTGATGCAGCAGTAACGATCATAGAATAAAGTCTAAGAGCAAAACACTGAAATGCTCTAACTGTGAAGGAGACCATCCATTGTACTTCCAAATATGCCAAAGGTGTAAGGAGAAATTAAAAACAGAGCAATGTATTACTTATCAGGAGGTGAAAAGGCAGAATACCATAAAAGTAGCAACAACTGGTAAAAACCTTTTTACACCAAGAAGGCAACTGTAAAAGTGTCATTAGGGACACAACCTTCTCACAAGTATACCATCTCTGAACAGTTTGACTTGCTATTTCCTTTGAGTGAATCAGAATCGATATAGACTCACTTTTGACGACATGCCAAAATTGGTCTCGCTACATGAAAATCCTCTTATTAAAAACATAATGGGACATGTATCTCACATACTAAAGAAATGCCTCCAGATCCTTTAATAGATGGCTTGTCAACAGGCCATTTATTAAAGTTAGCAGATAGCATGAATACCTCCACTCCCCCACAGGAAGTTAAAACAATTAATATAACTAGAGGGGTTCCACTTTGATGACATCTGGGATATTTTTCATGATGAAGAAATGACTGACATTATCTATCCACAATTCTCCAAAAAAGAAAAAATCGAAGGCTAATGAAAACAAAACATCTCAACATAGGAAGCCAGATGATACCACCAAAAAGAAATAACGAAAACATTTTTACAATGGAATTATCATGGATTCTTACAAAACATCAATGACATCAAGGCTTTCTTCCAGAAGTATAAACAAATATGTTTTTAGTTGCAGGATTCATTATGAAATGTATGTATGTATCATCATAAGGACAGGACAGGGTTGGCATACGGATTCGCTTACTATCATAAGGATTGGCTTACCCATGGAGAACTTTTCATCATAGTGGGAAATTACAGCAAGTCCCACTTAACACCAGTGTAGAAGCAGTTGCTACCTGACTCTTAGTTCAGAACTCTTGTAATAGTATTCTGCATCTACCTTTCTCCTGCAACAGATATTTCTCAGGATGACCTTGATGTTGTCATATTGCAATTACCATCCCCCTTTTAATGGAGGATTTAGATGGAGACAACACTCTATGGGGTAATGGAAACATCAGAGGAAGAGTTCTTAAAGGTATGCTTGACAACAATCTCTCTCTCTTGAACACCAGAAGCAAGAAGAAAACATTCACTGCCATTGGCTTAACTGTCAGCTAACCCTCTGTCTTCCCACTTGGAAACTGAAAACACTTATATGGGAGTGAAAATTTCCCCATGATATCAACCTTTTTAAATGAGCAATCATATACTAGATCATGGATATCACGATGGAAAATTGAGCAAGCCAACCGCTTACCTTCTCTACTTAGGTAGAGACCGAAGAAGACCTCTTCTTAAGTAGAGGCTTCTCTACTTAAGAAGAGGACTGACTTCTGTGATAGTCAGTCCTCTCCTATCAGTGATGCAGTTTTTAAAACATTAAGTTGGTTTCCACATTTCCCTAAGTCAAGTGGAATGATAATTTCACAGGAGCCAGGGAAGCTCAGAAGAAGGCATGAAGTATCTTCCACATCAACAAACCTCATGGCTTTCGAACATGCTCGAGTCCTAGCAAGACGCACCTGTTGACAGAGCCAGAAAGAGGAATTCTGAATCCAATATGCATCTTCTGTAACAAGATCATCCAACAGCAAAGAAGTATGAGATTAAATCCAGAAATTAAAAGGCAGTTACACCACATATCAGCTCTCTATCCTTGAATAGTTGCTAATATGCTTGGGGAGAATTTTGCTATAAACATCTGCAGCATCTTCCTATTCTCCTACCAGAGTTCCTCATCCATAAATGCAAAGCAGAAAAATGACAAATTCAGTTGTTGTTGTTTTAATATATATAACAGTACTGAAGAATACAACAGGCTTTTCATGAAAAAAAGAAATGAAAACTGATTTGCTTAACTTTTGTCCAATTGCTGTTGGACCAGTTAATATCCATTATGAGATGGTCAAACAATCTGTTGCCCTCAGCCATGATTGCATCAACTGATGTACATTTTCAACAGAATTTTCTGTGAGAATGGGTTTCCAGATACCTGGGGAAAGGCTATTATTATTACCTTTTCTAAGCCAGTAAAAGATCCAAAATCTCCAATAAACTATCAAGCACAATCTGGCTTCCACAAATATCTTTCTACAGTTGATCATCTAGGCTGACTGGAGGCATCCATTACAGATGCCTCCTAAGATGTGAGCATGTATCAGTTTTTCTTTGATATGGGAAAAGCATGCACTACTGCTTGGAGATTTGGAATATTGAAAGATGTACATGACTGTGGTCTCAGAGGGAATCTCTTTTTTATCAAGAATTTTTTATCCAACTGAATTTTCTCAGTCCAAGTGAGAACCACTCTCTCCCAGCTGTATACACAAGAAGAGGGAGTCCCTCAAGGTTCATTTCAAAGTGACTTGCTTTTTACAATCAAGGTTAATTTGATAACCAAGCAACTTCCCTCAGTTATAAGTAATACCTTCTGTGTGGATGAGTTTACCATTTTTTGTCATTCATGTAACACAAGGATGGATATAGAAAGATAGCTGCATCTATCCATTGATTATCTTTCAAATAGTTCAGATTTTCCCAGCAGAAGAGAGTTTATGTGCTTTTTTGTCATGGATGTGATCTCCACCCTAACTCAGACTAGGATGAACTTTATTCCCAGTTGCATCAGAAGCCAAGTTCTTAGGGCTTATATTTGACAGAAAACTTAACTTTTCTTTCTCAGATACACCAGTTGCAAGATAAGTGTTCTAATTTGATGAACATTCTTTGCACTTCCACCTCTTAAGTTGCAGACAGATGTTTTTTGCTCCTGTATTGTGCACTAATAAGATCTAAATGTGAATATGGATCCCAAGTTTATGCTTCTACCAGAGAGAGTACACCATGATGGTTGCAACCTATTCACTATCAAGCTATAAAAATTGCAACTAAAGCATTATCAATCTCACTGATTCCTATCATATATGCTGAGGCAAATGAACCACCTTTGTTGTTTTTGACATCGACAGCTGTCTGCTATATTCTAGTAAAATAAAATCCCTGAATGACCAACCCATGTTACCAGTTACTTTTTGCCTATAGTGAAAGAAAGCAAAAGATCTCACTAATGCAACACTCATCAGACTTCTACACAACCCTTTGGTTTGAAACTCTAGATATTAATGTAGACAATATTGCACAGATCCCATTAAATATGGTATTGCTGTAGCATTCATGCATACCACAATGTTGCATTTCTTTCTGCAGGCTACCCAAATTTTAAACTCTTTGTTATCTACCACCATATCTTTCAAGCTTATAGAATCAAATACTTTGATTTTGTGTCAATGACATTAGTGAGATCTTTTGCTTTCTTTCCAGATAGCATGATATCTGCTCAGATTCCACTAGAAAAGTAACAAATTCATTGCTGAACTCTATGCAGTAGAGCTTGCATTGCTACAAAACATGCATAATATATACAGATTCATTTTCCTGTAGACCACATAAAGTGTAGAGCTACAGAAGCATCCAGAGTGCTCTCAGTTAGGGAAGCTACATTTGGATGTGCACTTCTTTTGGATCCCAAGCCACATTAGGATTAATGGAAATGAGGCTGTAGATTACTGCAGCTAGTTCAGCTTGTTTCTCAAAGTTCCACCATCTGTCTGTACTCTACACCAGTTATAGGCAGATCATAAAACAGAAACTTTTATCAAAGTTGCAATCATCATAGAATAGAGAGACCGATAATAAGCCGCATTGAATTTAGCCTGAAATTAAATTGTGATAGTGCAGTCTACTCAGGATCCATAAAGAGAAAGTTGCATCTCGCACACTTCTTCCTGTTGAGGGGTGGTGACATGTGCGCGTTCTGTGGTACTGGGCTAACCATTAGTTATATTAGTTATATTTTAATTAATAGAGACTGTCCTCATTTTGTTAATGAGGACAGTCTCTATTTTAGCCACTTTCATAATCATTGTTAACCCTATACACTCAGGCAGGTTTTATCTAACTAACAATATTTAAATTTTTGCAGAAAATTAATATGTCACCTAAGAAGAGTACATAGAGCATACATTATTTTTGATATATACAATGTTGTTTTTGTATGTAGCCTTTTAATACCTTATTGTTTTTATCTTTGCTTTATGAATTTTTTTTTACACTTGTTTTTGTACATTTTTATGCCTAAAATCATATCCCCAGATTAGTTTGGTTCATAAAAATAAAGATCTTTATACTAATCTAGAAACCTTTGCAATATTGCAAAAAAAGTGCTGCAAGAATGCAGGACTTTTTTTTTTTTTTTTTTTTTTTTTTGTTATATATAGGGTTACCATACATCAGCATTTATGCGGACATGTCTGCATTTTGATAATGAAAATATCTTATTGATGTAATGGAAATACTATCTTCATTACATGATCTTCTTCAGGAAAGGAAAAATGAATATTTCGTACCATTGAAAGCAAAGGACATGTTGAAGAAAATGGAAAGTGATGGCTTCAAATCTGGGGTAAAAAAAGTTTTGGTGTAATGTGGAAACACTCTATGTAGGGTGTTTAGACCATTTGAACATGTGGATGCAACAGTTTAATGAATTTTTCTGTTTTAAGTGGCTGTGTCTTATTTAAAGAACTCTCCTGGGAAAGTGCAGAAGAATGTATACACTTCTTGATAGAGTGAGGTGTGCAAGTTGATCACAGCAAATGTTTTGACCAATTTTCCAACTTGAAGAAATTTGTTGCTTCATATGATGGAAAAGAAGTGTCAAGTCAGAAAAAATGGTGTGACTACATTGAATTCTGCAAGAGTGAAGAACAGTACAATGAAATTGTAAAGATGGCTCAGTTTCTGTTTGCAATTCCAGGTCACAATGTCGGTGTAGAAAGGCTCTTTTCATTAATATAAGCTCAGTGGACCAAGGAAAGAAATAGATTTACCATAGAATCTGTGGAAGGACTTGCTATAGTTAAATTTAATTACAGACATTTTACATGTAAAAATGTGTTCGACTATTTGTGTCGAAACAAAGAACTGCTAAAGAAAATTAGGTCTAGTGAAAAATGTGCATGGGCTGCAAAGTAATGTATGTAATGTGATAAGTCTAATTCTTTTTTATGTAGGCCTACTCTTGTTTCATAAGACTTACGATGACACTTAAAATCTCATATTTTTGTGTGTTCTAATAAGCATACTCATCACATCTAATTAATGATAAGCTTGCAAAGGTAAAGATTTCAAACATATGTATTTATTTTTGTGTTAGATGTTTGTGTCCGGAATGAGTTGGTCAGGCGATGGGGTGCAAATTTATCAGCATTTTTGCATTTTAGAATATGGTAACCCTGTGTGTGTGTGTGTGTGTGTGTGTGTGTGTGTGTGTGTGTGTGTGTGTGTGTGTGTGTGTGTGTGTGTGTGTGTGTGTGTGTGTGTGTAAATATATATACCAGTGGTGAGCAGTAAGACATCGGATGCAAGGTAGTTAAAATGCAATTGCATAATGGCACTGAAAAACTAATTCAAGATATGAAAACAGAGTTGGTAAATAAGGCAAGAGATTAAGTGTATAAGGAATGAACTGAGGAGAATTACGGATTTGCAATGGAATGTGAGGAAGAATGGGACGAAAGATTTGGAAGAAATATTGAGAGATTTGAGAGTGGCAACATATGGAGATTCGATTATAAGAGGTGTGGTGAATGAAAAGATGCACAAGGTCTGTTTTCTGGGAGGTAGAATGAGCAGGGTGGTTGCACTGGATAAGAGGAGTATTTGAGCAAAAGAATTTATAATGGTAGTTGGCACGAATGATTTGACTGGTAACAAGAAGAATGTAAGGAGAGATGTCATGAGGCTGGTAAGGAGAGCAAAAGATAACAGTGTGGTAGATGAGGTAGTCAGTGTGTTGCCCAGGTATTGATAATGATGAGTTGAAAAGGTGAGTGAAGATTATGAATGATATGCTAGCAGAGTTGTGTGAGAAGAAAATGTTCATTTTGTGAATGTGTAGACAGAGCTTGAGGGGCAGATAAAGCTGTATAGAAGAGATGGATTAGGTGTAAGGCATTTAACATGTAAGGAGAAACTGTTTCTGTGAGAGAGCAAAAGTAAGACCTGAGAAAGCAAGAGGTATTGTGGAAGAAGAGGTGAGTTAGGTAAGCAAGTTTGTGAATGGAGAGGTGAGTGGTTTGAGTGAAGAGAATAAGACAGAAGGAACACAGAGTGTACAGGGTAAGGAGAGATGTCAGAGATATGGGTGGACAGGAGGACACTGTTTGAAAAATGTAGATGATGGTTTCAGGAGTATATGCATGAATGTGCAACAAAGGATTAAGACAGTCAAGGATGTGGAGGTGACATTTAGGCCTGGTATATCCGTGATGAAAGACAGGAATGTCTGTCATCACTGATATTATGGACAGGGGAGAGAGTATAGAGGAGCCATGTCCGAGAAGTGGGGTTAGTGGGACTTGCTATAGAACCAGAAATGAGTTAATGTGTATTTAAGTTAAGGGATATTACATCCCATATTGTTTCATAGCCGAATAAGAAACTCAAAGAGTTTCATGCCGAATATAGTAAATATATAAAGTTCGGTGAGTCCAAGCATAAGCAGATACCTGGATAGTGTTACAACTGACCCTTTAGGGAGTGCAACACTAAGGCAACTCATGGTAAGGGTGGAGCAAGCTCCGATCACTATTCTTGATATTTCCCAATAATGTGAAACTCAGCTCCTAGGAGCTGTATTACTGTTCTACATTATGAGTGAGAGAAGGTCACTACCCAGACCGGTTTCAACCTTTATTGAGGTCTCATCAGTGAGTAGGTAGACTTAGAAATACCAAGTTTGTAGCAAACAGAACTTACATATACCCTAAAATACAGCTCCTAGGAGCTGGGTTTCACATTATGGGGAAATATCAAGAATAGTGATCGGAGCTTGCTCCACCCTTACCATGAGTTGCCTCAGTGTCGCACTCCCTAAAGGGTCAGTTGTAACACTATCCAGGTATTTGCTTACGCTTGGACTCGCCGAACTTTATATATTTACTATATTCGGCTATGAAACAATGTGGGATGTAATATCCCTTAACTTAAATAAGTTTATATGTCGCCGAATTGAAGCCTTTGGCTCTTCATATAATTAATAGTTAATGTGTATGTTTGCAAATGCTAAAATTATTCAAAACAAGGGAAATGAAATTGTAGCATTGATAGAGTTCATTCACTCAAAAATTGTTGATATAAGTGAGACATGGTTGAATAAGGATGGCATTTTGATAGGAATAGAAGTGGAGGAATATGTAGTCTTTCAAGAAGACGTTACCACCCATCTAGGGTGGTAAAAGGATCAAATACTGACAGTGGTTTTGAAGTAATATTGTGTGAATTGTGGTTGGGGACAGGATAATATGTTTAGTAGGGTGTTGCTTTAGACCTGGTAATGTGGATGGCAGAAGGAATGTTTAGACAAATTGATATGGCTAATAAGAAAAGGAGGATCATTTTAGGTGATTTCAATTATGGTAATATTGACTGGAATGAAGAGACAGCATCAGGAACCAAAGAGAATGAATTTCTTGGTTTTTTAAGGGATAACTACCTTCTCATCAGACGATATTGTTGTTAATGAATTGTCACATCTTCCCCAGTTTGGTGAAAGTGACCATGAAGGGCCAGCCATATCAGGACTTTTGTGAGAAAGATTTATATCTTGAACTATAAGGCAAGTGAGTAAATGAAGAATTGAGTAAATTTGATGGCAGACTCAGGAGGCAGCTTGCAGAGCTATCATTGAATGAGCAACTGCATAGAAAAGAAATTAATGCTGCTTGGTCTCTACTCAGGAATTATCTGGCAGAGGCAATGACTGAATACATTACAAAGGTCAGGAGATTAAATAAGGTAGCTGTAAAATGGATGACTGAAGTGTGCAATCTGAAAAAAAAAAAGACATTTTGGAGGTAGCACAAGATGAGTAGAGATAATCAGTTATATGAGGAGTACAAAGAGCAAGCAAAGAAAGTGACTCACTTAGTAAGGTAGCAAAAGTACGGTATAAGCAGCGGTTAGAAAATGATGCTAAAAGAAATCATAGGGAGTTTTTTCTACATGAGGCCAGTAGAAGGAAGAATGATTATGGGAGAATGATAAACACTGAGCAGGATATAATAGATGTCATAAATGAGCACTTCATTAAAATATACCATCCTTGTAATTGTAACTTAATGTAGAACTTGAGAGCAGTAGGAATGGAGGAGGAACCGCTGATGGTGAGTGAGCAGGAAGCAAATGAAGAATTGAGTAAATTTGATGTCAACAAGTCCATGGGACTTGCTGATATATCACCGCATGTCTTGAGGGAATGTTCCAGGGAGTTAACAACAGTAACGTACATTTTTAACATGAGTCTTAGATTAGTCCAGGTCCCAAAAGAATGGAAAGATTGCAAAATTGTTCCTCTTCATGAAGGAGGGTGATAGACTAAGGCTTCAAATTAAAAGCCAATCTGCTTGTCTGGAGTTGTTCAAGGTGCTGGAGTAGCTAGTCAGGACAAGGATTCATGATAACTGGGTGAACAGGAATAGAATTCTTTTTAATGGATTTGCTATCGGAAGATCATGTTTAGCAATCTGCTTAATTATTATAACAAGATGATGAATACATTGGACAAGGGAAATACATATACAGTAGTATATTTATATTTTGCAAAGGCTTTTGATAGATTGCTACATGACAAACTAGCAGTTAAATTAGACCAGGTTGGATTGGATAGTAGATTATTGCATTGAATTTGAGATTTGCTATCTGATAGGTTTCAACAGGTTGGATATGGGGAATGATATCCCAGAAGAGGAAAGTCACTAGTGGTGTGTCCCAGATGTCTGTTTGGGAGCCATTATTGTTTAATTTGTATGTAAATGACATTGGAAAGGGCTTCAATGGTGATATACAGTTGTTTGCAGATGATGCAAAGTTGGAGAGACTTATGAGAAATAGAGCAGATATAGGTTTTCAAGAGGACCTAAATAGACTGTGAATGGGCGAATGTGTAAGGATGTCAGTTTGATATTGCAAAGTAAAAGGTTTTTAAATTTGGGAAGCAAAAAATAGGATTGGTGAGGATATTTTTGGAGGAATTGGAGAAGATAAACTTCGTGGTTGTGGTGGATAGGGACTTGAAATTTCATGGACATTTGGAGGATTATTAGAATGATGCAGAGAACACTGACTTGTACAGGGTGTCCCAAAATTCACGCAAGAAGTAATTTTGATAGAAAACGCAGGTTTTTAATTAAAAATTGTAATTTCTTATTGATTCATAAAGTATACAGTATAGGGTTATGCATGGAATAGCATATCGGGTAAATGGCCTTCATGGCCTTGCTGGCACATACGCACTCTTTTGTCGAAATTTTCCATGACCGTTTTGCATAAATGTGGCTTAATTTCGTTGATACAGCGCTCAATTTCCTCTTTCAAGGCGTGGGTGGTCGTGGGCTTGTTGGCATAAACCTTAGACTTCAAAAAACCCCAAAGAAAAAAGTCCAACGGCGTTAAGTCACATGATCTGGGCCGCCGATTCTGATCACCAAAATGGGAAATTACACACCAGGAAATGACTCGTGCAGTAATTGAATTGTTTCTCGGGCTGTATGGCATGTGGCACCGTCTTGTTGAAACCACATGTCGTCCACATCCATATCTTGCAATTTAGGCACAAAAAACTGGATTATCATGTCGCGATAGCGAGCACCATTAACTATTATTGCCTTACCAGCCGCATTTTCGACGAAGAATGGACCGATGATGTCTCCAGCCCAAGATCTGCACCAAACAGTGACATGTTGTGGATGCATTTAGTTCTCAACAATCACTCGTGGATTTTCTGAACCCCAAATGCGACAATTTTGTTGATTAACGAAGCCATCAAGATGAAAATGAGCCTCATCGCTGAAAATGATTTTGGTCGAAAAATAAGCTTCCACTTGTTGTTGTTCCATAATCCATTCAACGAACTCTCTTCGCTGTGTGTGGTCATTTTTAATAACCCTGAACTGTCAGCTGTCACGCTGTCTTTTTTTTCTCGTTGGCAACACTTTACCGCACAAATGGCGCTAAATTTAAATCTTGCGTGAATTTTGGGACACCCTGTAGAAGTAAGGATTTTTGATTCCATTCTAAAAGACTTTGATCAGGCCGCATATAGATTACTGTGCACAGATTTGGTTTCCAGATTTTCAAAAGGATGATGAGATGTTGAAGAGTGTCCAGAGACAATTGACGAAGTTGGTTTCTGGTCTCTGGAATGTGGAGTATGAGGACAGATTGAGAAAATGTAAATTACAGAGCCAAGTTGATAGAAGGAAGAGGGAGACATGATCGAGGTGTGTAAGTTGGTAAGGGATAATTGCCAGATTAGTGTAAATGAGATTTTCATAGACTATCTGGAGATGGGGAGAACAAGAGGCTATCCATAGAAGCTGTATAAAGTATGTGTGAGCATGGGGATGAGGAGTAGATCTTTTGCATGGAGAGTGGTGGGTAATTGCAATAATTTCATTGCCTGAGAGTGTGGTGGATGCAGGAACAGGTGAGTGCATATAAGTTGATGTAGTAAAGTCTCATATGCAGAAAGTTCTGCATATGAGACTTTCCACTATGAGTTTCTTGACTCCATGGCCGTCCGTTGTTGATGATAATAAAAATATATTTACAATCCTTTAGTTGGAGGGAGGCATAGAACAAGACTGGCTGTTACATTGTAAATAAATTCCAAGTTGGAAGTACACACCAACACAGTTTTGATATTGAAGATTTCGAGAGCATTTTAAAAATTTCTTGATGGGAAAAACACATCCGCTTGAGAATTTTACATTGATTTCTATAGTGGAGACTTCTTGTTGAATAGTCTTTTAATATTATTTTTTAAATCTGTATGTTAACTTTTCCAGTTATGGATTAATTTATGATATTTTCTTTAATACATTTCAATACAGACCATGTTCTATATTTCTGAAAGCAAACGTGTGTGCACATATACTGTAATTCTTTGAGAACTCATATTAGCTGAAGATATCAGTTCTTATTTCTAAACAGATGCAATTTGATTTGCACCTAGAATGCATCTTGGGGGAGGGGGGGTGATCTGCTGTGTATCCTTCCTAGTGAATCATAACTTGTTGAAACCACCCAATCTGAGGGTTCCATAGAATATTACACTGGTTTCCATAAATTAAGAAACAAAGAGAAAAATCACTATAACTCAAAAACTGCATGATGAATTTTTATGTAATTCAGCAAAAAGTAGTATGATATGAGATGTAAAAGAAATATCCACAAAAAATAATGACATTGTCAGAATGTCATTGTCAAAGTGCCTCAATAGAGGTATGGTAACTCCTCACGCAGGAAGTGACCACTGACTGGTAAGATGAAAAATTAAAATAAATTCTAAATTGGAAAGAATAAAATGACTAAACAGTAAAAAATGAAGAAGTTTTGATTTAAAACCTATTGAAAATAAGAAAAAAGATCATGAAGAAAAATTAATCAACAACTAGATTTAATAAACATATTTAAAAAAGACATAAATAAAATGAGCAAAAACCTAACAGAAGCAATAATCTCAGCAGCCAGTAAATTCAAAAGCAACAAGGATAGAGAACAAAAACTTTCAGAGGAAACCTTACAACTGCTAAAAAAGAGATGAAATATGAAACAACACAAAAACTTAACTCCTAAAATAGAATATGCAGAACTCTGCAAAACAATAAGGAAAAAGATGAGAAATGAAATAAGATCTTATAATACTACAAAAATAAAAGAAACACTTGAAAACAATAAAAATATGAAAATACTAAGAAAACATTTATCAGTTCATAATGGTCAAATAATGGCAATAAAAGCTAAGAATGAAACCACAATAAGGAATTAAGAACAAATCTTAAAAAGACTACACTAATTTCATAGAGAACTTTGTAGTGCTCCTTCAATAGATAATATTGAAGCGAATGGTAGGAATTCATCTCAACATTCGCTTCAGAAGAAATAAAATGGCCATTAAAACAAATGAAAAATGTCCTGGTGAAGATCTAATACACATAGAATTAATTAAATGAGGAGGAAATAACTTAATTCACTATGTCACAAGCTTACGAAATTTATGTCTAGAAGAGGAGAAGATACCAGATAACTGGGAAAATGCTACTCTGATACTGTTATTTAAAAAAGGAGAAGAAAAGAACTTTATAAGTTAGTATTCTCACAAAAATAATAACAAACAGGTTAACCCCTCTTTTAGACTCAAATCAACCAGTAGAACAAACAGGATTTTGTAAAGATTATAGCACAACTGATCATATTCATGCAGTAAAAAATAATAATAGAAAAAGCAGAGGAAAACCAGTTGTCTCTGTTTAGCATTTATTGATTATGAAAAAGCATTTGACTCCATCGAAACCAAGGCACTTCAGAATCAGGAATTTCCTGGAGAATATACAGACCTCCTCCAGGCAGTATATTGCACTGTCACAGCAACAATCCAACTTCACACAAGTAGCAATAGAAAACCAATTGAAAAAGGTGTCCGACAAGGAGACTGTCTATCACCCAAAATCTTTACAGCAGTCCTTCAAGAAATATTTAATAATATAAACTGGACAAACCTTAGTATAAAAATTAATAACAGAAACTTTACGCTAAGATATGCAGATGATATCATAATTTTTGCAAACACTCCAGAAGACCTATATCATGAAAGCAGAAAAGTTGGTCTAAAGATAAACAGAGAAAAAAACTAAAATCATGTTTAATTATTTTGTAACACCAAAAAAAAACATAATAGAAAACTATTTCTTAGAAAGAGTCTCTTCATACACACACTTAGGTCATCTTGTTGATCTAAACAGTGGACTCCAAAAGGACATAAATAGAAGAGTTCAGCTGGCATGAAATGCATTTGGAAAACTAAAAAGTATTTTTCAAAACAAGGTTGTCCCACGCTGTTTAAAAAGGCAGACATATAACCAGTTTATTCTTCCATTCATTACATATAGTTGTGAAACTTGGTCTTTGACAGAAGTACTGACAAATGAACTAGCAACAACTCAAAGAAAAATGGAAAGGTTGATGCTAGGCATCACATTAAAAGATAAGAAATTAAACTCCTGGATAAGAAGCCGGGCTCGTATCACAGACATCGTTCTTTACCAGAAGCGACTAAAATGGAAATGGCCAGACATCTATCCAGAAGAGAAGACAAGCGAAGGACCACCATACTAACAAAGTGGATTCCAAAAGAAGGGAAACAAAGCCAAGGACATCCTAAAAGAAGATGGGATGATGAACTGTCAAAATTTGTTGGAAAAAATTGGTCAACTCTAGCCAAGAACAGAGAAAGATGGGAAGAGCTGGAGGAGGCCTTTGTTCAGCAGTGGACTGAAAATGGCTGAAAGGAAGAACTCCTTACAGCAATAGTGCTCACATATTGATGTTTCATACTGTTTATAATGGTGTCCAGGAGCTCAGTTGGTAATAACGTTTTAAGTCCCTTAAGAATTTTGGGAGAGAGTTGAGAGCTGCACCTAGAGCAGGGGTAGCCAAACCATGGCTTACAACCCACATGTGACTTTGTCATATAATGTGCAGCTTGCAGAAATATGTTGGCTGAACTCCTTTTTGCATCACAATTAATAAAGAAAATATCAAGCCTTATAATTATTTACCTTGTATAAACTGAGAATGCACTGGATTAAAATGTAAATTTAATGTTTATGGTAAGTAAACATTTTTAAGAATTTAAATGGTAATTTTAATGCTGCAGGAATTAAAGAAATTTCAGATCAGCAAGGATTACGGAGGAATTGTGCTACAGAATCAGTAATCATACAAGTCAGTGCTAACAATATTAGTTTTAGTGGACTTGGCTTGCAATCGCATGATTGTGACTGTGTTGCAAGTATCACATTAACACTAGCAGAGTGTTAATGTGATGCTTGCTGCTGTAGAGTTTGGTTGTACAGTGAGCTCCAACATGTGCAATGTTGGAGCTCACTGTTTCTCTTCACTTTAGTTTTTATGAAAATTTTGTGAAGGAAGATGGCATCATCAAAATGTAAGAAGCGAAAGTATGAAGATGGAAACAAAAATTTTAACCAGGAGTGGGAGGAAGATTTTGCATTCACCTTTAAAGGAGGAAAACCTTTTGTCTTATCTGCAATGTGTCACTCAGTCATTACAAAGCCTTGAACTTGAGTATGAACAAATCACAAAAACTTTTCGTCTGGTTATCTACCTAAATCAGAATTATGGAATACAAATTAACTGTGTTAAAATCATCAATAAATATCTACCAGACACTGTTGACAATGTTCAGTAATTTAGCTGATACAGCAACTGAAGCTAGTTTTGTTATAACATGGAATATAATATTGCTTGTGTTAAACGCTCATATTCTGGTGGCAAATTTGTTAAGAAGAATATAACTGAAGTTGTTGCAGTGTTAGATCCAAATAACACAAAACTTCAGTGACTAATAGCACAAATATGATCTTAATGCCACACTACAGAGAGGCGTATCTGCCAGATCAGTGCTGATGTTGCAGGCAAAATGCAAAACGATTTAAGGAATTCCCTTGCATTCAGCTTAGCTCTTGACAAATCAACAGACATACGAGACAACCCAAAACTGGCAGTATTTATTTATTATGCTTCCTCTGATATAACTAAGAACGAAGAGATGTTGGACTTGACACACACTCTCCCTCAATGAGTCTTTGGACTCCCTGGAGGTGTCACATAATAATAATAATATATATATATATATATATATATATATATATATATATATATATATATATATATATATATATATATATATAAAAACTCATGGTGTTGACATTAAAAATGCACTTGACAAAACCTTAACAAATACTGATGTTCCACTCTATAAACTCAGTGTTGCAATAGCTGAAGCATTTGCATTAGTAGACAAAAATATAGGATTAATTGCACTTAAGAAAAGTGATCCCAGCTTTTTACTGTTCCTCCCTGTTCATTGCATTATTGATTGTGAACACCTGGCATCCAGACACTTCAAGTATGAAGATGTTATGAAATCTGTTCTTGAAATTGTCCATTTCATATGTTTAAATGGAAAGATCCATGAATAATTCAAAAATTTTATTCAATTTGAGATTGAAGATAAACCCAGTGATATCTCTTTCTACTGCATTATGAAGTGGCTGTCAATCAGCAGTGTCTTAAGTAGGTTTGTGGATCTGTTGGAGCCTATTATTACTTTTCTTGGAGAAAAGATTCTATCTTTGACTTGAAAATGATGAGCGGATGACATCTGGGGGTGCGTTTTGATGCGGGGAAATAAGATTGGAAACCCGGGTTACTATTAATAATATATATATAAATATATACATTATTTTGTTTAGGGCCGCATTTTTTGTGGGGGGAGGGGGGGGAAACAAAGGGGAAGAATATCCTTATGTGGAAACTGGGACGGGTTAACGGGGTGTAGACCATTTCGGACGTCATCTGACCGTCATCGGAACCTTGTGGGAATGAGTGTAGGGCTATGTCAAGGCTGCAAGTTTCATCTGCCAAAATTAGGGCATTGTGGTCGCTACATGGCCGGAGGTGTGGTTTAATTTGTAAGTTCTGGATCGTCCACCATTCGGAAATTAGGTAGGGGCGGTGGACGTTGATAGAATTTTCATCCCATTTTATGGCAATAGTTTCGGATATTCTAAGCATCGTTTCGTTGTCTTGTTTGTCTATGATTATGGCCTTGTCGATTTGGGGGGGTATGTTTTAGTTCACGGGCGTGAACTGCAATCTCTGTCTTCCCTGTACTCTGTGTTTTGTTTTTCTTTTTGATGTTGCGATGTTTTTTTGTGTTCAGATATTCCAGAATGGGAATATTGCAATCCCTGAAGTGCTCTTGTAGTCTAGTCCATAAAGACCTAATTGCAGAGCCAGTGTAGGTGATGTCACAGTCTTTTTGACAAGGAAATTTGTAGACTACGTTGTGGTGTTCGAATATTTCTTTGTGAGTGAGAGATTTAGTAGGTTTTAGGAGAGTTGCTAATTTTTGGTTCGTGGTGAATACTAGCTTATAGTCCATGTTTTTGAAAATGTATTTGTAGGCTTTGTATGTGTTTTGGATGTATGGCAATTTGATGACCATACGTGTCGGGAAGGCTGTTTTGGTAGTATTATTGTTAAGACGGGATTTTGCCATATTGTTCGTGTAATTTATTAGATGTGTGGGGTAGTTGCGATTTTTAAAAACCTGTGTTAAATACTTTAGTTCCGTGTTAAGATAATTGCTGTTGGTTGAGAATTTGTAAGCATTGATAAATTATGATAGGATGACTGATTTTTTGACGGAATATGGGTGGTATGAATTGAAATGGAGGTAGTTTCCGATATGTGTGGGTTTGTGGAATATCTTCGTATCTGTCCTGTTATGGCTTCTGATTAAAGTCAGGTTTAAGAAATGATGGATTTGTTCTGTTCTGTTTCCATGGTGAATTGTAGTCTGTTGCTATAATCGTTGAGGGATGTTTGTAAGGCAGAGATGCATTTGCCAATGCATAGAATATCGTCTACGTATCTGTAGCTATCCATAACAGGATAGCTACAAAGATATTCCACAAACCCACACATATCGGAAACTACCTCCATTTCAATTCATACCACCCATATTCCATCAAAAAATCAGTCATCCTATCACAATTTATCAATGCTTACAAATTCTCAACCAACAGCAATTATCTTAGCACGGAACTAAAGTATTTAACACAGGTTTTTAAAAATCACAACTACCCCACACATCTAATAAATTACGCGAACAATATGGCAAAATCCCGTCTTAACAATAATACTACCAAAACACTTCCCGACACGTATGGTCATCAAATTGCCATACATTCAAAACACATACAAAGCCTACAAATTCATTTTCAAAAACACGGACTATAAGCTAGTATTGATGGGATTATACTATCAAAATATACATTCAAAACACATACAAAGCCTACAAATTCATTTTCAAAAACACGGACTATAAGCTAGTATTGTTAAGACGGGATTATACTACTATAATCCCGTCTTAACAATAATACTACCAAAACACTTCCCGACACGTATGGTCATCAAATTGCCATACATTCAAAACACATACAAAGCCTACAAATTCATTTTCAAAAACACGGACTATAAGCTAGTATTCACCACGAACCAAAAATTAGCAACTCTCCTAAAACCTACTAAATCTCTCGCAAAGAAATATTCGAACACCACAACGTAGTCTACAAATTTCCTTGTCAAAAAGACTGTGATGTCACTTACACTGGCTCTACAATTAGGTCTTTATGGACTAGACTACAAGAGCACTTCAGGGATTGCAATATTCCCATTCCGGAATATCTGAACAAAAAAACATCGCAACATCAAAAAGAAAAACAAAACACAGAGTACAGGGAAGACAGAGATTGCAGCTCATGCCCTTGAACTAAAACATACCCCCCAAATCGACAAGGCCATAATCATAGACAAGACAATGAAACAATGCTTAGAATATCCGAAACTATTGCCATAAAATGCAATGAAAATTCTATCAATGTCCACTGCCCCTACCTAATTTCCGAATGTTGGACGATCCAGAACTTACAAAGCCACACCTCTGGCCATGTAGCGACCACAAATGCCCTAATTTGGCAGATGCAACTTGCATCCTTGATATAGCCCTACACTCATTCCCACAAGGTTCCAATGGTCAGATGACGTCCGAAACGGTCCACACCCCGTTAACCCCGGTCCCAGTTTCTGCATAAGGATATTCTTCCCCTTCATCCCCCCCCTCCTCCCACAAAAAATGCAGTCCTAAACAAAATAATATATATATATATATTATTAATAGTAACCTGGGTTTCCAATCTTATTTCCTGTATCAAAACGCACCCCCCCCCCTTTTATAAACAATGTTCAACAAGATCTTGGAATTGGAAGGCATCATAGAACCAAAAACAAGGTATGTACAAAATTTTTTCCACCTCTTTTATTCTGCCATATTGCCTTCTATACTCACCCATAATGCCCTAATATATATATATATATATACTCCTTTTTTGAGTAATGTTAGCCAATGTATTAAAATAAGGGACACTCTTAAACAAATTTTGTAATCATTACTGCTAAATAATTATAAGCCTTTACATTTTGAATGACTCCTGTTAATACTCTTGTTGATCTGCTTTGTCTTGGCCAATTACATCCATGTACTTTTGCAATGCTTCTGCAAGTTTGATTTCCTTTCCATTAATACTCCTCGTATTGATGATTTCTATCTTCAGCTCTTCTGATGTTGGATTTCTTCTTCTAGATGTTGAATTGGAGTTTGTTCCATTACTGTTCATTCTGGTTCCCTGATGAAAACAGCCGGGGGCCCTTGTTTAACTGGACAATGCTCCAGCTGGCATGAAATCTCATGTTGTAACATCATATGCATTTGTGGTTTAAGCCAGTAGAGAGTACAGTTTGGTTAAGTCCTAAATTGCCAACCCATCCTTCTTCGTTCAGTACCCAGTAGCTACTAACAGTGTGCACCACATGAAGGTGAGGATTGGACATTAGATCAGAAGCCCCAGTCAGTTCTCTGCATTTCTGAAAGGGTGATGTGGAGGTTTCCTCCCAGTTATTTAGCTTTCACCCTTAAGTGACCTATTTCCATAATTATAAGTAAAGTAATGACTCCAAAGCGTATTTTTGTTTCCATAAATTCTTCATTATGAAGGATAAGATTGTTTTTGATCTTATTAAGACAATTTTCAGCTTTCAGAATAAAATGTGTTTGAAAGAGACATATTGTCAAGAAACTTCAGTTATAAATTAAAGATTCCAAGAAATTATATACATTTATATCCATTATCCAAGCGTAAGCAAACAAAGAAAGTTTGCACCTGAAGCATTTTCAAGACTGGGCAACTTGCATAATGCAGAGTATTATAATAATAAAGTGTGACACTTTTTTGGCTACTCGTATATAAAATTCTTCATTACTTCAACCTTAGTATCATTTCTGGGTGTGGCTCCCACTGATGAGACCTCAGTAAAGGTCAGAACTGGTCTGGGTAGTGACCCTTCCCATAATGCATAGCACTATACATGTCTGCAAGGAGATGTGCTTTGCATTATGGGATACTAAGGCAAGTGATGTGAAGTCATTAGTTTCTTTATACAAGTTGGCCCAGTCCTGAAAATAGTTCAGGCGCAAACTTGTTTGCTTACACTTGGATAAAGGATTAAGTGAAGTATATAATTTCTTGGTATCTTTAATTTATAGTATAACCAAGCGAAAATACTTCCAAGAAACTTCAGTTACTTTCTCAATCTCAAAATTGAGAGTGAACGCATTCCCTGATATCGGAATAAAAGACCACAAACTGGAAGAATACAAATTTAAATTACAAAGAATGTTTGATAATTTCCTAGGCAGGTTTGAGGACTAACAGAAGCTGAAGTGTCACATTTTTTGTAAATCTATTCATGGTTGATGTGCTTGGTTGATCAGTGATGATTGTCCAATTCTCAAACCTCTGATTATTGAATCGTCTACTGTGGAAATGGAACTAATTGAATTGCAGGAGGGTCTGGGTCTAAAGATGATCCATAAATCCCAGTCTACAATTGAGGTTCTGGAAGCAAATTCCATAAAATATCCTAAACTGACAAAAACCAGTATACGACTCATCTCAATTTTCAGCACAACATACTGCTGTGAATCACTGTACTCTGTAATGAAGTTTGCAAAGTAAAGTAAAGCATTGTGCATTCCTTACGAATCAACACTCAACAGAGCTAATTCTTACAACCTTGACAACATATCAGCCAGATTTTCAATGACTCGCAGCCAAGATGGAGAATCACAAGACCACTACTAGGAGTAAATATTGCTAGTAGAAGTCTTCTGATAATTGTAGCAATGTTTTTACGACAAACAAGCATTGCTTGTTTGTCATAAAAATATTATAAGACTATAATTTTGTAAGGTGCTATCTGACTAGATATTTCTTAAGACAAATAAATATCATTAAAAATATCTGTTTCTATTTGTTTTGGGGGATCTTGTTTAATATTAATGAAATGCACATTCATATTTTTCTTAAATATTTCCATAGTTCATCAATATATTAAATATGCTCAGTATAGTTAAAACCATGATCAGTCAGGATTTTGAAAACATTTGGTATATATATATATGTGTGTGTACTTTGTGATTTTTGAAGCTAATACAAATTAGCAGTTTAAAAACTACATACATGAATAAATATTATTAAATGCATGTATTTCTTGATATTTATATAAAATTTTTGTAACAAAATGTGCGTGTAATGATAAAAACGTGTGTAACATTTGTTCCTGTCTTGTGGCTCTTATGTTAAGCAAGTTTTGCCACCCTTGACCTAGAGTATCCCAGACATGCTTAATAGGAGCTGTAATATAAGGTCAGAAGACCTATTGGCTAGTCCATAAGTACGATAATCTCTTCTTAAAGGTATTAGTCCTGGATGAGTGCGAGCACTATCATCTTGTAGGATGAACGTCTCCCTTATCACACCCTCATGCATATGTTCTCTCCTGGTGCATGGGATAGGCATGGCAGACTACCAGTTGCCTAGCATAACCACCTTTATGAAGTCTTCTGCACACAATGCAAGGTGATACCAATGTTCTGTAGCTAATGTATGGTCAGATCTCAGCTGATTTGGAGTATCACTGTTTCGGCAAGTAGATCATTGGAGATATTGGTTACCCAATGCTGTTGTTACCATGGCCTTCCTTCACTGTTTCTCCAGGATGGTGTTTGTGATTGTTGGAATTGGTTCCACAGTCTGTGAACCACATTTTTCTCTCACATGCAACCTATCTAGCTAACTCTGCCTGCCCAGCCTCTAGTTTTATGATGGCTTGCCACCTGAATTCATAAATTAAATGATGTCTTTCAGCCATGTCCAACAATTTTATTATTGTAAAATGTCTTGTTCTCACTCCAGACATAAAATGGAGCCAAAACAGTTGCTTTTATGCTGTGACTCATTTGCATATATCACTGACAGCACCTCATTTGTATGTTACCAGACAGTGTTACTTTTACATAATGTACTTGACTTTCATGTTTTTTTGTTTTCCCCAGGTTATTGAGATTTTTCTCTTTGTTCCTTAATTTATGGAAACCAGTATATTTTCAATACCTTAATATTATCATTATGATAGAAATCTGTCATTATTATGACAGGAATTCAGATTGATGTTTTTATTCATGACTCAGTTACTTTAATACATTTAGAAAGATATTTAATGACTAAAAAACCGAGAATTAATTAAAAGCTTTAATGATAAAAAACACAACTAGTTTTTGCAGTACACAACTATGTACTGCAATTTATCTGTGCTTCTCAGTTTTTTAGAATCTTTAGTTTTTATTATTGTTTCCTCTTCCTAAAAAGATACCTGATGAAGGCTGTAAAAAGCCGAAACTAATTGTTTTTTTATCATTAAAGCTTTTAATTAATTCTCAGTTTTTTAGTCATTAAATATCTTTCTAAATATATATATATATATATACATACATACATACATACAAGGAGCCTATAGGCACATCAGTGCTGTGTGGGGTGCAGAAGAGGACTAAGAGAGAAGTTTATTGATGTTTTTTTCAAGTTGTAGTTGTTTGGGAATATTTCTTCAGGAGGACAGGTGGACAGGATGAATAGAAAGAGCCATGTTTGCAGTCGCACAGGAAAGGGGTGCTGAGTATCTGCAGCTCTTGTATTAATAGGTGCAACACAAAGTGGAGGAATGATGGTTGCATATTCACTGGAGCAGTGACACCATGCAAGTACCTGTAGAATAGATATTGCTTAAACACTAGGCCTTTGAGATAGAAGCTGAAGTGAGTCTGTAAGAAAAGAACAATCTGTGAGCCTAATTGCATGCCTCTGGGTGGTATCAAGGATTTTAAGGGACGTTTTAGGTACACCACCCCAAGCATGTGAGCAGTATTCAAAATTTGGATGGATTTGGGATTTGTATATAGTGTAGTTGGTTGGGCATAAAATAAGCTCTTGAACAGAAGAGAATGTCAAGTTTCTTAGATGCTGAGACTGTTGATGTTTTTTTGCCAGGAAAGACTGGAGGTAAACATTAGTCCAAGCAAAGAAATCTGATCTTGTCTGGTGATTTGTGTATTACTGAGGGTAAGGGTAAGTGAGCTGGGAATCTATCTATTTTGCATGGGAAAAGGCAAGACTGTGCTTTGATGGCATTAAACATAACAAGGCTGTCCTCACCCCCCCCCCCCACCATTGGAGTATGTAGATCAATGTTTAAGGCACTAATTTTAGATGACCTTGTAGCCTGCGATGTCAAAATATTGCATGTTTGTCAAATGAGTAGGATGAGTGGAGAGTACTGTCATTTGCACAGCTGTGAATGGGATTAGTGGTTATTGTGAGTAGGTCATTTATGAATAGGAGAGTAGTTGATGGGACAGAGCCTTGAGGCACACCAACACTGGTCGGTGGTGAAGCTGAAAGAGAGGGAACCATCTACCATGTCTTACAGAGAACAACCAAATACCTAAATCCTTGATGCACTCTAGCAGTTCGGGTAATTTGACTAGTGACTCTCTCCCAGTGACTAACTTTTCCAAATATTGTTTTCCAGAATGATCTGTTTCTGCTATATATCTTTTTGCCATGTACTATAGTACATGTTCTACTGAACTGGCATCCATCATTCAACCACTTTCCTCTAAATGTATATTATCCCAAGCAGCTGCTCAACATTCATTTGCGTTTTACCTTCAGACTCAACATACCGAACCAACTTCCCTTTCATTGCAATTATCTGAGTAAAGGCAATGGAATAAATGATGAATTTCAACAGAATATTCTGGAATTGTCTTTCTCATACAGTGTGTTCTCCAAAATATCTCACTTAATCTGTGACCTCTTCCCTACATGAACTCATGCTATAATAGATAGATTCTTGTTGTACAACTTCTCATGTATTGGACTGATTAAAAATAAAATAATTATTTAACTTGTGCCATACATTTTAATGAAATATGTAAATAAATTAATACCCTAAGAACAAAATAGGCAGTGGATGATTAATTATTTTAATAAAAAAATTATATCCAAGATATATACAATTATATACGAGCAGTCACAAAAACTATAACATAATAGCGACAATCTGTCAGCAGGTAGTCAGGGAGAAGAAAATAATTTCCTAAAGTTCTGTAGTATGGGGAAGGGTGTTCCAAAGAACAGAAGTATGTGAAAAGAAAGGAGAGGATGAGAAGTTGATTTGAGAGGAGCAACATCCATAAAAATTCCTGCAGAAAGTTACTTGAAGGAATCTGTGCAGTGGAATCATCTGTTACAGGAAGGATTTGATATGCAACATACTGTTTGCTGATGATGATGCAAAGCTAGATAGGATAATCAGGAGTTCTGCTGATATGCAATACTTGCAGAATGATTTGAAAAGGCTGGAATTGTGGACTTCTCATTGTCCAGTTTCCCGTTCTGATATTAGCTCACATCACTCTACATGAATGGCAGGCAATTTCAAGTAGTGGTGTGGGCTAATATCACGACGAACTGGACAATTAGACTTATTTGTGCTTATGGTCCCACAGAAGGTTCCACTAAGGAAAAAGTGGAGGAATTTTTTGAGATATTAGAGAAGGCAGCTGACACACGATAAAGGAAAGGTTGGTCCTTGTTGTAGTAGGAAATGATTAGCAGACATAAGAATGTTTTGGGAAAATTTGAAGAAAAGAGCAAAGCTAATAATAATGATAAGTACCACTAGATTTCTGCTCAGGACATGTACTAGTTATTACTAACTCCATGTTCCAACATAAAATTGTCCACAAATTCATATGGAGAGAAGCAAGGACTATATTATTATCAACAGTGATGTTTTCCCACTGGTTCAGGACATGAGAGTATACAGAGAATTTGAAATAGGAAGTGATCACCATTTACTGTTAAGCAGGATAAAATTGAACTTCATATTGAAAGAAGGGTATATAAGAAAGTTTGGAAATGAACAAAGTTGAATAGCTATCAGATGTGAACTGTAGTCTCAGATGCACAAATGTTATTCAAGAAAACAGAATTTGAAAAGAAGAATCAAACTTTGAAGATTCAATGGCAAACCTGAAAGAAAACTTTGATACAGCCAGAGAGGCATGTGGTTTGGTAATCTGCAAGGATAGAAAAATCAGAACTCCATGGTGGACTCAGGAAGGGAACGACACAGTCAAGAAAAAGAAGAAAGCATATTGAAAGCTTCTGCCAAGTAACTAAGCTTGTGTTCTTTGGAAATACGGAGAAAAAATGTAAGAAAGCTAAGTATTGGGTAAAATTAGTTGAACAGAAGTCATGAGAAGACTTTGGTAAGAACATAGAAAATAAATATGAGGAAGGTGGTAAAATATTTTGGAGGCTATTGTAAAAGCTCAGAAATGGAGGAAACAGCTGTAAAAGGAATTAGAGATGATGAAGGAGATGTGAAAACCGAGGATAAAGATATTCTTGATATATGGAGTCCTTTCTTTCATGCTTACACTCAGAATACGTTATGGAAACAACTACCATGTTAAAGCAAAACTTTAGTTTAATATAAACCAAAATTAACACTTGATGTTTCAACCTTCATATCAAGGTTATCATCTGGAGCATACACATATATACAGAGAAACAAGCTGTGCTACAATCTACATGGGTTGCCAAAGTTACTGACCAACCATTACAACAATTATTGGCCTGACCTCTGGTGGGAAAAAAAAAAAAAAAACCTTTACTGCATCAAAGCTAGCGTCCTATTATTATCTATTAGGTTACAAAAGTAAATTGGGCTGGAGAGCAACATGTTTATATATATACTTTTTTACACTTTCCAGGGGACTGATGGAAAAAAGTGTAAATAGCAGGAAATGTGAAAAACATTAAAAAAAAAGTCTAAAAGATGACTTACTGCTAGTATGTGACTACATACTAGATTATAAAATTTAATAACTGAAAATAAACGAATTTACAATTACTTAATTGTTTTTGCTTTTTCTGCACTCTTATAATTTCCACCTGCCTCTCCACAGTCTATAAGGCATTAAATGCCCTATCGTCTCATGATGCACTTGCAATATACCACCTCAAAACAAAGATAGCTTCCATTGCTTCTTTACTAGTAGGGACGGTAGATTCTTGATCAGTCTTCTTCACCAAGGTGGTTGGAAAGGATGTCTTCTACACTTGGTACCATTGATGTGATCATCAACATAGTCTTGAAATGAGGAAGACTCATCCATCACATACCAGTTGTTGGGCTATGACATATCTTCTTCTTCCTGTAGTTGTTCCTCCTCTTCCACAAACGTAACTCCTGCCTTCTGGAAACAGTTGCAGGAGTAACATGCAACCATACTTTACTACATAATGCATGCATCAAGGATTGATATGGTCATTTGTTTTGGGTCCATACCATTATCATCCATAAACACAGCTTTTTCAACAAGCATTTTTCTATATTTTCATTTAAATGCATGGATGATGCCCAGATCTAATGGCTGAAGCTCACTTGTACAATTAGGGCAAAGAACACTAATCTAATGTTTCTGAGCTGCAGATCTTCAGGGTGTGCAGTACATTTGTCTAGCAGTAGTGGTATTTTGCAGTGATTTGCCCCCATTTTTGCATCCAGAGCATGCATGGTGAATGTGAAGATGCTGTTGGCATCATACTTAGTAGGCAGATTTTTCACGTTCTTAAAACACCTTGGCTTTTTAAATTTACCAATTACCAGTGAAGGTAATTTTTCTGATCCATCAGCATTGACCATGAGCAAAACAGTTACCCTCTGCTTGTTGAGTTTTCCACCACAACACTTCTCTCCTTTAAAACACAATGTTTTACTTGGCAGAATGCTTTATAAAAGAGCCCATTTTCTTCAACATTGAATAGTCCTGAATAATAGTCTTTAGTTGATGTTTCCACTGGTTTAAGTTTCCCTTCAACACTTACTTTCTCCACACACTTGATTATACACAATATTGTGACGAGTGTTGAAACGTTCAATCCATCCATTTGATGCAGTAAATCATTAATCCCCAACCTCGCAGCAAATTCAAGGGCTTTCGCTCGGAGTATAGTACCATTGACTGGAATATCCGACGCTCTTGTAAAATCGGACCACTCCACCATAAGTTTATCCAATTCATCATATGTCAATGTCCGGATATATTTATTTTTGTTTTTTTGACATAGCGCCAGATTTCTTTGCATTGAGTTCAATGCTTGACCCGTTGTTTACTATCATGTTCAAAGTGGACACGGAAAGTCCAAGATCTTTTGCTAATTGCACACGTGTTCCAGCATGCCAATCTACGTCGCAGAATTGCCATCTTTTCTTCTACAAAATACATTTTCTGTCTTTTATCTCCATGTTACTAACATGGATCATCCACCACTGCAACTTGAAAGCAACTATCAGATGCTAAATTATGTAGCAGAAATTCTGCAATATCACGGTATTGCTCATCACTACATCACTGCTGCAAATGTGCAAGTCACCGTGATGGCAGAAATGAAACTACAGCCAAAAGCAACACCATCTGGGAACAGAAATGTGCAGATTTCCACAGAAATCGATTTCAGTGAGAGGAAATCGATTTGAAAATCAGTGTTGCCACCCAAGAAAAAACCCCAAATCACGGGAAATAACGTCCACATCAAGTTGTTAATGGTGGGAAAACAATATATCGTAAGAATAGGCCTTAAGACGGGACCAACGGAAAATGACATAAATGGCAGGAAAACTTAAATTGCAGGAACGTAAAAATGGGATTTTACTGTGTGTGTATATATATATAAAGCTATGTGATTATACATATAAATTTCAACCAATTGGTATGAAATTGTTTCCAATAAAAACTGAAAATTGCTTAAAGTCCTGAAGTATGCTAGATACTAAGTAGGCTGATTATGTGCCATCCAAATTCTTGGAATTTTTATGCCACCGTTATTGTTCAGATTAGGGTGGTTAATCAGAATTTCACAGGTTTCTTTAAATTTTCTTTCATATCAGGTTTTTGTATGATGTAAAGAGCAGGTACTTTTCCAATCAATTTGGTGTAGGATGTTGAGAACGTGATCTGAGAGGCCTGCTTTACCAAAATTGTTATATTTAATGTGTCTTTTGTGTTCTTTTGTACGTATAGGGATTGTACATCCAGTTTCACCAATATAAGGTAAGTTATGGATAATCCAACTACCAGAATAAAGAAAAAAACTGAGAAATTACTTAAGTCCATCACTTCAGTACGTCAGACACTGTTAAAAAACTTATACCCCATTACGCCTATTCTCCCAGAATATATGGTGTTCCTAAAGTACACAAATAAAACGTTCCACTTCGACAAATAGTTGAAGGAATAGACAGCCCTAATTATCACCTCGCCAAGAAATTACTCAAGGAGCTGGTAGGTCATTCTCCCTCCTATATAAAGAACACACAACACTTTATAAACAAAATTAAAAACATAACACTTGGCAAAGATGATTTATTAGTCAGTTTTGACATTTCTGCCCTTTTCACAAATGTTTCAATCAGTGACACAATTCTCCTGCAGAACAAATTTCCGCCATTACGGCCCTCTTTGTCCACGTACTACGTTCTGATTACTTATTGTGGCAAAATAAATTTTACCTACAAAAAGAAGGTACAGTCATGGGCTCACTTCTAACTAATATCCCCTCCTCAATTGCTAACTTTTATATAGAATCTTTTGAGCAAAGTGCTCTTGATTCCTTTACTCTATACAGTGTAGCTTAGATATGTTGATGATGTTTTCGTTATTTGGCCACACGGTCGACAAACATTAAATACGTTCCTTAGCCACCTGAGCAAACAACATGAATGCATATAATTTACTATCGAAATTGAAAATCGGAACTCACTCCCATTCCTGGATACACTAGTCACACATCTTCCCTCGGGCATTCTATCCTTCACAGTTTACCACAAACCGGCACATACTGGCCAATATATACATGCTAACTAATATCACCACCCATCGCAAAAATTTGGAGTCATTAACACCCTTAAAAACAGAGCTATAACAATTTGCTCTAATCAACAAGCTCGTAAACAAGAATTAAAGATTATTAGCAACACATTTATAAATAATGGCTATAACAAAAATACTATTAATAAAGTTCTTCATAAAACTTCATCAAAAAAGAATATAGATTGCAGTAAAACCATAGCCATCCCATACATTAAAGGGTTATCAGAAAAAATCAATAGAATCCTACACCATTATAATATCAGTGCCACTTTTAAACCACCTATAAAATTAAAAAAACGTATTCAACTCCTCTGAGGATCCTCTCCTTCCATTGGCACATCCTGGAGTTTATTGCATCTACTGCACCTGTAACTTACCTTATATTGGTGAAACTGGATGTACAATCCCTATACATAAAAAAAAAAGAACACAAAAGACATTAAATATAACAATTTTGGTGAAGCAGGCCCTCAGATCACGCTCTCAACACGCTACACCAAATTGATTGGAAAAGTACCTGCTCTTTACACCATACAAAAACCTGGTATGAAAGAAAATTTAAAGAAGTCTGTGAAAGTCTGATCACCCTGATCTCAACAATAATGGTGGCATAAAAATTCCAAGAATTTGGATATCACATATTCAGCCTACTTAGTATCTAGCATACTTTAGGACTTTAAGGAATTTTCAGCTTTTATTGGAAACTATTCCATACCAATTGGTTGAAATTTATATGTATAATCACATAGTTATATATATATATATATATATATATATATATACATATACACATATACATATACATATATACAGTCATACCCCGACCTACGCTACCCCACCTTATACGAATCCAGAGTTATGCGGTTTCATATATGTACGTATTCCCTTCGCGCCTCACCACTAGTCGTATCTTTCTGGCGCCGGCCGCATTCGCCAGTGTTGCACATGCTATGAACAAGCACTGACGTGTTTCGCACATTCTCCATTCATACACGATTTTTATAGTTTACAAACCTTGCGATTGTTTAATGTTATGTTCTTGATAAAAAATTTATCACAAACGTCCAAAGGAAGCAAGTCCGATTCTTCTACAGCTAGCAAGAAAAGAAAAACATCTTCTTTGGAAACAAAACTCAACATTATTAAGGATTTTGAAGGCGGAATGAAAATTTGTGAGCTAGCAAAGAAGTTTGATCTACAGGAATCCACAGTAAGAACAATCATAAAAGAAAGGTTTACAGATTTTGGAGGACATAGATTCTAATGAGGAACGAATTGTAGCATTCAAGGTAAGGAATAAAAAAAATCATTAGCTTGCTATGAAGAAATTTTGTGTGACAAGAAAAAGACATTATGCCGTCAGACAAATCTATTAGATTTTATGAAACCATTGACATCGAAATAACTTTCTTTTTTTTTTATGTACGAAAAACTACAATTATAAATATATTTCTTAAAAAATATAGGTGTTTTTGTAAACTTTTGGTCCCAATTAACTAAACTTTTGTATGTTTGTATGCAAAATTATACCAGAGTTACACGAATTCGACTTACGCACTTTTTGTTGGTCCCACCTACCACGCAACTTCGGGGTATGACTGTATATATATATATATATATATATATAAATAAATAAACATGTTGCTCTCCAGACCAATTTAATCTTGTAACCTAATAGATAATAATAATAGGACTCTAGCTTTGATGATAGTAAATTTTTTTCACCAGAGGTCAGGCCAATAATTATTGTAACGGTTGGTCAGTAACTTTAGCAAACCATGTAAATTGTAGTGCAGCTTGTTTCTCTGTATATATGTGTATGCTCCAGATGATGACCTTGATATGAAGGTCGAAATGTCGAGTGTTCATTTTGGTTTATATTAAACTAAAGTTTTGCTCTAACGTGGTAGTTGTCTCCATAATTTTCCATTATCTATGATATATGGAGTAATTACTTTGAAAGATTGCTAAATGAAACAAACACTGACAGCATGGTGGTAGAAAACACTCAGCTGAATGTGATTTGGAATATATATCTGTACTTGAAGTAGAAAAAGGTATCACAAACCTGAAATGAGGAAATGAAGCTGAAATAGATGATATTTGACCACAAGCGCTAAAATATGGGGGTTTAAAAGTTCTTCAGTATTTTAGTTCTTTAGTAAAAGTTTTCCGGGCTTTCTGAATTATGCAATGTAACTACATAATTCAGAAAGCCTGGTCAGAGGTTTGAGTTCCAGATGATTGGAGTAGAGCATTTCATAGTACCCATATATATATAAAAAAATAAGAGAATAAAGGTGAATCTGAGAATTACAAAGGAGTTTCTCTACTGAGTGTTCCTTATAAGATTTATGCAAGTATTCTTGAGAAAAAGATAAGAAAAAATTGTGGAGAAGTTTGGAGAAGAACAAGCTGGGTTCAGGCCAAACAGAGGTAATAGTATCAGATCTATTTTGTACAGGGCGGTTACTCAGCATGTGGAATTTTCAGTCAATAAAGGGCTTATGTAGAACTACAAAGCTGGACATTATGACAAACTTAGCATGCAACATAGATTGGTTCCAGGCATAAGAAACTACATGGAATGAATGTCATTAGTGCATGGGAAGCTGTCAGGGATTGTTTTAGTTAGGCAGTATCATTCTGCATACCCAGGGTCAGGAGGATAAATTGAGCAGAGATTAAGTGGATGAGTAGCAATATAATGCAGGAGCTTCAAAAAAAAAGAAAGCATTGCAAAAGGAATATAAACAACAAGCTGATCAGCATGCTCATGAGCAGTATAAAATACAAGCAAAAAGGGTAACAAATATGGTGTGGAAGGCTAAATCTGATTTTGAGAGAAAATTAGCTAAGTAGACCAAAGTAAATCTAAATGAGTTTTTTATGTAGCAAGTAAGAGAAAGAATGAGTGTTGAAAGATAACTTTACTCAGTGCTGATAGCAGGAAAGTGACAGAAACAGAAGAAATGGTTCAATTACTAAGTGAACACTTTGCAAGGGCATATCATCTAGGTGATGACTTATGAACTGGAGGTACTTCAGTATATTGAAAAATATCAATTTGAATACAGCATTGGACCGTGATGGTATGTCAACTCTTGTGCTACAAGAATGTACAAGTGAACTGGCAGTACCTCTGGCAAAGTTGTTTAATCTAAATTTAGCTCAGGCAAGGTTCCAAGGGAGTGGAAAGAGGGTAAAAGAATTCCATTGTATAAAGTTGGCTCAAAGCTGAAGTAGCAAATTACAGACAACTTAGTATCTCTGGAGTAGTGGTTAACATATTAGAAAAGTTGGTTAAAAGTAAAATTCAGGAATGGGTATATAGGAATATGACACCCTATAGGGGCCCAGTATGGCTTTGTAAAAGGGAGGTGCTGCTTCAATAATTTATGTACATTTTATAATATGACGACAGAAGAACTGGATAAAGAAAATGGCTACACCATGTGTATTCTGTCAAATGACTTTGCACAGTCATTTGACAGAATACCACATGGAAATTATTCTGTAAGTTGGAGCATATGGAAATGGATATGAGGTTGTTGGCATGGATAGAGGGATGGTTGATGGACATCAGAGGGTGGTGTATAGTGGAGTGGAATCAAGGCTTCAAGACAGAAGTAGCAAATTACAGACCACTTAATATCTCAGATGTGGTTGTTCAAGTATTGTAAAATTTGGTCACAGGTAAAATCCAACAGTGGATGGACAGGACTACTATAATCTGTGGTGAGTAAGAATGACTTGTTAAAAGTAGGTTCTGGCCTTAGTAATTTACTTGCATTTTATAATGGCATGACAGCAGAATTAGATGAGGAAAATGGCTTCAGGGTTCTGTACTAGGGCAGCTCCTCTTTAATTTGTATATTAATGATATAGGGAATTTAAGGAGGTGATATTCAGTTGATTGCTGATGATGCAAAACTGCAGAGGGCAATAGTTGATAAAGGTGATGTAGACATCCTGCAGGATGATTTAAATAAAATGACATTGTGGGCAAAAGATAATGGTTGTCAATTGACTGTTGCAAAATGTACTTTTGCACTTTGGGTTGAAAAGGTTACCTACTGTATATCAAAGGTTACCTACTGTGTATAAGATTGACTCAAAGGATATTTTTCAATACATGACGAATTGAGAGAGAAACTCCTTGATGTTGTGTAAAAGTGTGGTTAGCAAAGATGTGAAGACTAGATTTTTTGTTTGGAGAGGGGTGTACAGATGGAAATTGCCATAATTATTTGTGAGTGCCCAGACATTGAATGAGTTTTAAAGAGAGGTGCGATAAGTATTGTGAACAGAAAGGTTAGTGTGTTTCTTCTTCAATGAGTCTTCTGACTATGGAGATCATCACCAACCATGGGTCCAATGCCCAAAGGTGTCTAATGCGATCTTGATATGATTCTTCCATTGCATTCTATTTTGTGCAAGATGACTCTGCACCATTTGACAAAGTCATTGCCCCATTCTCTGTCCTTCAATCATCCCAAACAGCAGCACTTTTATTTTCCTCTCATCATTCATTCTGCACATATGGCCAAAGAGACATAGTTTCCTTTAGATTATTTCTGGATTAGGTTTTCTTTTGGTTGTATTCGTTTGTAGATTTCCTCATTGTTCACTTTCTGGATACAGCTTATTCTCAAGATCTTTCTGTAGCACTTCCTCTCAAATGCTAATATCCTCCTTTCAGATTCTCTCAGGAGTACCCAGGCCTCACATCCATAGAGCATGCTGCTTAAGATACAGGTTTCTACAATGCGCAGTTTAGTTTGCATCTTTATAGCTCGGCTCTTCCATATTTTGTCCATGGCTTTTAAAATAGTTGTTGCTCTGGCTATTCTAATTTTTTATCTCTTTTTTGGGGTCCAAGTCATGCTTCATGTGGCATCCAAGATATGTGAAGTATTCCACATTTTCCAGTTGAAATCTGTCTATGGTAACTCTGTTCAGTAACTCCTGTTGTCCAAATATCATTGTTTTAGTTTTTTCAAAGCTGACATTTAGTCCATATCTTTTTCCTTCTGTGATAGTGGTTGCAATGTCTGTGCCAGCCTTGCTACATCTTCTTCAATCAGGACAATGTCATCTGCAAAGCAGAGGTAGTTTATTTTCATGCCATTTATTGAAATGCCTCCACCTTCTCTTTAATCTTATCTAGTGTTTCTTCCCAGATGTGTGATAAAGATGATTAGTGATATTGGGTACCCTTGTGCTTTGACTAGTGGCAAACTAATCTCCAGTCACACCTGCTATCCTGATTTTTGCTTGTGCTTGGCTGTTTATATCTTTCAGCAGGCGGATCAATTTATTTTTCACACCATAGGATTCCAAGACAGCCAATGCTATATTTTGGTCAATATTATCAAATGCTTTTTGGAAGTCCACGAAATGGCAGTATATCTTTTTGTTCTTTCTTCGAGCTTTCTCTGCTATTAGTAGTGCGAGTATTTGTTGCACTGCACTTTGATCTTTTTGAAATCCGGCTTGCTCATCAGGAAGATGTGCCTCCATATGACCCTTCAGGCGTTCTGTTAGTATTTTCATCAGCACTTTGCCAAGATGACTCGTTAATGCAACAGTTCTGTAATTAGTACATTCTAACGCACTGTCTTTCTTATGAAGAACAACTACCAAGAGCGATTTTTTCCATTCTTCAGGGGCATACCCTGATCTCCATATTTCATTACATAGCTTATGCATTTCTTTTGGAACTGATTCTCCCCCATATTTTAGCATCTCGCCTATTATGTTGTCATCTCCAGGACTCTTGTTGTTCTTGAGATGTTTTATAGCCTTATTCACCTCCTCTTCTAAGATGTCATTTCCAAAGATCTCTGCTGGTGGAGAGATTACTTTTAGTTCTTTGATTACTTTTGTTGCAGTATTATTTAGTTGATTTTTATATCATTCGCTACAATATCTTATCCATCTGTGTATGATTTCGGTCTTGTCCATCAATACTTTACTATCTTCACTTTGACTGCTACTGATCTTATTTGCCATTTCCTATTGACATTTCCTATAAGTTTGTAGACCTCTCTAGTTTTGTGTTCTCTGTAGTACTGTTCAATGTCATTGCACTGGTCCTCCAATCATTTGGCTTTATCAGATCTTGCTGCTCTCTGTACTTCATTGCATTTTTGACGGTATGATCATCTGCTGCCTCTGAATTATCTCTTTTAAGTTTCAGTTATCTTTTCTCTTGTACCAATTTTAGGGTTTCCTGAGTTACCCATTTCTTGTTGATCTTTTCTCTTTCAGGAATTACTTCCTCTATTGCTTTTTTTAGCACTGTAGTCAGTCGTTCTGCTCTTGTAGTTATATTTTGTTTTTCACTTGGGGTCTTAAGCTTAGTTTCCAGTATGTTCTGATATGCTGTTTTTAGCCTGTTTTCATTTAGTTTTGAGATGTCTGTAGCTTTTTGGAACTATCCTTTGTGCTTCTGTTTCAGTTTTAGTCTTTCGCAATCACTGAGCTGTGGTCTGAATCAACATTAGCCCCTTGGAATGATCTGCACTCTTGAACTGAGGTTCTCCATTTCTGGTTCTATTAATGTCAGATTGATCATATTCCTGTGTTTGCAATCGAAGGAGCGCCATGTCCATTTACGACAATCTTTTTGTTGGAATTGGGTATTGCAGATCATGAGGTTGTTATCCGTGGCAAATCCCAGAAGCATTTCTCCACGTTCATTTGTTTTCTCCATATCTAAATTTTCCCATCCTGTGTTATTTTTGCTAATCTTTGCATTCCAGTCTCCTCCAATGATGAGTATATCCTGCTTCGGCACCTCATCAATTTCTAGTTGTAGATCCCTGTAAAATCTGTCAGTGTTTTCATCTGCACTATCTGCAGTGGGCGCATATATTTGAATGGTCGTGATATTAAATGGTTGGGCACTAAATCTTGCAATCATTGTTCTTTCACTAACTGGTTTGTATCCTATCATTACCTGACAGGCCTTGTTACTTAGCAGGAAACCTACTCCTGCTTCATGCTTACATTCATTTCCTGACGGAGAACTCTTCAACCATTTGATTCTCCTGACAATGTCCATCTCATTTCTGAAATACCCAATATATCACATCCGTATCTCTTCATTTCTTCTTCAAGCAACTGCAATTTTTCAGTTGCCCAGAGTGTATGGACATTCTATGTACCAATTGATATTCCATCTTTTACAGGCCTGAGTTTGATTTGTCTTCGTTTTCAGTAATTGATTTTTCGATCCAACCCTGTTTGACCAGGCAACGTTCGAGCCGGCATGAGTCTTTTCTCTTGTTCTTTGGCATCAGATTTCAATCGTGTTTTCTTTTTACTGTCAGCACATTGACACTTATCTGACAAACCCTTAGTCTTCCTTGAAGAGCTTGGGAGAGATGCAAGAAGGAGCATATAGAGATACCTGCATAATATTAATAATTAATAGAATATATAGTTGTGTATTAAAATGAATTTTAATCTCTGTATTCTTATTTGATATTAATATTTTATCATCATTATTTTTCTTATATAGTCCGAGGATCGAAGACTGATGATCATGAAGAAGTTACATCCCTTTTGCAAAGGGCACAAGACAACAGAAAGTCGGCTGAAAATGTTGCAAGGCATTTTTTGCAAAAACTAGATCGAAGTTATGGTGTAGCATGCAGAATTACAAGTTGCAACATTACACCATGGGAGGATTTGTCTTCACATAGTCATACAAACAGGTCTAAAATACTAATAAATAACCTAATATTATGATTTACAAGTGATAGCAATTTATTGTATTACACAAGAATATCATAAACTCGTCCATCCCTTGATATTTGGAAACCTGTCTTCTGTTTTTTATTTTTCTAATCTTAACATTATTCAATTATTCATTTGTTTAATCTCCTGTTCAGTTTTAGAATTACATTATGTACTCGTCCATTGTCTTTTTGTGATGTCTGTGATCCTTGATAGCCTATCCAATCAGTGTATGTTAGATTGTTTGTCTTGCGATAAAACACGTCTTATGTCTTTTTTGTTGTCTGCCTTGCATAATAAAATGCAAAAAAGCTGGTCTTTTGCACTCATGCACATACATTTTACAGACTCTGATTGCTTCCTCCAGTTATGATGTTATAGATACAATTAAATTGGAGTGCAACCAACTCTAATAGTACCAGATACCATCAGTTCACTCACTATAACAGACTCCCAGAATGTCCCATGTCACAATGCTTTATTATTATTATAGCAAGTTTTCTACTATAACAAGAAGCTGTTCCTTTAGTGTTTTTTCATCATTAAAGAAAAAGCATATGCAGTTTTCCATCATATAATTAAATAAATACGTAAATGTCTGAATTGCATTTCAGAAGTAGTTAGTTATATTTGAAAGCACTGCTCCAGGAATTACAATAAACTCTTAGTATAACAAACTACCAAAAAGTTCTAGATAAATTTCTGTAGCACTCATGCTGTATCATAGGAAATTCACTGTAGTAATCCTACTATAACAAATCATCTTTTGATAGAGAGACAATCATGGAAAAATCCATTGAAAATATAACAAAATATATATATCTTCAGTGAAAACACATTAATAACTTATAATATAAATACAAATACTTTGGATTGTGTCAAACTATCTTAATGTAAAAGAATGAATAATAGAAATTCAAATACAACACTATGTGCTATGAACATTGGTTTCCTAATCATGGACAGTTGTTAAAATTCTAGGTTTTAAACTGTTACACTAATAGACTCAAATCAAAAACATTATATTATAAAAAGAGGGCTGCAAGTTGTGTAGTTAGAAAGAGCTACAGAAAGATAAGTGCTATTTTGAATAATAATTGGCAATATTTCATGAATTTTAGAGTTGTACTATTTATTTTTGATAACAAAGTATGTCTGCAGGATTTTTAGCATGAATTCTACCTGATTTATTAGTTGATATTGCCTTTTTTTAAGTATAGCACAATGGCGGTCACAGGGTCAACCACACAGACGTCGACCTGTGTGAGTAGGTGAGTGCCACAGAAATTAAATGGCATTAATGACATAGACTTTTTGAAAACAATTTGATGTCGCGATTTATGCATGGTGGAGTGTAAGGGATGTGTTCGTGGAGAGATGAAAGTATGGATTTGTTGGAAGTATTAGACCATGAGGCAAAGAATGCAAAACTGACTGAAAAGATAGAAGATGGTGTACATGAAAGAAACGGAAATGAAACAAAAGCTAGAGAAACTGAGGGAGTGAAAGAATGTAGAAGCAAAAGTTAGCGATAAGGGAGTAAGTGAAAGAAAGTATGTCTGAGGAAGCAGAAGTAAGGTGTGGCAGAATGAGAGGTAGCGAGACTGCGGGAGTGATAGTGAAATTCTCGAAATGCAAGATTTAATGAAACAGTTATCGAAATGAAAAATGAAATGAGGAATATGTGGAGTGATGTTAAACATTTAGTGGAAATTAATGAGAGTGTGCAAGAGAACAGAATGAAAGAAAAAAAGAGTTAAAGAGGTGACAAGTGATTCCAGGATAGCAGTATATGGACACTCCATAATTAGAAGACTAGTTACTGAAGGAGTCCATAAGGTCTGCTGTCTAGATGGGAGAATTATTATTATTATTCAGACCTCCATGGAATCAAAAGACTCATCGTGGGAGGTCCTTTCTAAGAAACACAAGTCTATTCAGACTCATAGACGGAGGTCCCTCCTAGGAAACACAAAGTCTATCATACCACTCCTTAATTGCATTGACCGTTCTCGCTTTCACCACTCTATCAGGCAATGCATTCCATGGTTCAACCACCCTCCATGCAAAGAAACCACTCCTCACCCTCTTTCTCACGGCTTCCTTTTGTAACTTCCAGGGATGGCACCCCTTGTCATGGGCCTTGAGTAGGTTAATTAAGGCGTTGGACATTAAGAAGAAACGAGCAAGAGGGTTAGTCGTGATTGTGGGGATGAATGATCTAAATGGACATAAGGAGGATATGAGAATGAATATCAGGAGATTAACTATTCAAAAGAGTGAAAGATAAGTGTAATAGGAAAATTTGTCAGTGTGTTACCAAGATATAATGATAATGAGTTGCGATGGAGAGCCAAAATCATGAATGGTATACTGAGTAAGGAGAAGGGAGTGCAGTTTGTGGATGTATGGCATGTCTGAGGGAAGAATGAAATTATACAGGCATAATTGTGTTGCATTTTAATGACTTTGGAGTGAGCATACTAGAGAAAGTTTTGCTGGATGGAAGCACATCCAGCAAAACTTTCTCCAGTACTCTGATCTCTTGCATGTGATACATGCAAGAGATCAGAAGATGAAAGGAAAGGGAAAAATCAGAAGATTGGTATTGAAGTGAACAGAAGTGCTTGGCAGTGGAAACAGTAGTAATGTGAGTGATGAAGAGAGAACAAGAATGCAAGAGGATGGGGAGACATGGTAATTTGAATGTGTGTATGAAGATGAAGTATATTGCAATGTGGGTGAGGAAGTTGAGATTGAGCAGCTATATGTGGTAAGTGGTGATAAAGGTGATTGAGCAGGTGTGGTAGGAAAATCAAAACCAACACATGGCTTGGATAGGACTGGTTATGGACCTAAAAATGAACTGCTGGGTTTGTTCACAAATGCCAGAAGTATCAGAAATATGGGGGATGAAATGGCTTCAGTGATTAAGTTTATTTGCCCCAAAATCATTGGAATAAGTAAAACATGGTTGAATGAAGATGATATTGTAATGAGAATAGAAATGGAAGGATGCAGTATTTTTCACAAGGATAGAAAGTGCAAGGAGTTTGGGGGGGGGATGCTGATGATGATCGCAGGGGAATTAAGTAGACGTAAAAGAGGGAAATAGTGGCAATGGTTATGAGGCAGTAGTGTGGTGTAACGTTGAGGTTGCGAAGAAGACATACTTAGTTGGATGTTGCTATAGGCCTGGGAATGTGGGGGACGGTGATGAAGAAATGTATAAACAACTTGGATTATTGAACAAAGGAAGAGTAATTATTATGGGTGATTTTAATTATGGCAGTTTTGATTGGAATGAAGAGATAGCATTTGAGAATAAGGAAAATGATTTTCTTGAGAAATACCTATCTCAGGCAGCACATAAAGGAGGACACGTGAGGATCGAGAGGTCTAGATCTGATCATTTCATCAGAGGATGTAATTGTGAGAGGGGTTTCACACTTTCCTCCAGTTAGCGAACACGATCATGAAGTGATCACCTGTGGCTAGTCATATGCATACTTTTTTGTGAGGAAGATATATATGGAATTATAAGGCTGGTGATTGTGACAAGGTTAGGAGACAGCTTGGAATTATAACATGGAGTGAGGAGTTGAGTGGTAAGGAAATAAATGTTAACTGACAAAGAAACACATAACAGCATCAATGTGTGAGTGTATTCCAAAAGGCAGAATAAGGTAGGTGTAAAATGAATGAATGTGGAACTTAAGCATGAAATCTAAAAAAAAAAAAAAAAGGTACTTTGGAAGAAGTACATGATGAATAATGGTAATAATCAGTTACATGAAGAGTATAAAGAACAAGCCAGGAGAGTGACTCACTAAGGAAACAAAAGTAAGGTATGAGCAGAAATTGGCAAATCAGTCAAAGAAAAACCCTAGAGAGTTTTTTAGATATGTGGCAAGTAGAAGGAAGAATGAATGTGGTAAGATGATAATTGATGAAAGTGGTAGAATGGTAGAAGACATTGTTGAGGTATTCAGTGATCAATTTATAAGGGTGGAATCATGAGGAACTTAAGTGTAGAGGACATAGGAGAGGATGGCTTAATTGTGAGTGAGCAGGAAGTATATGTGGAAATAAATAAACTTGATGTCAATAAGGCGATAGAATTTGGTGGCAGAAATTTTAAGGGAAGGTTCCAGGGAATTAGCATACCTGTTTAATAAGTCTTGCAACAGCACAGATTCCAAGGGAGCACAAGGAGGATAAAATTGTTCCGCTGCATAAAGGTGGTGATAAGGCTGTAGGTTCAAATTATAGGCTAGTCTGTATATCTCAAGTTGTGGTGAAGTTACTGGAGAGATTGTGAGTAGTAGGATACAGAAATGGGTTGATAACAGCAGTATTCTCTGTGGTTATCAGCATGGGTTTGTTAAGGGAAGATCATGTTTCACTAACTTATGTATTATAACAAGGTGACAAATACCATAGACAGGGGAGAGGCATATACAGTAGTGTACTTGGATTTTGCAATGACTTTTGATTCACTGCCAAATGAAAGGTGTTAGATAAATTGAAACAGATAGGATTGGATAACAGACTTCTGAGTTGGATCAGTGACTGGCTGTCGGATCGGTATCAGAAAGTTGTGCTGTATCCCAAAAGAGAAAGGTCACTAGTGGTATACCACAGGGGTCGGTTTTGGACTATTGTTTTTCAATTTGTATGTCAATGATATTGGGATGAGTTTAACTAGCGATATTCAGATTTATGCAAAACTGGGGAGAGCAATGCAGAGTGAAGCAGATGTTATGGCCATATAAGAGGACTTGAATATAATGCAGGTAAGTGGAACTTTCAGTTCCACTTACCTGCCCATTGGGAATGGTTTAACTAGTGATATGCAGATGATTCAAAACTGGGGAGAGCAATGCAGAGTCAAGCAAATGTTATGGCATTACAAGAGGACTTAAATTGATTTCATGAATGGACAGGTAAGTGGAACTGTCAATTCAATGTTGCAGAGTGTAAGGTTTTGAGATTTGGTAAGCAATGATGGCATGCAAAGTATACACTTGGTGGGGAAACTTTAAAGAAAGTAGAGCAGATGAGAGATCTAGGAGTGGTGGTTGAAAAGGACCTGAAATTCAGAGGCCACATTGTACACGTTGTAAAGAAGTCGCATCATATAATGGCAGTGATGTGAAGGATTCTGACATGCAGAAATAGAAAGGTTATGATTCCATTTTATAAGGCCTTGATCAGGCCTCATATGGATTATTGTGCACAGATTTGGTTGGTTGGTTTTCATGGTGACGAGGATGTGTTGGAAAGGAACCAAAGAAGATTCACAAAGGCGGTCTTTGGAATGTGGAGTAGGAGGTCAGATTGAGAGAATGTAAGTTGCAGATCCTCATGAATAGGAGGAAGTGGGGAATATGATATTGAGACATATACGCTAGTTGGGGGTTGTTATTAGATCGACGTAGAAGAGATTTTTTATAGAATGGGAGAAGGGCGGGGGGGGGGGGGGGTTAGAACAAGATTCCATCACTGGAAACTGTATAAGGAGAGTGTGAGTAGAGCAGTGAGGAGAAGGTTCTTTGCATGGAGAGTGGTTAGTGAGTGGAATACATTGCCTGAGTGTGTTGCGAATGTAATTTCATTGAATCATTTAAAGCACGGTTGGATCTGCATTGTATGCAATAGTGTGTACCTCCCATGATGAGTCTCCAACTCCATGGAGGTCAGATGTTAATGATGATGATAATAATAATAAAGAGTGAAGACATACAATTGTTAATAACAATTTTCGACCATGGATAATCTATCACTAAGGATAAAGTTGTAACAATAGAGGTGGACTTCGGCACTTTATTAACACTTTGAGTCCTATCGATGTATATTTACATTGCTAAATTAAAAATTTCAAAAATAATATATGCTTGAAATTTATTGTCAGACTGTACTGTACCTTCAGCTTCATTATCCATGAGGATAGATGACTTTTATCAATAAAAAAAGGGAATTTCTATTAGTATATCGTAACACTTGCCAATCGGCTTCATCATCTACGATCGCACAGTTCATGTTTATATTACATCGTGCCATCATGACTGGCTGCTCCGATCTAAACAATATAAGGGATTCATGATTCTCTTTTTGTGATCGGAGAGATCAGTTTGAATTTCTCTGTTGCCATGAACAGACCAGGACCCATTGGTGCCAAGGCAGAGGTGTAAAACGATTCTTGCCTGAACGTGAATTAGAACAAATGCTAGAGGAAATACTCGATAATGAAGGATCTGAATTAGATGATTGGACAGACAGTGATCTAGAACAAGAGGAAGCAGATCTCCCCACAAATTTGAGCTCGGAGTCCAGCAACATTTATGCAGAACTTTGAATGAGGGATGCCCAAATTCGAGGCCGTCCAGCTAGTCATGTTTGTGATCGCATGCGGGGTCGTGGCATTTCAAAAGCTGAATGGCCTAATTCAATAATCATCACTCGACTTTGTGGCCAATAGTCGATAATTTTATAGTGATGTACACCACTATGTAAAATGATATTTTCATTATAATAATAACACACATAAATTTTATTTCTAATTTTCATTATTTTTTAACTAAGCAATATTTTGACTGAATTTGTTGAATTTTGAACACTAAAGAAGTAAATATAAGTAGAAACTAATAAAAAAAATAAATTTTTTATTTTTTTCAAAACCCTTGATTTCTTGCAAACCCTTTTCTGGAGCCCATACTACATGGATAACTAAAATTTTTGTTCCAGTTAATTATGAAAGATGCTAACTAAAAGACAAAAAATAATTATACTATATTTTATTCCATATAATAGTGCACAGCATTTTTTTTTAAATAGAGCTAAAAATGGTCAGGACACAGAGTTCTTTAAGTCCCAGTAGGTCTAGGACTCAAAGTGTTAAAAGATGCTCAAGTTTGTGTGCACTTCCATGTAGAACTTAGCATCATTCCATAGGATACTGGTGTCCAAAAGCAAAGGATGAACTACATTTTTATCTGAATATGAAAAAAATGTTCATGACTGCAGCCAAATGAAGACATTTAGCATATGAGGTGCTTAAGGGTCAAAGCTGTATAACTGAGAGGAGACCTCAATATAGCCTTTAAAGGAATGCGGAGAACCGACCAGAGCTTCTGACCTAATGTCCAATCCTCACCTTCTCTTGGTGCACCCTGTTGGGTATCTACATGGATACTGAACGAACGAGGATGGGCTGGCAATTTGGGATTTAGCTGACCAAATTGTATTCCTATTGGTTAAACCAAAATACAAAATGATGGTACAACATGACAAAATTTCATGCTGGCTTGGGTGTTGCCCAGTTAAAAGGCCCCTGTTGTTTTCGCCAGGGAACTAGGACGAACAGCGAAAAGTCAGCTACTGGAACAAATCTGAAAACACACCCCAACTCAACATCACCAGAGTTAAAGATCGGTACTATCAACATAAGAAACCTGAATGGCAAAGAAATGGAGCTAGTGGAGGAATTAGATAAGTACCAGATCGATATAATAGGGGTGACTGAAACAAAAAAGACAAAAACGGGTGAGATCTTTCTGAGCAATAAATACAAAATGTTATATTCAGGCAATGACAATCAAGGAAAAGAAGGAGTAGCCATAGTATACAACACAAAATATGAGGCTCATCTTCTTGAATGGCAGGCAGTGTCAAGTAGAGTGATTTGAGCAAATATCAGAATGGGGAACTGAACAATGAGACTTATTTGTGCCTATGGTCCCACAGAAGGTTCTATTAAGGTAGAAGTGGAGGAATTTTTTGAGGCTCTAGGGAAAGCTACTGACACAAATGAAATGGAAAAGTTGGTCCTTGTTGGTGATCTAAATAGTAGAGTAGGAAGTGATTGTCAGCATACAAAAATGTTTTGGGAAAATTTGGAGAAAAGACCAAAGCTAATAATAATGGCAAATACTTGTTGGATTTCTGCTCAGGACATGGACTGTTATTAATGTTAAATCTAGTGTCAGACAAGGATGTATATTATCCCCTCTGTTATTCATTATCTATATGGATAACATTATGAAGGAAAGTGTTATTAAACCTGATATCAAAATTGGAGATGTAATTTCAGCTCTTTGCTTTACGCGGATGATATTCTACATAAATCTGCTAAAAGTTTGCAAGATTTACTGACTAAAGTGAATAACTGTTGTAATATGGTATGAAGGTCAGCATTAAAAAAAAAACAAAGGCAATGAAAATAGGCAGAAATATTGAAAATATCAACTGCATTATGAACGGAGAACCTAGAGAACAAGTAAAACATTTCGTCTACTTAAGCATGATTTTTACTGAAGATGGTAAATTAAATATGGAAATAGACAATAGAATCAATAAAGCTGGTAGGAAGTCAATTGAATAAATTCATATGGAATAAGAGAGAAATTAGTCGGAACACTAAATTAGCTGTATACAAGACAGTGTTCAAATCAGTTTTAACTTATGGATCTGAGAGCTGGGTCAGAAGTAAAACACTTGACCAAAGGCTAGAGACCACGGATATGAGAGTTCTGAGAAAGATTAGAGGCGTGAACAGATGGCATCAATGTCGTATTAAAAACGAGGATATTAGAAAAGAATTTGACATTGTTAGGATCCAGGAATGCGTTAACAGAGGTAATCTCAGGTGGTATGGTCACTTGAACAGAATGGGAGAGGAAATAGCAAATCAAGTGTTCTCTGCCAGGTTGGTAGGAAAAAGATCCAGAGGAACACCAAGATATAGGTGGATTGATACAGTAAAATGTGCCTTAGAAGATAGAAATGTAAAATCTGGTAATATTTTAGTCTTGATAGGCAACAGACTAATTTGGAGGAAAATTGTAGATAGGAAGTTAGTAATGATGTAAATTTTTCATGTAGTACTATCATATCCTGTACCCTTGAGAGTACATGGCAGGAATTTGATGATGCTGATGATTATATTACCCAAAAAAATGTGTTATAAATTTCATACAAATTAAACTGCAGTATGTGTTTTGGCAAAAGGTACAAATTTTCTAATGATGTAGCTAAGAAATTAATGTACATTGCTTACATAGAACTATCCAGAGAGACATTTCAACATGGAATATGTCCACTCTAAACTGCCATGCAGCTCTCACCCCCATTGTACCATATTTAACACCAAGTGATTCAGGAGTTCTTGAGGCAAACTAGTCCACTCCTCCTTCAGATCAAGGATAAGGCCTTATTTGTTTGCTGGAGGGGAATTTCAAGCACAATGGATCCCTATTGCATCCCTAATGTTGTTCTATGGGGCTGAGATCTGGGGAACATTCTGTCTACTCAATTCGGTTAATATCCTTGTTTCCCAGAAGTATCTCCAATGCTTATATAGATGTGGTATGGCATTGTCATCCATAAAAATGAATTCTTTACATACAGCACCACCTAACATTTAAACATGATATTGAAGAACTTCATTGCAATATCATTTACCTGTCATAATCCCTTTTCAGTGTATCCATTAAGCATAATACCTCCCTATACCATGACCCCAGCACCATTGTATCTATCCATTTCAAGAACATTCTCATGATGGTAATCACTACCACTTTCATGCCAGATCATGTCTTCTAGAATGAGAGGAAAGACTAAAACAACTCTTATCTGTAAAGAGTACATTAGCCCATTGGTGTCTGGCCCAATCTTTATGGATACAACATCACTGAAAATGTGCTTAATGATGAGTTGTGGATAAAGAGAAGCAGACTACAGGCCTTCGGGTGTAGCTTTATTCTGTCACATACAATTCACTTACCTCAGCCTTTTTTCCCTGTCTAGTGCTACCATTTGATCCCTTTGTGCATGATTTGAAAATCTGAATGTGTACCCACTTTCTACTTGAAATCACCAATTATACAAATTACCAGCTGATCATCTCAATTTGCTGTTGTAATCTTCAGAAATAGTGTTCGCACTCAGGTTTTGGACGGCAGTGTAGTTGTTAATAATTACTTCGAAAAAATTGCTAAATGAAACGAGCAGTGATAGTACAGTGGTAAAAAACACTCAACAGGCATACAGTCAGGAATGCATATCCATACTTGAAGTAGAAAAAGCCATCAAAGGCTTGACATGCGGAAAGGCAGCAGGAGTAGATGATATTCAACTAGAAATGCTGACGTATGGTGGTATAAAAGTCTTACAGTGGCTGCACTGCATAGTTCAGAAGGCCTGGACAGAGGGATGAATTCCTGATGATTGGAGTACCCATATATAAAAAGGGAAATAAAACTGAATGTGAGAATTACAGAGATATCGCTCTACTGAGTGTTCCTGATAAGATATATGCAAGTATACTTGAGAAACGGTTGAGAAGGATTGTGGAAGAAAAGCTTGGTGAAGAACAAGCTGGATTTAGGCCAAATAGAGGCTGTCAGGATCAGATCTTCACTTTACAACAAATAGTTGAGAAAGCATGGGAATATAACAAAGATCTGTATTTACGTATTGTCGATCTGGAAAAGGTATATGACAAGTTGCCAAGAGAGAAGCTATTCATTTCGCTACAGTTATATGGTGTCAATGGTGCATTATATCAAGCAATACTTAGTCTTTATTTGAGTTATAAGTCAGCAGTTAGAATTGAAGGAAGTACAGGAAGATGGTTTAATGTTAAATCTGGTGTGAGACAAGGATGTACATTTTCCCCTCTGTTATTCATTATCTATATGGGTCGCATTATGAAGGAAAGTGGTATTAAGCATGACATCAGAATTGGAGATTTAATGTCAGCTCTTTGCTATATGCAGACAATGTTATACTTTTAAATAAATCTGCTACAAGTTTGCAAGATTCCCTGACTAAATTGAATAACTGTTGTAATAGATATGGTATGAAGGTCAGCAATAAAAAGACAAAGACAATGATAATACGTAGAATAGTTGAAAATGTCAACTGTGTTGCGGAGAACCTGTGTAGCAAGTAAAACATTTCAGCTACTTGGGCACGATTTTTAGTGAAGGTGGTAAATTAAATATGGAAATAGACAACAGAATCAATAAAGCTGGTAGGAAGTCATTTGAATAAATTCATATGGAATAAGAGAGAAATTAGTCGGAACACTAAATTAGCTGTATACAAGACAGTGTTCAAATCAGTTTTAACTTATGGATCTGAGAGCTGGGTCAGAAGTAAAACACTTGACCAAAGACTAGAGAACACAGATATGAGAATCCTGAGAAAGATTAGAGGCATGAACAGATGGTATCAATGTCATATTAAAAATGAGGATATTAGAAAAGAATTCGACATTGTTAGGATCCAGGAATGCGTTAGCAGAGCTAATCTCAGATGCTGTGGTCACTTGAACAGAATGGGAGAAGAAAGATTAGCAAAACAAGTGTTCTCTGCCAGGTTGGCAGGAAAATGACTCAGAGGAAGACCAAGATATAGGTGGATTGATATGGTACAAAGTTTGCTGTTTTAAGGATACTTGTGACATAAGACTGAATGATAAATGCACATAAACACAAGAAAGATATTTAATTAACCAAATATTTCGGTCTGGAAATAGAAAATGTCTGGATTGGTTCAACACAGGATTGAAACTGACCACAGCATCTTTTGGTCCAGGACTCGCCTCTTACATTGATCCTGTTATAGGTTTGAACGTTTGTTCAAGGAAAGCGTGGAGGCCTTACTCCATCGTCCCAACCTGAATCGTAATGACTGTATATCTATATCAAAAATCTGGGAAAGTCTAATCAAGATTATTCATTAATTTTTTTTTTTTTTCAATCGTGTCTCTACTTCAAAATGTTCCGTTTTATACTTAGTGATATAACATCACGTGCCGTGTTCTATTTTTAACAATCTATTGTTAGTATTCTAGCTTGTATTTTTTAAAACTGTTCTTGTAATACCACTGAAGATGGTCTGCTATTTCCAGACCGAAATATTTGGTTAATTAAATATCTTTCTTGTTTACGTGCATTTATTATTCATGGTACAAAGTGCCTTAGACGATAGAAATATTAAATCTGATAATGTTGGAGTCTTGACAAGTAACAGACTGATTTTGAGGAAAATTGTAGATAGGAAGTTAGTAATGATGTAAATTTTTCATGCAGTACTATCATATCCTGTACACCCCTTGAGGGTACATGTTAGGAATTTGATGATGATGATGTGTAGTTGTTAACAAAGTATTGGCACTGCCGCTAGTTAGTGAGAGTGATCATGAGACACTTATTTGGAAGTGGTGAAGAAACGAGAAAGGTTACTGCCAAGAATGGATATATGCAGAAGTGTAAGATGTTTGATTATGGGAAGCTCTGGTTGACTAGCATCGGCTGTACAGAAAAGATGATAATGCACGGTAGTTCATATGGCAGTATTCTGACATAAGCAATGTATAACTACATTCCAAGGGTTAAGTGAGTAAATACAGTAGGTGTAAAATGGATGGACCACAAAATCAAGCAAGCTGATTGGAAAAGTATATGTTATGGAAGAGGTACAACACAGTTAGTGGTGATCAGATCCATGATGAGCATGGGAAAGAAAGAAAGGAAAGATGCAGTATGAGAGGAGATTAGCTGGTCAGGCCAAGATTAATTCAAGAGAATTCTTCTACTATATGGAGCAAGAGAAAAAAGAATAATTATGACAAGTTGATACTGATGGATAATCATGTCTGCAGGGTGACCGTTGCAGAGGATGTATTGGAATTATTTGATGAGCACTTTATCAGTGTATATCATGCTGATGTTGATGACACTGTGCAGTATATAGAAGGGAGGCAAATATTAGGAGAATTGGAATAGAAAAATTTTATTATTATATTAATATTAATGTATCAAGTGTTTATTGAGTTAGATATTGGGTTAATAAGGCTGTAGGAAAAGATGGCATATTACATATATTTTTAAGGAATGTGCACAACAGTTATGTTCTTGACCTGATTATTTAATGAATGTCTTGCAGTGAGTAAGGCTCTTAAGAGTGGAATGAAGGCAAAATAGTACTTCTGCACATGATTCTAGTATAGAAGTTTGCTATTATAGGCCAGTATGTATAACTGCAGTTGTAGTCAAGGTGTTGAAGAGATTGGTTAGGAATAGAATACAGGATTGGATTGATGGACTTGTTTTAGCAATTCATTTGCATTTTATGATAAGGCGACTAGTGTGTTAGATAAGGGAGAATCATACATAGTGATATTTTTGGACTTTGAAAAAGAATTTGATAAATTAGCACATGATAAGGTGATGTAGAAGCTGAAGAGGATATTAATAGATAGTATATTGATTAGATGGATCAGAGATTGACTCTGAACGATACAAGCAAGTTGTGTATGGTGGACCAGTGTCTCCAAAAAGGGTAATCAGTATCATGCCCCAATGTTCTGTTCTTGGGCCCCTTCTGTTTAACTTGTTTGTAAATGATATATCACATAGACTGACTGGAGATTTTCAGTTGTGTGCTGATGATGCAAAGTTGGGGAGAATTATAAGTAGCATTGCTGATGTTAATTCACTTCATGAAGATTTGAATAGATATTTGACTTGGACAAAAGAGTTAGATTGTAATTTTAATATTTAATAAGTGCAAGGTGTTGCATTTTGAAGTGCAGAAATATAAGGCTGTGTATGCTATACTGCAGGAAGTGGATGAGATTCAAGGTTTAATATGCCCTCTAGACTGAAGTTTAAAGGGCATATTGCAAAGTGTTGCAATATGCCCTTTAAACTCTGGAGGATGCCCTTTGTATCCTCCAGAGGGCTTACAGTTTGTAGCATGTGGTTTCCTAGGAGAACTATCCATAAAGAAATTGATTCTCCCTAGGTGAAACAGAAGCAATCAAACAGAATATGTAATGATAAATAATAGGCCAAATATACAATAAACTTCTTTACCTACAAAGGAGCTGATGCTGATACTATTACCAAGTAACAGCAAATTTCAAGCTAGGTCTTTCTGTCAAATGGAGAAATCTTAACAAAAATAGAAATACTAATCGATAGTTTGACAGAATACCACACGAAACTCTTTTACACAATTTAGACAAATGGGGATGGATGTGACACTGGTTAAGTGGATAAGAGGGTAGCTGCTGGACAGATATCAAAAAGTAGTATATGGAGGGGCAGAATCGAGGCAAAAACAGATGACTAGTGGTATGCTGCAAGGTTCAGTGCTGGGACCTTTGCTGTTTAATATGCATATAAGTGATACAAGAAATAACTTGAAAGAAAATATTCAGTGTTGTTTGCTGCTGATCTGAAATTAGGTAGAGTAATAGTTAATCAAGGCAATGGTGGAGAGTTTGCAGGACAATTTAAATGGGCCGTTAGTTTAATGTCGAGAAATGTAAAATTATGCATTTTGAGATAAATAGATCACAAGCCGTTTTTATATTTATTTATTCGTTTGGCTTAAATAAAACATGCAGTACAATACACTGTCATTTTAAAAACATAAAATTAAAAGCCATTTTAAAAACCAGTAAAATTAAAAGGTTATATCCATATTAGTCAAATAGTTCATAGCTTCGGGAGTAGCACTTTTTAAGTGCTACATTATCATTTTTAAGCATATTCAGAAGACCAATTGGCCTCCTGAATATGCTCTACAATAACATTGGGTCACAATATGGTCTACAGTTTGTCTTCGAGCTCCACAATTGCAATGTGGGGACAGTTGTTTACCCCATTTATAAAGCATGTCCACACATACACCATGATCAGTTCGTATTCTATTAAGCTGAGTCCAGGATTTTTGTGGAAGATTTGAGCAAGTATCAAAACTCTTGTAATTTGTTGAGAAAAATTTTTGTGATATCATCTGTCTGGTTCTCCCACTGTTCTTGCCACTTTTGCTTTAGGTCGAAGTTAGATTGTAATAGTTGTTGGGCTAATTATAATGGTGGATGTCTTGATCTCAGTCGTTGTCCACTCAAGTCTGGGAGATCTAAGTGTATTGGTAGGGCTGTGTTCTTTGTAATCTTGTACTCCTGTAAGAGAGCTTTAGTTCTGTGCAGACTTGGTGGAACAGTGTTGCTAAGAAGAATTCAGAAATCAATTTTATAGTATTTGGCCCGCTATTAATCAGGAATTCAGGATGGATACCGTAGAAGCATGAGGCTTTGCCTGCTTTGACATCTTTTATGATGGTTTTTATTTCATCTATAGTAAAGGTTGAGGCATATTGTGAGAAAGCAGGGGCATTTGTTTTTAATGCTCTAAGTTCTTTCTTAACTTTCTTAGTATGTTCATGGTCGCTAGTCATGGGCCCTTGACATATTAACAATTTTATTCTATATTCTCAGAAGAGATCATTAGGCTTTTTCTCTTAGGTAGATTAGTTGTGGATAGTTTTTCGAGAAGATTCCAAGCTTTTCTACTTGATCATGTGAAGTCAAGGTTTTCAACCATATCAATCTATTTAGTTTTTCGAGATGAGTTCAGGCTATGTAGTAATTCATCTGCTATTTCAGGACCTTCACTTTTGAGGAACTCTACATAAAGATTTTCACTTTCTTCATTCATCCGGGTACATAATCTTTTTTGTAACCTCTGGGGTATGTTTTTTCGCAGTTGATATGATTGCTGCTACAAATCTCTTGTACTCCACAACTCTAGCAGGTATCCATTGAACACATTTATCCAATTTATTTGCAAAATTTATCCAATTTGCTTTTTTTAAAATTCCAACGTGGTCATGGTAAGGATCTTGCTATAGGTGGCGTCATACCAATTTCTAATAACACCGGTCGATGTTCACTGTGTGGGAAGTTCGTCTTGCCTGTACTTCTGTGTTTAATGAAACAAAATATAAGTCCGGATTAGACTCCATTTGCTATGCTACTGATCAAAAGGTATTTCTATCCTTAGCATCAAATACAAGGTGTATATTATTTTTTTCTGCCCATTGAACGAGGGCAGTACGGCAGTCATTGTTATCACAGTACTTCCATTTTTCATGATGGCAATTAAAATCACCAGTCCGTACTGTTGGATGTTGATAAGTGGGTATCACATCTATAGACCATGATGTTAAAGGAGGTTTATAGACACTGACTATTGTTATGTTGTGGATTTTCACACTCACAAGATGGGTATCGTTATCACATCTCGTTGTTAGAACAAAAGTATTTTCTATATCTTTGTAGTGTTGATTATTATAGCTACTTCTTCTTTTTGCTGATTGTTAGTGTCTGAAGCACTCACTGAGCCTCCATAGCTCAGACAGTATAGACGAAGCCTTTGGTCGGAAAGACTTGGGTTCGATTCCTGTCAGTTACGCGAGGAACCTTTATCTGGTCGCTTTCGATGAAAGGCGAGTTAGCTGACTTCATACAGAGGTAGGGGTTTTTTCACCCAGAAACTTGGGTTTTTCATCTCCCAGAACACATGGATTACAGTCATTAATTCATCCCAGCCATATGCCGGTCCAGAGGCTAGATAAAATTAGGGGGTTGGGAAAAGCAGTGGTGTGAACTACCTTGTAAAAATCTCGCCGGGAATACTTACTGGGCAATGTCTACAAACTCGCCTACAGTCGGAAATGGCTGAAAGGAAAAAACCATTTATAGAAGCACTCACAATATCCGATGACAATTCATTCCAATCACGCAACACCCTATGAGAGAATAATCTAGCCCTCATCACCCCCCCTTTTTTTTTTCTTAGTGGCATTCATTCTCAGCTTTCAAGGATGACCTTTTGTCCTTTCCCCACCCTCCATCAATTGAAATCCTGTATGACCCTTTCAGAGGTTTGTAAGTCTCAATCATATCACCTCTCTTTCTTCTGTTTGCTAGCATCTGCAGTTTACAAATTCTCAATCTGTCTTCATAATCAGTATTCCACATCCTGATATAATTTTTAACACACTCCTTTGTACTCTCTCCAATATATTAGAATCACAACAGAAACCAGGAGACCAGACATGCGCACAATAGTCCAAGTGAGGTCTTCTCAAGGACACAATGTAAAGAGGCAAAATGAAATCCTTATCTTTACATGTGAATGCTCGTTTCGGCATTGCAATTATCTTGAGTGGTATTTGCAATCTTTGCTACATGGCCCCTGAACTTCAACTTCCTGTCTACTGACAATCCAAGAACCCTAGCCTCATCAGTTTCTTCTAGCATAATCCCAGAATACCTAATCATGCCAAAGTGAATGGGTTTACTTTTATTGACATCTATTTTCTCATGCCCACAATTCCAGCCTATTCAAATTATTCTGCAAGTGCTGCATATCAGCAGCATTCCTGATTACCCTACCTATCTTTGTATCATCAACAAATAGCTGTATGTTGCTTGTCAAATCCTTCCCAATATCATTAATGTACAGATTGAATAACAGTGAACCAAGTGTGGTATACCACCTTTTAGCTTAAATCTCGCAGACTCACATCCCCCCCCCCCCAGACCACTTTTTCATACCTGTCAGTCATCCATCCTCTTATCCATGCTAATATTCTATAACCCAAACCCATATTCTCCAATTTATGCAACAGTCTGCCATGCTGTATTCTGTCAAAAGCCTTAGCAAAATCCAAAAGTGTCATGGTGTATCAATTCCCCTTGTCTAGTTCACTGGTAACATTGTTATTGAGCAAGTTGCTAAAACATGATCTTCCCTTAGTAAACACGTTGCTCATTGCAAAGTAGCGATTCACTGTCAACCCATTTCTGAATGCGAGCTCTGAACAATTTTTCCAAAATCTTCACCACCACTCCTGAGATGCTAATTGGTTGATCGTTAGATACACCAGTCTTTCCATCACCCTTCTGCAATGGAATTACCATACATTCCTTCCATTCCTGTTCTGAGACTCATATTAAACAACCACAACAGAGGAATAGCAGTTCAGCTGAACACTCTTTCAGCACATGTGCTGATATCCTACCAGCTCCTATTGCTGAATTCTTATTCAGTTTGTGCAACAGCTCTAATACCTCGTCCTCACACACCTGAGGTTTTTCAACGAGTGAAGAGGTAGCATTGAGCTTAATGTCATGTACACCAGGTTGATAACTTTTAACAAAATGGACACTCATTAGTTGAAAGACCTCTTCTGAATCTGTAACCCTCAACCATCTGCATTTAGAAGAGTTATTCTTTCATATTCTTTCTTTCTTTTACCTGTGTTGGATCCTATTTCTTCTCACTCTATACTTTGGATCCGACATGATTACTACTACGATGTTCTTAACCTAAAAAATAGTTGCTAGTTGATTTCTAATACAAATATAGAGAAAATTTATATTTATAGACTGCTCCACTCTATATCTAGATTAGTTCAAGAATTGAAGATAAATCAACCCTCAACTATTACTCCTTAAAATATATACTGGCCGAGTATATTTAACTAACTTAATTCACCCGCTTTGGTTCGAATATTTTATGAATGGTGCAGTAAAAGAGATTCAGGCAAAATACAACTTTAGATAAACAAAAACAAACATTTAATTTAGAATCACAAATTTTACACTTAAATTCAAATCAGTAATTAAGATATCACAAACATTTTTACTCCTCAGATAAATTCAATCATACAACTCATACAATGGTAACTCTGTTATCTCTATTACAGTCTTCTCACAGTTCCTTAAGTTCCAAACACAATAAAAATTTGCAGTAATACCTCTTCACAAACAAACTTTTAAATATACACTTTAGCTAACTTCTTCAATAGTTACTGTTAATATAAGGAAATTCTAGGATGAAACTCACACACTTCTCTGTATAGAAATATTAAAGGTTGGAATAATCTTACAGATAATCTTCTATCTTCATCAACTTATACACAAACACTTTTTATAACCGTAAACACTTTTAACAATAATCGGCACTCATTAAAATAAATCTTCTAAGCAACAACTGAATTAATCGTCAGTCACTACACACATAAACAAACGTTGTTGCATAAAGTACTACTGATCAGTCATGAAATAAGGCAACATACAATAATTCCTTAACTTGAGGTTTTATCTGCACAGTTGTTCATTTCTCTGGCATTCAATTTAATCCTTTAGGTACTATAATTCTTGACACCGCTATCATTAAACATAACTCTGTTGCCTCTAATTATTCTCTAGTTACTTCGTGCTATGCTTCAAGTTTCTGTGTGTCCTTGAAAGGTCGGCCCTGAAATTAAATCTCAACTCAAGTAATCGCTAGTCTATCCGTAATCGCTTAGCTATCTTCCGTAGCTTTATTTGTTATTCCGAAACTTATAAGCTAACCGCTTCTCTACTAGTAGACTTTATTTAGCTGCTTGAGTGACTTGCCAACTCACTATTATCGTACTGTGATTTTCGAATGCCGAATGCTCCAATTCCAACCTAATGCCAATCCCTCTCTAATAAATCTCTAATGCTTTCCCTTTTCCAGCGGTCCTCGCTTTTTATATCAGTTTTTCCCGCCTAAATTCTTCTCGTGATCTCTTTAACTAATTCCTTTTTAGTAAACTTTCAGCTTTTTCCCCACGTTCTGTTCCAAAAACGTGCTCGTTCACTTACATACGTTTCCATGACAACCAAACAAAATATAATAAAATTGAGGTATTGCATAATGCTAAACTTCTACAAATAGGAATAAAGAAGGAATATTTATATTTCAAACAATGCACAGTTAAATTATCAAATACAGGTTCTTATAATATTAACATAGTAATAATTAAAATAGCTTAATAATATTTAATACAGTCATCACTATTAATACATATATCTTTGATTAAATAATTAAATATTAGATAAAATTAAAGGTAGTTATATGAATATTAAATTGTAAAATAAGTTGTTTACATTAAATAATATTTACAAGTCTAGCCTTTGTGATGGAAGATCATGTTGGATTCTGAAGCAAATAATAATTACTTTAATCTGTACATAATCAGAATTCAACACCTGCAACATAATGATAGAATAGTTATGGGTGTCTTTAGCATGCAGAGCGAGTTTCTTTTCATATTCAGACTGTTTTCTGTACCATAGTTGTGACTATTTTTGCCTGCTGCTTATAATTTTCATAATGCACATCACCTTTATGCACACTGCATTTCTTCCACATCATCCTTTTCTAACGAATCTCATGCTTAATAAGATTACACATCCTCTGACTCCTACCCTATTTATTTTTCGAACTCTCGGAACGCACTCTGATATCGCATTATTTAAGTATTTTTTAAATGCTTCCCATGCACTGTCGATATTCTTCCCATCCAGCAACCAATACCATTCAGTTAGTCATACTTTCCTGCTTTATAGTTCAGTATGTAAGCTTTTCTGAATGGAACATTCATAAACTTAGTCACTTCCCAAGTGAGTACCTCATGATCACTGTCACGAACTGGAAGCAGAATGGTTAAATCTTTAAATGAAACGCCCTCTGACACTATAATCAAATCTAACACTCGGGTTCCTTCTGTTGCATGCTGCTTGAGGAAGTTGACTTGCAGCAGCTCAATAAATTCAGTTTCATTCTGCTCGTGAGATTTACTGCTACCCAATCACTATTTCAACAATTAAAATCTCCCATTATGATTACTCTTTTCACACCCATCGTCTCTATTTGGTGATGCATTTCAACATCACTAGCAACTGATCCATCATGTCTGTAACAACACCCCACTAAGTAATTGATCTTTTTAGATTCCACCTCACACCAGATAGCTTCAAACTCACTGGCATATGAATTACTGTTAGTAGTAGTACTACAATCATAGGTCTCAACTTTAACTGGATTCAAGTCATCTGATATCATTAGTAACACGCCCCTCCTCTCCTTCCTAAAAAACTGTCCTCTTTACACTTTATACCAGTTGGTATGTCAGATACTGATAGCTAGGTCTCACTAATCTCCATAATCTGACGTCCCAACATATTGACTAAGGCAACAAACTCTACCCCTTTTGTTTCTGATACTCCAAGCATTCATGTACAGACATAATAATCTACCTGCATGTTCTTTTGTATTCTCTGGTCTGCATGAGACAGTTGGACAACTTGCAGATCTCTATTCTTCTCTAGTGCCTTATACATGTAGACATCTTTGCACATGTTTAATGGTTCCAAAGTGTACGAACACAAAGTCTAAATCATTCTCTCTTTCGTCAGCATTTCCATGACAAAGCCCATTCCTATCATTAACATAGTTATATAACACTGTCACTCTTACATTCACATTCTCTGTATTCTTCCCTTTATAATTTAGTTTCCCTGACTCTGTGTTAGGTCTCAAACCAGTTATTAGTTTTTATAGATTCCTGATACCAAATGCATTCAGGCGTAGGCCATCCCTCTTATACAAATCCAATCTTCCCTCAAACTCACTCCACACATCCAAAAACTGATATCCATTCCTTCTACACACCATCGCATTGATCATTTGCTATCATAGCCATTCTTCTTAATTCATTTTTATTATATTGAGGTAAAATATGACAATTTTTACTTTCTCACTCTTCCAACAACCCTTTAATGTCCTCTCTCATACTGAACTTATTGCTGGTTAAGTTCGTTAGTACCTACCACAATTATGATTTTGTTTACTTTTCTTTTCTGTTTTTGAATTGCTTCCTTTTTATTAATTTTTGCTCCAGGAAAACACGATGTTATAACTCACTCATCAATAGCATGTTTTGAAAGTTTTGGTTATACTGTAAATTAAAGATACCAAGAATTTATATACTTGATTTAATCCTTTATCCAAATGTAAGCAAACGAGTTTGTGCCTGAACTATTTTTAGGACTGGGATAACTTGTATAAAGAATCTAATGAATTCACATCACTTGCTTGTATCCCCTAATGCAATGCACATCTCCTTGCAATCATGTATAATGTTATGCATTATGAGAAGGGTCACTATCCAGACCGGTTTCGACCTTTATTGAGGTCTCATCAGTACTAAGGTTGAAGTAATGCAGAAGTCATATTTTCATATACGAATAGCCAAAATGTGTCACACTTTATTATTAAAATACTCTGGATTAGAGAAAGTTATTGGAAGTTTTTTCACTTGATTATACTATAAAGATATCAAGAAATTATATTCTTGGTTTAATCCTTTATCCACTAAGGTTGAAGTAATGCAGAAGTCATATTTTCATATACGAGTAGCCAAAAGGAGTCACACTTTATTATTAAAATACTCTGGATTAGAGAAAGTTATTGGAAGTTTTTTCACTTGATTATACTATAAAGATATCAAGAAATTATATTCTTGGTTTAATCCTTTATCCAAGTGTAAGCAAACAAGTTTGCAACTGAACTTTCTCTAATCCAGAGTATTTTAATAATAAGGTATGACACCTTTTGCCTACTCAAAAGTTGTGTACTTCAGAACACTGGTCGGCGAAGTGCAAAAGACTAAAGCAAAGTCAACAGGAATAACAAATAGGCCCCGAGTTCTGCATGACTCTCGCCTACTTTTCTACAATGGCAGAAAAGAAAAAGGAAAGGAAGAGTCAGGGGTGCTAACCGCAGGTGAAGACAAGCCATCATTTAGAAAGATTACTCTGGCTAGAGGTACCCTGAATACCCACACTCTGGCAAAAGATTCCCAAATTGACTTCCTACTTAAAGAATTAAGCAACACAAAAATGGACATTCTGGCCATAAACAAAATGAAGAGGGCAGAAGAACTAACAGCATAATGGAATGACGGCTCATTAATTTTCCTTGGCCCAGCAACCAACAGTGTAAAACAAGGCAGAGTTGAATTCCTTATAAGGAAAAGACTAACAAAGAAAATCATTTCGTGTAACATTACCCTTTTCTTATTATCACATGTTATGCTCCTATATTGGCCTCAAGTGATAACAAGATAAATGAATTCTAAAAACTCTTGAGGGGGTCACTACAGCAAAAGTCCACATACACTTTTGTCTGTAGCAACTTTGATACTAAAATTGGAAAGGACAGACATCAAGAAAGCTTCATTGATTCCTTTGGACTAGGTAATAGAGAAGAAAGAGGAAAGAAACTTCTAGAATTTGGGAAGCAGAAAAACTTTTCATCATGAATACCTTCTTCTAGAAGAAAAAAACAAACAAACAGGAAAAAGGTGGATTTGGGAATCCCCAAATGCCATTATAAGAAATGAAATAGACTACATTTTAACAGACTGCAAAAGAATAGTCCAAGATGGAGGAACAATTGGTAGAAAGTATTTTTCCATCCATTCAGATCACCTACCACTAAGAGCCATCTTACAAATTGACCAAAAGAAGGAATATAAAATATGGACCAACTATGCAAAGTGACCCAAATTTTTAGACCCTGATTTGTTTAAGCAATCAAATAAAATAAAATAAAATATTATCAATATGCCATTGAGAAGGATTATGACATGCTCCTGGAAAATCTAAGTGCATGGAAAATTCTAAAATCAATCAAGAATACCCCCAAAAAGAAAGGCTCTCCATACAAACCTTGACTTACTAAAAAAGAGAAGAGAACTGAAAGATAAACCAAACACATGACTTGAATGTAAAATTATTTGCAAAGTATTAAGAAAGAAGATCTCAGAGGACTATCCAAGTGTAAGCATTAAATAGGATATATACACACACACACACACACAGTGTGTGCGTGTGCCGGTATATATTCTATGTTAGCATTAAAATCACATATAAAATTAGTTATGGATATACTGTTTTGGTCACCTGTTTGCACTATCAAACAGGTGACTAAAAATATAAATGTAATAGGCAATTATCTACTGCCAAGTTTTTACAAATGACAAGACATTATCATGTGCCATAAAACCTATACCATTTTCATGTCTGTCATTATATTTTTTCCTGTAGAATATTCTGTTATTTTTTATAGGTTTCTATAACTTTGCTCTCTGTTCTTATATTCTATGATCTGAATATTGTAATTTTCTATTTTTCAATAACACATGAAAGGAATCCAAGTTTAAAGAAAGTTTTTATATTCTTCCATGTTCCAACTCATTAGTCAGTTCCAATCAGTGGCATTGCGACTTGTTTCTGAATATAGTGCCTAGTTTCATAACTCGTGGATTTTTTTACATTAGACTTCACTTAACTGTACTGCATCAAAATATTCAGCACTCTTTCTCCTCTGCCTCTTATTACTACACCTCCGTCTCTTATTCCACTAGTGAGTTATAGAGACATCAGATAAATGTGACAGGTTTGAGCAGATCAGTTTTTAGCAGAAAAAGAAGATTTTAAGTTGGAAACCCAGTGGATTTGTATATCATTCCAGACATATGCCACATTTGAGAGAAGAAAGAATCAAAGAGTATGTAATGGAAAAATTGAGAGGAGCAGTGTGTAAAGAAGTGAAATTTGACTTTTTTTTAGAAAAAGCGTGAGGATTTTGGAGACTGGAGATGGAAATTAACATCATTGGTACTAGTACTAAGACCTCACGTTTCTAAATTGAATTTGGAAAGTTGATGAGGATATTGAATTTGAGGTTAGCCTTTATCTGCATATAATCTGTTTTTTCTTTGCTTGATTCCTTTGTGATTGCTCTTTAAGTTTCATTGAAATGAGAAGGGATATGAAATATGCATTAGTAGATTCATAACTAAGCCATACACTTGAGGAATTTTCCGAATCGTCTACCTTAGCACAGCCAAAGCCAGGTACTCGCCTCTCTCTATGCATACTTGGCAGAATAAAGGTAGCAAGATTATTTGTTTGCTGACATGAAAGCCTCTTAAATCCTTACTCTTAGCCTTAGCAGTATTCCACCTAATAGCTCGGCTATGGAATAACCATTTTAATCTTTACCTTTGAAAAGATGAAACAGGTTTTTCAATTGTTAATTCTGAAAACATCACTCATACTGCATGTTGGAAGAAATGGGGCAAAAGTAAACAGGCCCTCTGCTATAAATTCACATTTGGGTTTTTTGGCCTTCTGGGGTTTCCAGTAAGCAAAGTGATGGCACTTTGTGTGGCTTTGTAACTCATCTACCACTTGGAGTTGCCTAGTACATAGAGTTTGGCCTCTCCTCTGAGGAGTGTGGACTGCATCTCAATTCCTATCATGGTATATAAGATGGGACAGTGATTATTTTCATTTAAAGCATCTTTGATATTGTTGGCTTTTTCTGATATATAAAATAACCTATGGTTCTGTTCAAGAATACAGAATTTTTTTTTTTTTCTCATTGTCACTGAAATATATCCAGATGCACTACGGCCACTGTGGTAACCAATAATATATACATTTTCAAGTGGATTAACTATCTAGAATCTTAAAAGCAATGCCAAAACTATACGTTGTGAATTCAGATGATTGCATCAAAATCAAAAAAGGAAATTCTGGAAAAGTGCTCTATATTTATGTACACATGGAGAAAACACTGTTATGAAGAAAATGCATAAAATGTGAACATATAGGAACATAAAGTAACAGATTTATTATCCAACAGAGAAGAGACTACATACCTTATAAGATGTGTTGGAAACTGACTGAGAGTTCTCTTCTAATGTTCAGTCCTCTTACCTGTGGTTGATCTTGTGTGTTCATCATCTAAGTGGATACCTTACCAGGTATCCACTTAGAAGACTGAAACTTTAAGAGAGCAAAAACTCTCTTTCGATACTAAGGAACTTGAGTTTTTGCTCTCTTAAGGTTTCTGCCTGGTCTCTGACTAAAACCAACCAGTTTGAAACAGCTGTCAGGCCAATGAAACTTTATCAAAATGGACCAGTCAGAGGCGAATATGGAGACGCTTGGGCTAATGAATTTGCCACTTATAAGGTCTGGCTAGGGCAACTTGTATGCCAGTAAGTGTATTCCCGTAAGCTCTCTGGTCAAATTTCATACGAAACTTTCATAGTTTCTGTATTCGGCTTTGAAATAATGCTGGATTTAATATCCACTTGATTGATATAAGGATACGTTTGGCTTAATGCAAATGATAGTCACATAAGTATATAAGAGAAAATAAATGTAAAATACTTTTTTGTGTGTGTTTCTTAAAATAAATAATTAAATCATAATGGGGCCTTCCAAATTTAATAAACAATGGCATAATATCCTTTAGTGTTACACGGTGGTCAGCATTCATTTCAGACAAATTTTGGAGACTACAACCGTGTTAGAAATAATTATTTCTACCATAGTTATTACATTTATTAAAATTAATAACTATGGTAATCCTTTCTTTTAGGGTTACACGGTGATCATTCATTTTAAAAATTTTATGGAATTTACAACCGTGTTAAAAAAAAACTTTTTTTATTATCCCGACGTTTCGATCTTCACATCAAGATCATCATCTGGAGCGTACATAAGTATACAGAACAAGCTGAGTTACATCATTAACTGTAAGCTAGAGAAACAATGATTTGATCACATGTTATTCTACTGGTGTGACCTCTGGTAAAAAAAAAAATAATAAATAAATAAAAATAAAATAAAATAAAAAATAAATTTTTACATCAAGCTAAAATTCTATTTTTACAATGACAGGAATAAACATTCTTTTAGATGGTTTTCTTTCAGAAATAATTGGTGTCCTATTTTTTAGTATTACAATTCTTATTTTTGATTTACAATACTGGATTTTCTACAGTCCTGTTTATAGTTGTTCTTGGTGAGGAAGGTCGAATATATACCTTCCATATGTTTGGGATTTTTATAAATCTTTATAAATTTTTATAAATCCCAAACATATGGAAAGTATATATTCGACCTTCCTCACCAAGAACAACTATAAACAGGACTGTAGAAAATCCAGTATTGTAAATCAAAAATAAGAATTGTAATACTAAAAAATAGGACACCAATTGTTTCTGAAAGAAAACCATCTAAAGGAATGTTTATTCCTGTCATTGTAAAAATAGAATTTAGCTTGATGTAAAAATAGAATTTAGCTTGATGTAAAAATTTATTTTTTATTTTATTTTATTTTTATTTATTTATTATTATTTATTTTTTTTTTACCAGAGGTCACACCAGTAGAATAACATGTGATTAAATCATTGTTTCTCTAGCTTACAGTTAATGATGTAACTCAGCTTGTTCTGTATACTTATGTACGCTCCAGATGATGATCTTGATGTGAAGATCGAAACGTCGGGATAATAAAAAAAGTTTTTTTTTAACACGGTTGTAAATTCCATAAAATTTTTAAAATGAATAACTATGGTAAAGCTGACCTTTCTAATCATGCCCTGAATACTCTACATAGAGTTGACTGGAAAGGCACCTGTTGTTTACATCATACAAAAAAGTGTAGGAATGTAAATTTAAGGAGGCCTGTGAAATTCTTAACCACCACCCTAATATTAACAAGAATGATGATCTAAAAGTCCCAAGAATATGGAAGGCACATATTCTACCCACATAACCTTTCTGCCTAAGAGTTAATTATAAATAGAACTGTAGGTAATCCAGGAGCTTAAATCTAATATAACAACTCTCATGTTAAATTAGGACATCACTTTGCTGTAATAAAACTATCTATATGAAATTCTCTGATGGGATGGTTATAAATAGAATATAGCTTTAATGTTATTTTATTTTATTTTTATTTATTTCTTTTCTCTAGAGGTCAGGCCAGTAGATGAACAGTTGATCAAATCATTGTCTCTTTGGGCATACTGTTAATTAATATAATGAAATGTAATATAGCTTGTCTCTGTGTGTGTATATATATATATATATATATATATATATGTATACTCCAGATGATGACCTTAATATGAAGGTGAAACATTGGGAAATTAAAATAATTATTTCTAACTCGGTTGTAGTTTCCATAATTTGTCTGAAATGAATGGCATAATATGCCATTGTTTATTGAATTTCGAAGGTATATGGGATTTCTTGTTATATATATTTCATAAATGTTTTATTGAAGACATGAAGATTATATTATCAATGCTTCACATGAAAGATGAAAGAAAAAGAGGAGTATACACTGGAGATGGTTTTGTTATGAGAAATTGTTCCAAGAATTGGGAATAGTTTAAAATCCTCTTAGCTTAAATTCTTTAAATGTCTGCATAGTGATCTTGAAGTTCCAGGAAACATCTATTTCTCATTGGTACCAACCATTCTGCCTCTTGTTAATTAATTAACTGCAGTTAAATTTTAGACTTTATCTGAGTACTAATGGGTAAAATAATTAGTTTATTAAAAAAAAAAATGTACAGCTAATATTTCTCTAGTCTCACAGTAGCATTGTCAGAGCAGCAGGGATGGAAGATATGCAATTAACGTAATAGCTCCCTCAATGAGTCTCTGACTCCATGGAGGTCAGATAATAATAATAGTTCAGTAAAAAAAAATACATATCTTGTTTAAAATAATAGTAACACTGCTTGTTAAATAATAATGGAAGGATATTAAATTTAAATGTTCATACTTTTGGATAACTTCTTCACAAGTGACATAGAATTAACTTTATTGAGAGTCAGTTGAAGAAGAAAATTTTCACAGGATTCTTTAAATATCCTTAAATTTGCAATGAACTGCAATAAAGAAGTATCATGTCCTGCAATACAGGAATACAGTCCCCAGTTTCAGTGTATTTCAAAATTGTACAAATGAGAAGAAAAATTTACCAAATTTTTGTAAAAAAAAATTCTGGTGAAACTGTAGACTCTGGAATGTTTGAACAACCCAAACCTTACATATTTCTGCATGTCGATTTTTTTACCATTCTTTGAAACTAGAGAGGTCCAATGTGGACACCCTGTATTGAAGCATTGGATGCCTAATCTGGACATACCAATTTCACAAAAATGGATATAATTCATATGCTCTTCACATCTAGCATCAACTGAATGTCTGGTTTGACTATAGTACTACTTGAAGCAGTGTGTATGCAAAGAATGTGGTATACATCATAAAGAGTCTAAGAATATGCTTTATATTATGTTGGAAAAAAGGAAAGTTTTAATAGAAGAGAAAGAGGTAGAAACTGGAATGTCTTTCATTAATTTTAAAGTTCTAAGATAAATTTAATGTGCTGAGAATGCTGTTGTTATGAAGGAAATTTTGGAGATCATTCTCTGAACTAGTCAAGATGGCAAACACATCATCCATATACTGGTACTGAATGCTTGGCTGAGGAAGTATGGAGTAAAAAGTTTGTTATTCACAAGGAGTCTTATTTTCCTGGGTTTGGTGTTACAGCACTGACTAATAGCCATTTCTGTTTGCGTGTATGATATATATATATATATATATATATATATATATATATATATATATATATATATATATATATATATATAATATGTGTGTGCGTGTATGTATATATATATATACATACACTCACACACATCAATTTTATTTGAAAACCACAATGCTTTATATGTATTTATTTATATTATATATTTTAATCTTAGTAAATTTTTGGTTTTTAATGCAGTACCAGTTCCACTTCTAGTAGTAATGATAGTGACTTCACTAAAGCTGATGAGCAGAGATTAAGAGAATATATTACTCAGTTGAAAGGAGACAGAGCAGCAGTGCAAACAACTGTAGTGGAACTAGAAAGTGTTCATGTAGATCCAACAGCTAGAGACCCCCCTACACTAATGGATGCTCAGAAACTAGACTTAGAAAATGCTGTCCTGATGCAAGAATTAATGGCAATGAAGGTGAATTTTCATTTGAACTCTCTTGTTTTGTTAACTGATTTTCCTATCCTGTAAAAAATGCCAGAAAATCACATTGTTTTTTAAAAATATAAAGTCTGGTGTGTGTGGGATACATTAGTTAATGGAAACTATAATATCTTTGTGTATGAGCAAAGGTTTAGTATTGCAATTATACTTGACAAGAACTTAGCTTCTTTTTGTCTGTATAATACAAGGTGTATGCGAACAGTAATTTTTATTTTATTTTATTTGTGTTTTAAATTCCACAGCTGTGTTTTTATATACTGAAAACAGTTAAAGGACATGTTAAGGTGCCCTAATAATAGAGAAAAATAAAAATCATGTACTACCCATTAATGAAAATAAAGTAAAACTTTTGCAAATCCTTACCACTAATACTGTAAATATTATACACTAATATCATTGGTGTGTATTATATTAAACAATTCAGAAACTCTGCTTTAGAGACGAAGTTCGAATATTTTCAAGCCACTTCATTGGGCTGGTGGTCTCGCATCAGTGACTAACTTCATCTCATCTCGTGTTCCCTAAAGACATTCATAAACATCCATTTCTGCAATATGATTTAAAACCATTGCTTGTAGTTTTTAACGATACTTGTACCATAAGATAAATATTCATAAATGAGCATGATAATACGAGGAAAAGAGTGAATAATATATATATTTTAGTTTAAAACCCATATATTTCTACCTGACAAGCATCAGGCAGGTGAATACAAAACAGAACATGAATAATGAATTATTAAGAGCCATGCAATGTTATACATAGAATAAAGGAATAACTGAAGAGATATTCTTCTTCTTTTCAGCCATTTTCTGTCCACTGCTGGATGAAGGCTTCCTCCAGTTCTTTCCCCCTTTCTCTGTTCTTAGCAATGATTGACCAATTTTTCCCAACAAAATTTGGCAGTTCATCACTCCACCTTCTTTTAGGACGTCCTCGGCCTCGTTTCCATTCTTTTGGAATCCAGTTCGTTAGTATGGTGGTCCATCGCTCATCTTCTCTTCTGGATAGACGTCCGGCCCATTTCCATTTTAGTCGCTTATGATGAAGAATGATGTCAGTGATGTGAGTCTGGCTTTTTATCCATATTTCACTTCTTATCTTTTAGTGTGATGCCTAGCATCACATTGAAAGATAAGAAGTGATGTGATGCCTAGCATCAACCTCTCCATTTTTCTTTGAGTTGTTGTTAGTTTATTTGCCAGTGCTTTTGTTAGCGACCAAGTTTCAAACCATATGTGATGACTGGAAGTATACACTGGTTAAATGTCTTCCTTTTTAAACAGAGTGGGACATCATTGTTTTGAAAAATGCTTTTCAGTTTTCTGAATGCATCCCAGGCAAGTTGAACTCTCCTATTTAATTCCTTTTGGAGTCCCCAGTTTAGATCAAGTATGTATATGGAGAGACTCTTTCAAAGAAATTGTTTTCTATTATTATGTTTTTTGATGTTGCAAAATAATTAAACATTATGTTATTTTTTTCTCTGTTTATATTTAGACCGACTTTTCTGCTTTCACGGTATAGGTCTTCTATCATTATATTAAAAAATCTTCTGGAGTGTATGCAAAAATTATGATATCATCTGCATATCTTAGGTGTGTTAAGTTTTTATTATTAATTTCTATACAAAGGTTTGTCCAGTTTATATTATTATATATTTCTTGAAGGACTGCTGTAAAGATTTTGGGTGATAGTCTCCTTGTCGGACACCTTTTTCAATTGATGTTTTATTGCTACTTGTGTGAAGTTGGATTGTTGCTGTTGCAGTGTGGTATATTTCCTGGAGGAGGTCCATATATTCTCCAGGAACTCCTCCCTGATTCTGGAGTGCTTTGATTATTGCATTAGTTTTGATGGAATCAAATACTTTTTCATAATCAATAAAGGCTAAACAGAGAGACAATTGGCTTTCTTCTGCTTTTTCTATTATTTGTTTTACTGCATGTATATGATTTGTGTTAAAGCCTTTATGGAATCCTGCTTGTTCTACTGGTTGATTTGAGCCTAGAAGAGGGGTTAACCTTTGTTATTGCTTTTGTGAGAAATTTGTACAGATTAGAGAGAATACTAATTGGTCTATAGTTCTTTACTTCTTTGTCCCTTTTTTTAAATAACAGTATCAGAGTAGCATTTTTCCAGTTTTCTGGTATCTTCTCCTCTTCTAGGCATTGATTTAGTAAGTTTGCAACATGGTGAATTATATTGTTTCCTCCCCATTTAATTAATTCTATGTGAATTAGGTCTTCACCAGGACATTTTTCATTTGTTTTAATGCTTGTTTTATTTCATCTGAAATGAATGGGAGATGAGTTCTATATGCAATGACATATAGAATTCATCCCCCCTGAGAAGAGTTATTTATATTTGATTTATCTATTGAAGGATCACTATAGAGTTCTTTATAAAATTTTTCTAGCCTGCGTAGGATTTGTTCTTGGTTCCTTATTATAGTTCATTCTTATCTTTTATTGTAGTTATTTGATTTTTGCCAACTGATAAATGTTTTCTTAGTATTTTCATATTTTTATTGTTTACAATTGTTTCTTTTATTTTTTTAGTGTTATAAGATCTTATTTCATTTCTCATCTTTTTCCTCATTTGCATAGTTCTGCATATTCTATTATAGAAATTTAGAAATTAAGTTTTTGTCTTGTTTCATATTTCATGTCTTTTTTAGTAGTTGTAAGGTTTCCTCTGAAAGTTTATGGTCTTTTTTGTTTGTTGCTTTTGAATTCGTTGGCTGCTGAGATTATTACTTCCATTAGTTTTCTGCTTATTTTATTTATGTCTTCTTCTTCAAATATATTAAGTCTAGTTTTTGATTGAGTTTTTTCTACATAATCCTTCTTCTTGTTTTCAATAGGTTTTAAGTCAAAACTTCTTGATTTTTTGTTGTTTTGCCATTTTATTCTTTCTAGTTTGTGGTTTATTTTAATTTTGGCTCTCAACAGTCGGTGATCACTTCCTGTTTTTACTTGATTTAGTATTGAGGTATCTTTATTATTACACAGTATATGATCTATTTCATTTTTTATTTCTCCATTTGGACTCCTCCATGTCCATTTTCTTTTGAGGGGCTTTCTTAAAAAATGTATTCATAATATAAAGCTTGTTACTGATAGAGAAATCTATATGAGCCATTCCTGAGGTGCTGCTTGTGCAATATACGTATGGTCCTATTGTGTCTATTTGGTGAATGGGACGACCTACTTTGGCGTTAAAATTGTCCATTACTATAGTAAAGTTTTGATTGCTATTTCTTTTTTTGTCTAGAGTGTACTGCAGTGAATCATAAAATGCTTCTATCTCTTCATCAATGTGGGATGAGGTGGGAGCATATATTTGGATGATCCTGATTTTAACATGTTCTCTGCCATGCTTCTTTGGCATAGTCTGTTCCCGTACGCCGAGCAGTTTCACTTCTTCAAGCTCAGTACGGTACTCTCGTTACCGGCAGTAAGCATCATATGAGTATACTCGTATGACGCTTACTCGTATAACGTAGCTGGCTTGTGTAGCTCATATACGAAATACGAGTATGCTCGTAGTTGGCAGCGAATGTGTTAAGTTTGGAGTTTATTTTAAGTGTGATTTCTTAGTCTGTATAATTAAATTTTTCTATAAGATGTGCAATTGTTTTCTTAATTAGAAATCCAACTCCATATTGTTCTTTAGTTTTCACATAATAGTATAAGTAGTCACCATTTTTTAGTTTTATTAAATGTTCATCTTGCCTGCAAACTTCACTTAAACCTATGATGTCCCATTTAATATGTTTTAGCTCTTGCTGTAAGATGGTAAGGTCTTCCTCCTCTTTAAGTGTTTGACAATTAAATGTTCCTATATAGAGGAAAAGAGGATTGTATTGATTACTGTTATATTTATTAATTCTTTAGGCTATTCCAGTATTGCTTATTATTTGGGAAAGCTTCCCCATTGCATCATGCTCTGGTCTCCATAAATGGTTTCAATCAGAGTAGTCATATAGTTGGGGAAATTTAGTCATATCCAGTGTTTGCCCATTCTGTTCATGGGCTTTACAGCCTTTCTTTCTTCTTGGCATTGTAGTGGAGAGGTTGTGGCCTAATTTCCCACGCTGGCCACATAACATCTTGGGAGATGCATTTTATAGCTTTCTGCCAGCTCTTTGCCCAGTATCAACTTTGCCATGGCTCATTGGCTCATTACGACACCATGTTTCGGGGGGGGGGGGTCAACATGGAGGCATGATACTAAGACTTCCTGGGTATGGCCCTCTGGACTTCACCGAAATATTGGCACTGCCATCTATATCAGTTCCATCAGGGTTTTTGACCGTGTTGTAGGTTGCCAGCCCACCACCACAGAAATCCATCCCAGGCTTAACTGTACTCAACATGCTATAAACATGACTGACGGCTAGTCAGCCAAGATCCTGGTAGGATAACACAGCTAATCCCCCCCCCCCCACCACCCAGAAGAGATATAGCATTATTAATTTTTTAAAAAAATAGTAAAATAAAATGATGTGATTAAAATAAGATTCTCCCATATCTCCAATATGGGAGAATCTTAATGAGAACATAAGTGAGACCTTTTTTGTTCTGATTTGGTTTAGATGATGGAGTGATGCCTCAGTGCTTTCTTTAAATAAACAGCTTGGTTCCCATCTTCTAAAGATAAATGATCCCCCTCTTGTGCTTCCTGGAGTCTACCAAGTCCTGTGTGACTGTCATCTTTCCTACTTCAGGCAAACTGATGTTCATTGGAATAAAGAATGCAAAAAACACCAATCTTACATCATTAATAGGAAATCTGGCGTTGCACAATGTGGAATGGATACCTACCACAATATCATATTGTTTAAAACATGCTTACTCTATTGTTTCCACTGTAAGTTTTTTTTTAACCTTTGTTTAAAGAATGCATTAGAGATCTTACGGCATCATCTGAACTTAAATTGAAATGACTGAATCTGACTATTGAAGATATGGGAGAGTCTTATTCTAATCACATGCGATTATTTTATTTATTTGTCTAAATTAATAATAATGTTTCCACAGTTATTCTTTCATTGTTCTATGTTTATAACAGCACATAGTAGAAATACATCATATTTTGTTTTCATGTCATATATTTTATGTAGCAAATATATCATGTTTTGCTTTATATTCAACTTCCTGATGCCATTGATGTTTTTCACCGATAATTTTCAGATTGAGAGATATCGCTTTTAAATAAAATCAAGTTAATTTATGAAGCATGGCTTGCTGTTTTTTTGTGTTTTTTTTTTGCAGGGGAGGATAAATAAAAAATTTAAGAAAAGCAAATTACTTAAAACTGGTACACGGAATTTTCTAACACATTTAAAAAAAAAAAGAAAAGAAAAATTAAAACAGTTTCCTTTTGGACTGTTTAGAACTCTTTGGTTAATGGAAAAATCAGCCTTACACTGCTTAGATATGTGATACCTTTTAGTTATGTAAAACATTTTATGCTCTGATACCAGAAGAATATTGATATTTTCTAGTTTATAGTTTGAATTGTTTTAGATGAAATTGTTTTTCATACTTTGTTCTCTAAATTGATCTTATAAATTTATAACTGATTCATCATCATCATCATCATCATCATCATCATATTCCTGCTATGTACCCTCAAGGGATGTACAGGATATGATAGTACTACATGAAAAATTTACATCATTATTAATTTCCTATCTACAATTTTCCTCCAAATCAGTATGATACTTGTCAAGACTCCAACATTATCAGATCTTATATTTCTATCGTCTAAAGCACTTTGTACCGTATCAATCCACCTATATCTTGGTCTTCCTCTGGGTCGTTTTGCTGCCAACCTGGCAGAGAACACTTGTTTTGCTAATCTTTCCTCGCCCATTCTGTTTAAGTGACAATACCACCTGAGATTAGCTCTGGTAACGCATTCCTGGATGCTGACAATGTCAAGTTCTTTCCTAATATCCTCATTTTTAATATGATATTGCCATTGATGCCATCTGTTCATGCCTATAATCTTTCTCAGGACTCTCATATCTGTGGTCTCTAGTCTTTGGTCAAATGTTTTACTTCTGACCCAGCTCTCAGATCGATAAGTTAAAACTGGTTTGAACACTGTCTTGTATACAGACAGTGTTCAAACATTTATTCCATGTGAATTTATTCAATTGACTTCCCACCATACCAGCTTTGCTGATTCTATTGTCTATTTCTATATTTAATTTACCATCTTCAGTAAAAATCGTGCCTAAATAGCTGAAATGTTTTACTTGTTCCACAGGTTCTCCATTCACAACACAGTTGACATTTTCAATGATTCTGCCTATTTTCATTGTCTTTGTCTTTTTATTGCTGACCTTCATACCATATCTATTACAACACCTATTCAATTTAGTCAGAGAATCTTGCAGACTTGCAGCGGATTTATTTAGAAGTATAACATCATCCGCATAAAGTAAAGAGCTGACATTAACATCTCCAATTTTGATATCATGTTTAATACCACTTTCCTTCATAATGTGATCCATATAGATAATGAATAACAGAGGGGATAATGTACATCCTTGTCTCACACCAGATTTAACATTAAACCATCTTCCTGTACTTCCTTCAATTCTAACTGCTGACTTACAACTCAAATAAAGACTAAGTATTGCTTGATATAATGCCCCATCGACACCATATAACTGCAGCGTATTGAATAGCTTCTCTCTTGGCACCTTGTCATATGCCTTTTCCAAATCTACAAAACTTAAATACAGATCTTTGTTATATTCCCATGCTTTCTGACTATTTGTCGTAAAGTGAAGATCTGATCCTGACAGCCTCTATTTGGCCTGAATCCAACTTGTTCTTCACCAAGCTTTTCTTCCACAATTCTTCTCAACCGTTTCTCAAGTATACTTGCATAGATCTTGCCAGGAACATTCAGTAGGGAAATACCTCTGTAATTCTCACATGCAGTTTTATTTCCCTTTTTATATATGGGTATACTATGAGAGCTCTATTTAATTTAATACATCTTTAATGCATTTCCTGAAAACTGTTATTAAGAGTTATTATAAATCAATAAAAAGTTATGAAAAACTATTATTTTTAGAAATTCATCATTTGATCGAGCAGAATGCACAGCTTTGGTTATTGAAGGACATATTTTTCCAGAGACATCCTTTATCTCCATAATATATAAAGTTTTCTACTATTAAGAACAACTTTCTTAGTAACATGCCTTTTAAGCTTTGGTCTCAAACCATTCCTGAATTGGAGAAATAAATTAATTTTCATAAAGTTTAAATTCTGATCAATCGGCCTACAGCTATATCACAAAGCTGTAAGTCTGCGTAATACCAAGATACACTTTCTGTAGGATTTTGCATGCATTATGGATTCCTCCAGAAGTTGGGTCCAGTTCCAACTTTCTAAAGCATTCCTCATTGAGCAATGATCTAGTTTCATGATTAGTAGCTCTCTCTCTTGAATCTGATGGAGTTTTGAGGAAAGGTCTTTGCCTTGCCTTGAAGTTTAGACTTCATATCAATGTTTTTAACAAACCCTAAGAATACTTACATGTTTTCGTTCACATCTCCAAAGAAATTCTGAATAATAAATGAAAAATTTATGTTTTAATATAATTAAACACAATTTTAATCGTCTCAGTCACTGAGACATTGTGAAGGAAACAATATTAAAATTGCCAAAACAAACACAAAAAATAAATAGAAAAATTAGACTGAAAGCCTAAAGTCTTATGTTGGGCAAGAAGCCTACGAATTCGTTTCCAAAACTCGTGAAGTTTAATACAATTATATTTATTAAGATTTGATTGCTTTTTTTAAATATGCTGCTGATTCTAAAAAAAAAAAGAAGTCTTTCAATTTTGTATTTGTTATTGTGAAGTTGTCTTCCATTTGATTCTGTATAAGTCTCCAAGGTATAGTGCCAGATGTATTTCTTATGCTCTTATAGGAAGATGTTAGCAGTTTGACCATGATATGATAAGTTGCGAGAACAAGGACCTTTGTAAATACCTGGAACAGAGATAGGAGGAGGAAGAGGATCCTCGGAAGAACGTATGGGGCAGCCACCTTCAGATGAGGTTTGAATGCAGTGCAGAGATTGTTCTTCTTTAGAGTTCTTGCTATTTTTTCTGAGATGCCCTGGATATAAGAAACTATGATAGCATTACTATATTCTGTATGTTGAGAGGGATGTGAGGAGATGGGAGCCAATATGTTGATCTTTGTGGCATTTTAAATAGTGGACAAGAAGTTCTGGCAAATAAAGGAGAGTTCAGCTTGGGTAGAACAGAATTAGAGGCTATTGACAAGGGTTTTGATAACACTATATTGTTGAGAGGGGGAATAATGGGAAAGTTTGTGTACGAGGTTTGTCCAGGAAATTCCCAAATGTTTTAAATAAAAATTTTCCTGTCTAACTTAAAATCTATTCAGCCTTGTTGCCTTCAAATTACTCTCCTTCACTTTGTATACACTGCTGCCAGCATTTTTTTTTCATCCTTTGAAACATTTCTGGAACACTTCTTTTGGGATACTGTGAAATTCCACCAGAGTGGTTTTTTTTTTTTTTTTTTTTTTTTTTTTTTTTGTGAGTCAATCGACTCAAAATATCGGCCTTACAATGTCATTTTCAATTTGGGGAATAAAAAAAAAATCTGCTGATGTGAGGTCAGGCGAGTAAGCAGGCTGTGGAACCTTTTTTTTTTGACCATTGTTTCATGTTTCGCCAAAAATTAATGGATTAGTAATGATGCGTGCGCAGGTACATTATCATGCCATCATTTTCCCCTCTAAGCATCAGACCTTTTGCCAACTGCAAAGTTGTCATAATCACTTGCTTTGTAATTCCACATATACTTCTTACCAGGAAATTTTGCATATCTTGCAGTCTTCCATGTCAACTTCACATAATCGCCTTTTCTAAGCAGAGTTTATACAGCGAACATTGGTTATGCTAAGTTCTCTGATGCTGTGACCAGATTCGGCACTCTCAAACCTCATGCCCACAGGTATCTTTTAGGAGATGTATAGATTCCATTCCCTTCCTTTGACCAGCACTTATTATGCTAATTTGCCATTGCACGTCATCTACATTCTCTCTCCCTTATATCCCTGGCCTATAGTAGCAGCTAGCTATTTATTTCATCCTATTGGCCTCCACCAGATAGCTTCAAATAAACTGTCCTCCTGGTGTACTTTTATTCTTTTTTGGCTTCAATCGTTTGCTGTCTTTAGCAGAATCCCTGCTCCCAGTCTGTCCTATGAAAATACCCCTTACATTCTATCCATACAACTGTATCATATTCTGTCAAACAATTCTTACTAATCACTACAACTCTTGACCAAGTTGAACTAACATTTCCAAAAATTCCTCTCCTTTATTCCAAATACTTCTGGCATGATATACATAAACTGCAATATCCCCTTCATCCCACAATCTCCCTTACACCTTGTGTTAATTATACTCACCTCTAGGTTGCCTGGACCCACACTCACCAGTATCTCTGTCCCAAGCATTCTAGTTTCTCTGACTCTGAACTTGTTCAACAATACTTTCTCAAGACACCCAAGTCCTATCTGTCAGATTGCCTCACACATGCACAAACTCTACACCATTTCTCTTGCACAATCTGCACTCTGATCATTTGCAATCATAGCTCTTGGTCTCAGCTTGCCTCTGTTGTATACCATAGTTGTAGACTCACAGTTTTTACTTTCACTCTCTTCTTATTAGTTTCAGTAAGGAAATACCGAGAGTTGACATATTACTAACTATTATAATAACGGAATAAACTCATAAATTATTCTTTATTCGTAGAATTTTCACCTGAGTATCACAGGCATCATCAGTACAGGTACAACGCTAATTAAACAATAACTGTTATATTCACAAAGCGCCACCTAAGTAGCTAAGGTTAAATATCCTAAATTTATTTAATTATTAAATAACAATTATTCAATTATAATAATTTTTTTAAAAAAATAAAAATTTTTTTTTTTTTAAATATATATATGTGTATACAATTATATGTTAGGAAAGATTTGCTGCTTTATAAAGTACTATCTCCCACAAGGGGAAAGACGTAGACTATCGGATCTGTTTAGGTTAGGGGAGTGAAGTAATGTTTCACATGTTTCTTTGTATAGCCATTCCATTAGGAACTGACTTTTGTGAATGACTTTTGTCTTGTTCCACTTAACTCTGTCTGGTGTTGATGACATGTTCTGCAATTCCAGACCGTTCGGGTTCAAGGTACTGGATGTACGACTGGTGTTCTTCTAACCGGACCTGAGCAGATCTTCCTGTTTGTCCGAAATATGATAATCCACACGAGCAGGGAGTCTGGTAGACTCCTGGATAGTTGAGATGTGGGAGCTTGTCCTTTGGAGACATTAGGAATGTGGAGATTTTTCTGACGGGTCGAAAAGCTACACAGATATTTAGTGGTTTTAGCACCTTAGCTATGCATTCACCAACCCCTTGTAAATAGGGGATAGGTATATCTGTAGCTTCTTCTGTACTTGAAGAGGATGCTGGAGCAAGACTACTTAAAGCTCTGTTTATGAAGGACTTCTTATAGCCATTGGATATGAAGGAGGAATTAATATACTGTAATTCTTTTTGTAAAAGTTCTTCTGAAGAACAAAAGGAGTGGGCTCTATGAACTAGTGTTTTTATAGTACCTGCCTTTTGGCTGGGATGGTGATATGATTCAGTGTGGATATACTAGCCTGTATGAGTCTCTTTCCTATAGACTGTGAATTGTAGATAACCATCTGGTTGGCGAAGAATCAAGAGGTCTAGAAAGGCTAACTGCTTATTTACTTCTACTTCTAGGGTGAACTGGATCCTTGGATGAAGTGCATTAATTTTTGAGAGAAACTGTTGTAGTTCTTCTGAGGTGCCCTTCCATATGGCAAAAATGTTGTCCACATATCTGAACCAAATGTTAGGTCTGGGTGTAATGTCGTCAAAGATGCGCTGTTCGAAATGCTCCATGAAGTAGTTGGCAATAGCAGGAGATATTGGATTACCCATTGCTGTCCCTTCTATTTGTTGGTATAACTGGGTTTTGAAGGAAAAATAACCGGACTTTATTACAAATTCAAATAATTTGACAATGTCTGGAGGAAATTCTGGTGTAGTAATTCTATGCTGTCCACCAACGGAACATTCGTAAATAGCGAAACAACATCTAGACTAATCATAATCTCCGAATCGTCTAGATGCAGATCGGAAATTTTATTTCTGAAGTCCACAGAATTTTTTATATATATAGCAGTTCTTCTAGTTGAAGTGAGTAAATTTGACAGAAATTTTGATATTTTGTAAGTGGGACAACCTATACGGTCTACAACTGGTCTTAATGGAATTCCTGGCTTATGTACTTTTGGAAGACCATATTATCTCGGTGGGCACCCAAAGGAGGTCTTTAGTGTTTTCTTTTTATCTTCATCCCATATCGATATTTTTTCTATATGGGCATTAAGCTTTTTTATTTGACTACCAGTAGGATCTGAAGTGGGGACCTATAAGTTGAATAGTCGCGGAGTAACAGTGATATTTTTCTCTTGTATTCTGTTCTGCCTTGGATGACTACAGCCTTCCCTTTGTCAGCGTTCATAATAATTAGGTTCTTGTTATTTTTTAGCGATTTCAGTGCTTTTTGTCCAGCATACAATAGGTTCAGCTGCGGAGGCTTAGTGTTAAAAATGATTTTTGCACACTCGAATCTTGTTCTGTTAGCTGTTTTTGGGGATAAGGATTGAATACCTCTGTCTATACTATGGAAAAAGTCTATTATGAGTACTTTATTCGGAGCAACGGCAAAATTGCCCTTTTGACAGAACGAAACGTTCGCTGTCTGTCAGTGGGCGGCCTGATACGTTGATCACTACTCTATCTGTATCAATGACAGTATTACTAGATTTGGGGTGGCTCACCAGTGAATCAAACTTGCGTTTCAATCTATTACGGAAAGCATTAAAAACCTTTCGGTATGACATCGATGAAATGCGTAAAATGGTATTAAAATTTTCATTCTCTAATACTGGTTCTATAGCGTTCTTGATATCTATTATTTCTTTGTTCAGAAGGGCAAGAGATTTCTTTGCTTCTTGTAGCTGACAATTTAACAATGACCCACTGGCCTTTATATAAATCCGATGGGCTCTTTGAGACTTAAAAACTTCTTTTAGTTTACAGCAAGTAGGAATAACCTGAGCCAACTTACATCACTTTAGGAATATTATTCTGTTAATGCAATTCACCTTCTTAACTAATACTTTACCGTATCTGGCACATCGTTTGGAAGTAGACCTCCGTGAAGTCTTGATATAAGCTTCAGTAAGGAAATTCCGTGAGTCCAATTTGGAGGTTAGCAGTCGTGCTACATTGGAGTGTCCATTCTCTGCCATCCTTTTGATTTCATAATAGTTGTTACCCATACATTTCCTCACGTCATCAGTCCAAGAAGTTCTTGGTCTACGAGGAGATTTTCTTCACTCATTACTTCACTAGTATTTCCAGGGATGCTTTTACTGCTGATCCTCATAATATGTGTCCTACCATCTTGTACTTTCTATTTATAAGTGCAGGTGATTCAGTGAAATATACTCATTGAGAGCGGTATGAAATATTATGCCAAGCACTATCCAATGCAATATCTATATTTTTTTTTTAACTCATTCACAGTCATGGCACCCACAGCAGACTCTGACAGCCTATTCCACTCTCAAAAAAAATCTAGTCCTCACACCGTTGATAACTGCATACTTGTTTAATTTCCAAGGGTGGCTCCTACTCGCTCGTTACCAGACTGTTCTGAAAAATATCCTTTGTATTAATCCTGTAAAAACACTCTCAGTAATTTGTATGTTTTAATCTTATCATCCCCTTTTCCACCTATCAACCAATTTCTGTAACCTACAAATCTTCAACATATCCTCATAAGATGCATTCCATAGAACTGCCTCCATCTTGGTCACTCACCTCTGGATCCTCTCCATCTCTTCCTCATCCCCAGGTGACCAGATTTGTGCATAGCAGACAAGATGGTGTCTTTATTATTGAATCATTTTAAAGAGGTATAATAACCTATTTATCTCTGCTCATCAGGGTGTTCTTCAGTAACCAGGTAATTTGATTAACTGTTTTAGCCACTTTCCCAGTATGCTCTCTTTATTCACTAACCCCCCCCAAATTTCTGACTTCATAAGTTTCCTGGAATACAGTTTCATCATTATGGTATGCAGCAGGTAACCTTTATATTCCAGAATGCGTGACCCTTCATTTTGCCACATTAAACTGAAATCCATTGTCTTTGCCCATACTGCCAGTCTATTTAGATCATCCTGCAAAATGCTAACATCATCTTTATTGACTATTGCTCTATGCAAGTTGTTTTTCAGTTGTTTGCATCATCAGAAAATAACTGAAATCTATTTCCATATCTCTATTTCCATATTTCTGAAATCTATTTCTATCTCTCTCTCTTTCCATATAAGCCTTATCTCTCTTGTTACTATAATATCTCCACCTGGATTATATATCCTTGCAAAATTTTGGAGGACTAGTGGAGTCATCTGAAACAAGAGATTTATTAATATCAAGACTAGAGGATTTTTCTAGTATCCATCTTTCAAATAATGAGAGGAGGTATGCTGTGAGCAGTTTGTGGTATTATAGAGGATGATTTGCTTTAGTCGTCTAGAGTTTAGTGTAGTGTTTAGATTTCCTCTAGAGCTGGAGAAAAAGACTGATGTTGAAAAGTTTGCCTTGTGTTTGAGTGATGCTATCATGGCATTATCAAGATGTGAGATAAGTGGAAACAAGCAAAGGTAAGATGCCTTTGCAAGTGACTACCATTTGAGTTGGAGGCAAGCATATTGTATTTAGCCCTTAAAAAGTCACCTTTGAATTTGCTGCTGATTTTTCTTATACCTGTTTTAGGTTCTAGCATAAGCTGAGTGAGAAAGCAGAGGTCTTGACTTGAGCCACTGATTATATACTGTATTTTTTATCATGAACCACAACATTTTTTAGAGTGCCAGGGCTTGGATCAAGGTCAGGGATTTGCAGTGGAGTGGGAAATGAAAGATCTCATTGCATTAATGATTATGTCAGTTGTTTGGTCAAAGCAGATTTTTGGATTAGGAGAGCAGAAATAATCAGAATTTGGAAAAGAGGCATAGAAATCCCTCAGGTCATCCTGTATGGCAGTATTGTTAATGCTATAGGGTACAAGATTAGCTTCAAGTAGATCAATCTGTGAAAAATAAGATTTGGATAAAGTTATTGTCACAGTTACCATGAGGGCAGCAAATATCTTCAGTAGATTTGAAGGGAGAACTGGTCTGGAATGGCAGAAGAATTATGAGGATTATTTGGTATTTTGGTTGAGAAGGTAACAATTTGGATCATTTCATAAGTGATAAGAAATGATTCATCTTCCCTGCTTTGATCTGTGAAGTTAGATAAGGAGAGCCAGTTTGTTATGAATGATAAAGTCTCCTAGGAAGATAATCTCACACTTGGCTAAATAAGGCTGTATGAAATCAACTTTTGAAGGTAAGTAGTCAAAGAAGGCGCAGCATGGTTGTCTGAATTAAGAGAGTGATAATTTCCACAAATGAAAGCTATAAAGTGAGGTAAGCAATATCTGATTTTACCAAACTTAGAAAGCATCATGCAAGATATAGTTGGAATAGCTGAGGTAGACTGCAATCACAGAATATGCTATTTGATGTTCATTTAGGAATAGTAGATCAGGTATGGATCCCTGTAATGGTTGTGTACATTGTTAATGTTTGTATTAATGCCCTCAGTGTTGGTGGAATGGATTTGAAAGTGCCTTTTATTGGATTAATTTTAGCATTTTTGCTGTTTTGGGAGGTATTTTTTTTTTTATTTTTACAATTTTCATATTTTTTGTGATTTATGTTGCTTTTTTGTAAGAAATTTTTTTTTCTATTTTTGTGATACCAATATTCATTTGTTATCTTCTCTGAGTGTGGAATACAATAGGAAACTATTGGAGTCTGGACACCACACTGGGAGTGCTCAGACTCCAGTCCTAGCATGAGCTTGACAGTTCCCCCCCCCTCCCATGCCACCTGCTTTTATGCTCAGATTTCCTCTAGTTTTCATCTGGCTGAGTAAACAGGCAGTATTATTAGCCAGCTAATTCAGGAAGTCTCTGGATGCATTATTATTTTGTGACACCTCCAAGGAGTCCAAAGACTCATTGAGGGAGTTCACCTGCTCTACAGCTCCCAGTTTCTATCATCTACACCAACGGAATCTACTGTACACCACCAGTATTTTTTGTCTGTAAATTGTGTGTGTCCTAAAGGACGCTTTGTCTCAATGCAGGATGAAAAACCTGAGTTTCCTGGAGAAAAACCCTGTTACTATCAGGTTCATTTCCATGTACTGTCTAGTAGCTGGCCCAGGAGAAACTGCTATACCTTCAAATGAAAGGCATGCTGGTTTCATGTGAGAAGAAAGGCAAAGACAGAAATTGCATATCTTACTCTGGATGTAAGTGGTTGTAAAGTGGCTACTACATGGTAGTAGCCACTTTACAACCCAATGAGCAGAGCAGTGGTGTTTTATCACTGCTCTGCATATTGGAGAGGTTAGGAAAAGCCATATACATGTACCATGTATACCCTCTTGCAAACTTCATGAAATGAAATGCAACATAAAAATTAGTAATATCTGAAGTGTATAAAAGGTATCTTATATTGTTTCACTTGTTTTGCTTTGTTTCATATCACACTCAGTATATCTTTGGGGATGTGGAAGACCATAGTGGTCACAAAGTAAATAGATAAATAAATAATTACTTCTTTTAACCTGTCTTTCAAATTTAGCTTGTGTCTGACTATTTTCTCCTTTGTTCTTGTTCATTTGCTGTTGTTATCTTTCTCTTTAAAAAAAAAGATTATTGCTGTTCTTTTTTTATATATAGCTAGAAAAGTGATTAACAAAAGGGCAGTTTTTACAAGAAGTAAACAAGTACAAAGTAGTACAAACTTATTGTTTGTACTTATTATTATTGTTTACGTAGCTACTTACTTTTGCCAGAATGAAGCCGTTGACTCTTTATTTTAGTAATTTAAATCTTATTTATTTTCTTATTATTCACCATATGAATAATAATTCAATCTGGCAATAACCTATAATAATTAAATCTCCTTTTATTGCTGCTCATAAATCATTCAGTATCACTTTTTTTCAACTATACTGTAGTCTCCTCCCCCCCCCTTTATTCGCATTCACAGGGGATACTTTCTAAGACCCCCAGTAGATACCGGAAACCGTGGTAGTAACAAATCATATATATACTATGTATTTTCCTATACATACCTATGATAAAATTTAATTTATAAATTAGGCACAGTAAGAGATTAACTACAATAACTAATAATAAAATATTGCCTTTAATGCATAGCATCATACATCTCTGCAAGGAGATGTGCTTTGCATTAGGGGGAAATACTAAGGAAAGTGATTGGATCTTACTCCACCTTTACTACGAGTTGCCTCAGACTTGAACTACGTTCAGACGCAAACTTGACTTATTTGTCTGTTTGCTTCTCTTGGGAAGAAAGGATTAAAACCTAGCTTATAAAATTGCTTGGTATCTTTAACATAGTCTATCCAAGTTAAAAAAACTTTCTACATAATAATAAAATAGAACACTTATAACAATATACTCTAATGAAAGATATATAAATGTGGTCTCTCTCTCCCTCTCTTTTTCAAAATACAATATCTTCTTGTATTGTACTCATCCTTCTATTTGTGATGATGTGAGATGATACAATGCCTATGTGATGAGATGAATGACTTAGCGTTAGGCTAGTATTGACCTTCTGAAGATATTTCAGAAAGAGGATCATCGAGCCAATGCGATGTTGATGGATGGATGTCAGGAGCAGCCGACGTTGATGGTTGGAGAACCTCGATAGCTGAAGGTTTTTTGACAAAACCTTTTGGAAGATCATTGTAATCGGAAGTTGTTGTCCCTTTCTTTTTAACTCATCAAAGTGTTGCTGCCTAGGTTGTAATCCTTCTGTGATCATACAGGTAACTCTAATGCTGCATTCCATACGAGAATCGTATTCCATATTCCATTTTGTCCTTTAAAGTCTGTGCAATTCGAAACACTTTGGCAAATTTGGGTAATGTCCACATTGCTGGTTCTGCTTCAGTTTCTTCTTCATCTTCCTCTGTAGATGGCGCCACAAGTTCTTCCACTTTTTCATCAAACATGTCGGCAAATCCTTCTTCACCAATTTGTCTTGCTGCGTGAATGATTTTCCTAACTTCTCCATCAATTCCTGGGAAGTTTTTAAAATCATTTATGACTTCACTCTATAAGTTCTTCCAGCAGGCATTTACAGTTTCTGGTTTTAATTCATCCATTGCAGCTAGCTTTGATGAATGTTATTGCATCAGCAATAGTGAATGATTTCATGGACTACATTATGTTCAGATTAGGGTCTGCATCAGTTGTTGATCAAATGCGATTAAATACCAAGGGCCTTGACAAATCGAATGATGGCCAGGTCAAGAGGCTGAAGTAATGAGGTTGTATTTTGGAAGTAAAACACAGCCTCTACATTTTTATAGTATATAGATTTAGAATGGTTAGGTGCATTGTCTATTATTAATATCACTTTAAATTCCAACCCTTCTTCTTCCAAGTATTTTTTCACTTTTGGGATGAAGCATTGGTGGAACCATTCCATAAACAAGATAGCTGCCACTGTGTTTTCTGATTATGTTGCCAGAACATGGGCAGGTAATATTTGTTCTTGTTTTTGAGAGCATGTGGGTTCTTCGCTCTGTACAATATGCCTGACTTTATCATATACCCTGCAGCGTTACCACATAGTACCTGAGTTAATCTGTTCTTCCATGTTTTATGCCCTAGTGCCTCTTTTGCACTTTTATGAATGTAGGTTCTATTGGGCATCTTCTTCCAGAAGAGCCTGGTTTCATCGCAGTTGAAGATTTTGAATGGTATCCTTTCTCTTTAATCAACCTCTTTGACTCTGCCGGAAATGGGGGAGCAGCAGCTTCTTCATCAGCAGACACAGCCTCCCCAGTAATTTTTACATTTTTCAGTCCAAACCTATTCCTGAATCTGTGTAACCATCCCTTACATGCAGTAAATGGATTGGTGTCACTCATTCCAGCGATCCCTTGCTGAAGTCTTCATATAGCCTCAATGCTTTCTAGCACAACCTGTTGCCATCAATCGGAACACATTTTTTGTTCATGTCTTCCACCCTTAAATTTAATGCCTTTTCCATCTTAACTACTTTGTTTGCTTACACTTGGATATAAAGGATGAAACTAATAATAAGTACTTATCACATACTGTGGCTGTAACTTTTGCAGTTTGAGGTGCGACAGCAAAAGTAGCACAAATTTCTTTTTCTTTCTTCAAAATTTCGCAGACAGAAGATTCGTACTTACCATAGATTTTAGCAACCTTAGCTTATGATTTTTTTTTTCTTTTCTTATTAAATCCAAACTTTCACCTTTTCACTTAAAGGAAGCACTTTACAGCTCCTCTTTGGTATATCCGAATTGCTAACACTTAACGCTTTGGGGCCATTAAGTAGTAAAATACTTCAAGGGTTAATTGAGCACAAGCACCGTGATACTGCAACAGTCGATCTGATAACCAAGACAACTACTAAGTGACTAATGGGTGGATAGTGTATATAGGGTGAATAAGCTAGACAAAGGGACAATTCAAGTCTTAGGTGGGACGGTGCGATATTTCACCACGCTACTCAGAACAGCAAGCATTTAAAACATATGAATTGTTTATTTTTAGAATTTTTCATTTAATATTTTCGGACCGGGGTTGACTGCAGATAGCGAACTCGCAGTGGGGGGGGGGGGGCATTACTGGATTTTCCTCACTTCTTTCATATCCTTCCATTAACCTCCCTACTGGCCAAGATGGATGAAATAGTGAGACCAAATTGCACATTTTATCCATATGATTCTGTAACACCTATTGAATTTTTATTCAATAGGTGTTACAGAATCATGTCCAGATTTAGCTGGACATCTATAGATGTCATGGCCGGTTGGAGGGGGGGGGGGTAATATTCACCAATCATTTAATTTAATTCTATGTATGTTCCATCTCATTTTTACCGGTGTGCTCATCCATTTAATTGCATTAACTTGTTTTCCTTCATACATACTTCTTTGCTTGCCAGCTCTTGTGTTTTCTTATTTACCTGCAGTAGTATTCCCATGTACATTGATGCTCATATTCTCTGGTATCCTTCTGCCTGAATGCTTAAAATTTTGCACTTTGCACTGAATTTTCTCATAATTTGTGTGTTATTATGAATTAACTTCCCCTTCCTCTTTATACTGTTAATCTGTTACTTCTGCTTACAAAAATGTTTAGTTTGATATTCATCCTCACTTCATTTGATATGAAGCTTTATTTCCAATTACAGGGAATAGTGATGATGATGGTGGCTTAGAAGATATACATGCAGGTGTGATTTGATTAAAATGTGTAAAAACATATCTAATTGTAGATTTTTACTTGCTTTTAAATTTACCTTATTTTGTACTTTATTCATTCTAAATCTATTAAAGTCCATGCTTTTTTTTATTATTATTAAATTTAAATGACAGTTATTATATTTGTTAATTTATATTTCTAAAAAAGTCTTTCTTCTTTTTTGTAATTAATGTTGATTGATATTTTCTAAGATATATCAACCAGGTGTATATAACGTGGCGCATAGTGTTACAACTACATTGGATGGAGAGATAGCAGTGCATGAGAATGAGGTTGAAGAGCTGTTGCATTACCTGGATAAGAATTTGGCAATAGGGATAGATGAAATATCAGCACGTATACTAAAGGAATGTTCAGCCAAAATAGGCTAGGCGTTTGATGTGATAGTTCTGTTTTACGAGGGTGATGCAAAATCTAGTGTGTCTGACTTATCAGTATCTGTGGTGTGCTGGTCAAGATTTTAGAGAAGTTAGCAAGAACTACAGCCGGGTTGCCAGTTTTCTCACTGGATGCACATTGCATGTGATGGCTGATGGTTCCTTATCTTTTAACTATACAACTAATGCTAGGATCCACAAGGTTCTGTTAAATTGTGAACGAAGCTATGTTATGTAATTTATTTTTTTTCATTCACATTTAACATTGCTTATTAAATATTAATCATGACTTATATAAAATTATTTATTATTCCTTAATTGAGAATTACTAAATAAATATTTAATTAAAACCTGACCTATTATTAGTTTATAAAATAATAAAATGTATAGAATTTTGTATAACCAAATATATATGGTGTAACGTAAAGTGTTATTTTATATTTAACTGTATACGTAATCAATAAGTTGAAGAAGTAGCTTAAATATTCTATTGTTCTTATTTGTGAAATATTTAATGTTATGTAATCACTCATGTAGCAGTAATATAGCATACATTACATTGGCGAAATGTTTACGCTTAGTCTATTGTCATGGAAACGCACGCGTAAACAACCACGAGTGGAGTAGAACGTGGCGTTCGAACGTAAGGGGGGAGTGAAGGTCATAGAGAATATAGAGAAAAAGGGTAAAGAGGAAGGAAGGTCATAGATAAGATAGAGAGGAGAGAAGAATTATTATTAAGCGAGTGAGGAGAGAGTTTTGCGGAACCAAGATTATAAAATCCTCAGGGCAGAAATTTATGAGTAAAGTGTTCGGAAGTGAACCTATAAGTAGTGAAACATAAAGTTTAATGTTATAAGCGAAATCTGCTGTTGTTATGAAGAAAGGTTGATGTCGTAATCGGATAAATAAAGAACTGGACATTCAATGAAAAATTCTGATTAGTTCCAGTTAGTCTAGGATTACGTCTTAATTCTGTGTTGCCCTGAGAAGAATATAATGAATTTATCTAGTTTCAGAAAAGTAAACAAGGAAAGATATCAGTGCCTTATTGATGTGTTTTTTTTAGAATAGTGAAGCGCAGTTAACAAAAGTTCAGTTAAAGCGTAGAAGAATTTTATTATGTGTGTTCCGCTAATGTAAATAAGTTAATTCATAAGTGTACTCGCAATAACTTGATGTACTGAAGATTTTATCTGGTAAGAGTAGTTGTATATGTTTGTCTATTCTAGCATTAACTGTAATAGATCTCTGATGCTCAAAGTCCGGAATAAGCTTGCTTGGAATATTGTCTACCTAGATTAGTGCCTGCTGTGAACTTAAGCATTGAACTGACAGATTTGTAGAGACTGACTGATTGTGAAGTTTGTTATTTTAATCTCAGTTAAGAAAATATGTGTTTTTGAAGTTGCAAATTGTTTTTGAGAATTTAGAACATCGAACTGGAATGAGAGACTTAGCGAGTTGTATTGAGTTTATTGTATTGTTTCATTTAAAAGTAGAATTATTGTACTTGTTATATATCATATATTAAATGTTTTATTTTGTTAATCTAAATATTGTGTTTGCCTGAATTCCTTATTATTGCACCGTTCATAAATATTCGAATCTTGCGGGAACCCCAAGTGGAATAGTAAATAATTCGGCCTAACCTAATGAGATGACTGTTAACTTAATTTAGAACTAATCCTACTATTTATATAGACTAATCTAAGAATAGGGTGGCGCAGTATAAATATAAATTTCCCTACTTTTGGATCGGTGATCATTTCGTAATTAGTTATTTTATTTATAAAAGTGAGTTGAATCTAGATGGTAAATTAGAACACACGACGAAAAAGGTCGTCACGACAAATGGCGCAGCAGTCGACAGGATGTGATTTAATTGATAGTAATTAAATTTAACAACTATAAGTTAAGAAATTGAATTTAGTTTTAGTGATAATAATCAAAGAAATGCTCCCTGAAATTTTAGAAAGTGAAATAATTAAATCACAGTGAACCGGTTATAATCTGGACTCAGGCAAAGATAAAAGTTTATTTAAAGTAGAAAGATTATTGTATTTATTGAGATAGTAATTTATTAATCACTATGGCTGTCACATCAAGCTCTGAAATGAATGACAGCGAATTCTTTCGTACGGTAAATCCGCAACAGGTTTTTCCCCAATATTCAGGTGAAGAATCAGATGATGTACTATTTTTCTTTACCTATGTTGAAAAACTTAGAGAAATTGCAGGTTGGACTGATTTTCAATTGCTAGTTTTAATTAGAAGCAAATTAGTAGGTAAAGCAAAAACATTTTTGCATTCTTCTCCAATACTTCGAGAGACTTTTGAGTATTCTAAATTTAAAGAAACTTTATTGTCTCAATTTTGTAAACTTAGAAGTGTAGGTCCTAACTTATGGAAATTGCAGAAAATTGTTCAAAAGGATAAAGAGACTGTTACTGATTTTCACAATCGGTTATTAACATTGGCCAACAGTTTGAATATTACTGGTGAAGATAAACCTCACTTAGATTGGGCTGTGTTCCAACAATTTAGACAAGGTGTCAGGCAAGAATTAAGAGAAACAGCCTACAAGAAGAAAATTTCTACTTTGGAAGAGTGTCTCAAAAGTGTTAAGGAAAAAGAACAAATATTAGGAGACCTTTATCTCTCAAACAATGCAAGTCTTGTGAATATTGTGAATAAGACTGATAGTTCATTCAACCAATCAGAAATAGAAAGGAGAAGTAAAGTTGAAAAAGGAAAAGCAAAGAATATTGGAGAAAACTCAAGTAATGTTAATTGTATAACTGAAAGTAAGGAACAATTTGACAAGAAACTGATGACAGAAGTGAAATCCCTAATTCACCAGGAGGTGAATAAGTTAAATCAACCAATAATGGATAGTCTTAATGAAGTTGTGAGACAGTTATCAGCTATTACTTTGAGATCTCAAGAAAATCAAGACCCCACTACAAATAAAATTAATGAGATGGTCAAACATGAATTTGAAAAACAAAGTCAACCTATTTTAAGTACTTTAGATAAAGTGATGCGAGGATTAAATGATGTCAGACAACAAATGTCTGCTATTCCTCAATCCAAGACAGAGATAAAGCAAGGAAATCCTGTTAAATGTTACAATTGCAACAAAGTTGGACATTATGCCAGGAACTGCTTCCATAACAAGGAAGACTACTACAACAACAGATGGAACTCAAAATGTGGATATGTGAACCACAGGAGAAATAAAAGAATTCAGAATTATCAAACATCTAATGAGAGAATGATGAGAATTAGAGGTGATATCCTGGGCTCCAAATGTGACATCTTATTAGATACAGGATGCAATGCCTCTACCATCAGGATGGATTATTTCCTAACATTAAAGAACAAACTGTGGAAGAGCACTGCCAAGCTGAGACAACCTGTAAGGATTACTTCTCTCTCAGACTCAAACTTTATGGCATATGAAAAGCTTCGAGCTAGAATATACCTACCAGAATTTGGACTGTACGTGTGGCAAGACCTACTTGTTGTCCCCACTACCTCCAATCTAAGTTCTCACATTATCTTGGGAACAAACTTCCTAGCAAGATATCAATTTTCTTGTGACTTTTCTAAGAAAGAAATAACCCTGATGAACAAAAGGAGATATATCAGAAGAAATGAAATTCATGATTGTGATAAGACTAGGTATCAAACAAAACAATTTAGATTGCCACTTGAATCAGGACCATCTACTGAAGAAAAATCAGCTGTGAATCAATCATCTAATAGAGATAGTGGTGATAACTCTCATGTACACATTCAATCTGATACTCCTCTTCTTACTGATGAACCAAAAGTAGTAGTGACAAAGCCCAAATCAGAAGTTACCACTTATAGCAAACTAAAGGTTGAAGTCAATTTTGGTAAAATGTCTAATCTATATCATAGAACAAACCACCAAGTTCTGAGACAACAAAAACTTAATTCTAATAATGGAAAACGTGAATTTAATTCAAAAGAGAGAATCCTATACTACAAACTTAGAAGACATGCAGAAATTGATAATAATAGTAATAAGAGAATTGATGATAATGTGAAAGAGAATAAAGGCACAAAACATAATGAGGAACCAAGTTTCAGTAAAACTTGGTATTACTTGAGAAAACGAAAAGCAAATATGTAATCCAGTTTTTTTTTTTTTTTAAAGGAGCCTAGTGTCAAAAGAAAAATTTTTCTTATGATAAAAATTTTTCAAAGAAAGGGTGAGCCTATGTTAAATTGTGAATGAAGCTATGTTATGTAATTTATTTTTTTTCATTCACATTTAACATTGCTTATTAAATATTAATCATGACTTATATAAAATTATTTATTATTCCTTAATTGAGAATTACTAAATAAATATTTAATTAAAACCTGACCTATTATTAGTTTATAAAATAATAAAATGTATAGAATTTTGTATAACCAAATATATATGGTGTAACGTAAAGTGTTATTTTATATTTAACTGTATACGTAATCAATAAGTTGAAGAAGTAGCTTAAATATTCTATTGTTCTTATTTGTGAAATATTTAATGTTATGTAATCACTCATGTAGCAGTAATATAGCATACATTACATTGGCGAAATGTTTACGCTTAGTCTATTGTCATGGAAACGCACGCGTAAACAACCACGAGTGGAGTAGAACGTGGCGTTCGAACGTAAGGGGGGAGTGAAGGTCATAGAGAATATAGAGAAAAAGGGTAAAGAGGAAGGAAGGTCATAGATAAGATAGAGAGGAGAGAAGAATTATTATTAAGCGAGTGAGGAGAGAGTTTTGCGGAACCAAGATTATAAAATCCTCAGGGCAGAAATTTATGAGTAAAGTGTTCGGAAGTGAACCTATAAGTAGTGAAACATAAAGTTTAATGTTATAAGCGAAATCTGCTGTTGTTATGAAGAAAGGTTGATGTCGTAATCGGATAAATAAAGAACTGGACATTCAATGAAAAATTCTGATTAGTTCCAGTTAGTCTAGGATTACGTCTTAATTCTGTGTTGCCCTGAGAAGAATATAATGAATTTATCTAGTTTCAGAAAAGTAAACAAGGAAAGATATCAGTGCCTTATTGATGTGTTTTTTTTAGAATAGTGAAGCGCAGTTAACAAAAGTTCAGTTAAAGCGTAGAAGAATTTTATTATGTGTGTTCCGCTAATGTAAATAAGTTAATTCATAAGTGTACTCGCAATAACTTGATGTACTGAAGATTTTATCTGGTAAGAGTAGTTGTATATGTTTGTCTATTCTAGCATTAACTGTAATAGATCTCTGATGCTCAAAGTCCGGAATAAGCTTGCTTGGAATATTGTCTACCTAGATTAGTGCCTGCTGTGAACTTAAGCATTGAACTGACAGATTTGTAGAGACTGACTGATTGTGAAGTTTGTTATTTTAATCTCAGTTAAGAAAATATGTGTTTTTGAAGTTGCAAATTGTTTTTGAGAATTTAGAACATCGAACTGGAATGAGAGACTTAGCGAGTTGTATTGAGTTTATTGTATTGTTTCATTTAAAAGTAGAATTATTGTACTTGTTATATATCATATATTAAATGTTTTATTTTGTTAATCTAAATATTGTGTTTGCCTGAATTCCTTATTATTGCACCGTTCATAAATATTCGAATCTTGCGGGAACCCCAAGTGGAATAGTAAATAATTCGGCCTAACCTAATGAGATGACTGTTAACTTAATTTAGAACTAATCCTACTATTTATATAGACTAATCTAAGAATAGGGTGGCGCAGTATAAATATAAATTTCCCTACTTTTGGATCGGTGATCATTTCGTAATTAGTTATTTTATTTATAAAAGTGAGTTGAATCTAGATGGTAAATTAGAACACACGACGAAAAAGGTCGTCACGACAGTTCTATATTCTCATCCATCTGGTTTCTTCTATACATCAATGACCTGCTCCAGTTGACCACCAGTCCAATACAAAGTTTTGCGCACTACATTCCTTCTTCTCACTTGACAGACCTTGCACCAAATAAACCACCACAACTCACAGAGCAAAAACTTCTGCAAGCCCAAATTCTGCTCTTCAAACCATTCTTTTTATTATTATTTCGGGTAACTCCAGGAGTCCTTAGACTCATCGAGGGAGGCCCTAAACATCATGTCCACACAGCTATGCGATTACATTCTCACAGTATCTATCATACCTTGCCTTGAACTCGTTCACTGTCATAGCACCCACAACAGACTCTGGCAGCTTATTCCACTCATTTACCACTCTAAAAGTAAAGAACCCAGCTCTAACACCCCTGCTAACCACACTCTTGCCCAGCTTCCATAGGTGTCCCCCTAGTTCTCCCACCACCAGTCCTGATCTCAAAAATATCCTCTGAATTAATCCTATAGAATCCCTTTAGCAATTTGAATGTCTCAATCATATCTCTCCTCCTCCGCCTATCAACTAGTTTCTGCAACCCACAAATCTTCAACCTGTTCTCATATGGTTCATTCCATAGACCTGTTATCATCTTAGTCACTTGCCTCTGGATCCTCTCCACCTCCTCCCCATCAAGAAGGAACCGAGGTGACCAAATCTGGGCACAGTAGTCGAGATGAGGTCTTATCAAGGCTCGGTACAGAGGTACAATAACTTGCTTGTCTCTGCTTGTCAAGGTATTTTTCAACAACCAAGTGAGTTGATGAGCTGATTTAGCTACTTTTGCAATGTGCCCCCTAAACTTCATCTCCCTATCCACCAACACTCCCAAATCCCTGGCCTCGCCAATCTCCTGGAGTACAGTTCCACCAATGTGGTATATTGCTGCTAATCTTTTCACCCCAAAATGCATAACCTTACATTTTGTCACATCAAATTGATACACATTCTCCTTAGCCCAGAACTCCAATCTATCTAAGTCATCCTGCAAGACTTTGACATCTTCTGCATTCACTATTGCCCTACCCAACTTTGCATCATCAGCGAACAAATGAATTGTTCCACTTAGATCCTTCCCTATATCGTTAATGAACAGATCAAACAGCAGTGGTCCAAGAACAGAACCCTGCGGCATACCACTAGTCACAGGCCGTCTTTTGGGCTCTACTCCTGAATAAACTACTCTTTGATATCTCTCCATCAACCAACCACCTATCCATCTCACCAACCCTATATCCATTCCCATATGTTGTAGTTTACGGATTAGTATTCCATGTGGTATCCTGTCAAACGCATTTGCCAGGTCTAGCAGTATCACTGTAAACCCATTTCCCTTATCCAGTTCAACCATCACCTTGTTATAAAACTTGAACAAGTTACTGAAGCATGATCTACTCTTCACAAAGCCATGCTGTCCCCTGTACAGTATCTCGTTTTCATCAGTCCATTCCTGTATTTTTCCCTTGACTACTTTCTCCAAGACCTTGACAACGACTCCTGATATGCTGATCGGTCAGTAATTTGCAACCGTAGTCTTGGATCCTCCTTTATGCAGTGAAACTATTTTCCCCTCTTTCCACACCTTCGGGACTAAACCAGACCTGAGACTCAGATTAAACAACATGGTCAAGGGTACTGATAATTCTTTAGCCGCTTCACGCAAGACCCATGCCGGTATACCATCCAATCCCACAGATGTGTTCACATTAAGGTTCTGTAATAGACTAGTCACCTCCACTTCATTCATCACTATTCCCATATAAACTAATGGTTCCTTCATTTTTTCAATGTCACCACCTGGATGATATGCTTTTGCAAAGTGCGCGCTCAGTAACTCCACTATATCGACTGATTCAGTGACCTCCTTACCATCATCATTCCTTAAAATCATTTTGCCGTGTACAGTTTTTTTTTGCTTGCAGTATATTGAAAGTGCTGTTTGGGATTCTCTTTTGCTTGCAAAGCTAGTTTCCTTTCATAATCCGCTTTTGCTTTTTTTACCACACTCGTTACCTTTCTGACCTGCACTTTATACCGTTCGTGTGCCTGCAGGTCACCCCTTTCTTTAAATTCCCTCCACAGTTGTTTCTTTTTTTGCACATTCTTTGATGGGACTGAGATAACTTTGTCAATTTCAATGGTGCAAAACTCAGTTCTGCTATATTTCTCACAAAAAAAAGAACCATGTTATCCCAGTCTTACCTTTGACAATACCCAAATATCTAGGCAAAATGAGATCTTTCTTTCTCCCCTTAGGGAATTACCTTGACTTGAAGACTCTCTTGACATGGACACATTATCACCCGTGCCCCTTGGTATCCAAAAAAATTAGATTTTATTAGGATTCCTCTTTCATTCAAGGCATTACTTTACCCCTGAACAGCTATTAACCTTGTACAAGTAACAAATTCGCCCAGCCATCAACTACTGCTCACACATCTGCGGAGGTGCTCCTAAGAGCAAAAATACTTGGTACAATACAGAAGAGAGAATTAAGACTGATTAACGATTCATCTCTTACCAACTCACTCCTACCACTCTCACACAGGTGTCTAGTATCTACTGCATGCTTCTTCTATAGATATTTCCATGATAAGTATTCAACAGAGCTATCCTCAATAACTCCCATTCTCTCTCTATCAAATCCATTGAAACACATTCAACTAGCATCTCTTCAGTCAAACTCCATACTCATAGAACAAGTTTCTCCTCCATTTCTACTGCTGCTATATTGTGGTTCAGCCTTCCCATACATGGTACTAATGTATTATAGGTTGACCAACCAACCTCTCATGCATGGGTCCAACCTTAAAAAAAAAAAAAAAAAAACCCTCTTTTAGAGGTGTTATATTAAAATGTGATCTCTTTGATGTTCCAAATGAGGAGTTCAGAGCTTCAAGATCAAATTTACAAATATGAAGTGCATCTTAATACATTGGGATGTTGACCTGTTTTCAACCAGGAATATCATACTTTTGACAGACTCTAAATATTCAACATATATAAATCTTGCTCTTCAAAGAGACCTAAATGTAACAACTGTGAGATGAGGGCCATCTTACCTACTGCTGATAAACAAGATAAAGATGGAACAAGATATCTCATATCAGGATGCAAAGAAATCTACTGCCCCTGAAATCTACTATCTACTCATGCTAAGGTGGCAGTTAATAAAATATGAAAGAATATGAGAAATATTAGCTAGCAAAGTTTGGTTGATTGGTAGGGCCTCTGCTACTAATGGCTCACGCAGAAAGTTAAGCAAGTTTGAGCATGGTTAGTAGTTGGAAGGGATCGATTATTCGATGCTGTTGGCAGTCTGCTGAGGACTGGCCATTCTCACAGGGTTAAATTTGGGCACGTGGGGACAATGACAATGAGAAATATAAAAAAAAAATATAAAAGTGATACAAACCCATAATACTTGTCCCACCATCTGATAATTTCAGAATACCTGAACTTCATGATTGAGAGTGCTTTTCTCGGTTGTCCAAATCTAGTGCATTAATCATCTGACCTATTATAATGTCACTTGTAAAGTGCTTCCACTAAATGTTAATCTACTTGTCAAAAAAAAAAAAAATCGTTTCAAGAACAACAACAGAAATTTTCCAGACACTCCACAAAAAAAAAAAAAAAAATGATTATTATTATGGATATTATTTCTGGGAAAACTCCCATGTTATTATTACTGTTCTTTATATGTGTACTCCGTAGAGTCAAAAGACTCTTCGCAGGAGACTCACTCTATCCATTAACACAATACCTATCATTCATCTCCTTAAACCTATTCATTGTTGGAGTGCTCACCACTACCTGTGCCAATTCACTCCACTCATTTACCATTCTCCAAGTAAAAAACCTAGTCTCTACATCCTTAACCACATTCTTAGACAACTACCAAGTGTGATCCCTAGTTTTCCTCCTACTCTATAATGTATTGAAAACTTTCTTTTGTGCCAATCTTATAAATCTCTTTAGTAACTTATAAGTTTCTATCATATCTCTTCTTCTCCACCTATCAGCTAAACTCTGCAAACCCACACACCATATCCTCATAGGGAACATTCCACAGACCCATCACCAGCTTGATCACTTGGTTTTGAATTCTCTCCACACCACCAGCTCCCAATTCCCAAGAAATGCAGGTGACCTAATCTGTGCACAGTAGTCAACCTATAATTTGGCTATATGTTGACTACTGTTCACAGATTTGGTCACCTGCATTTCATAATAGGGAGGTTATAAAGAAGGATAATAACCTCCCTATCTTTACTTGTCAGTGTGTTCTTCAAGTGATCCCTGAGCTGTTTGGCCAACTCGTGCAAAATGTCCAACCATCACTCCCTAGATCCCTAGCCTAATCAGTTTCCTGTAAACTAGTACTATCAATATGATACAAAGTGTGTACACCTTTCATCCCAAGGTGCATTACCTTACATTTTACAACATTGAATTTACAACCATTGTCCTTGATCCATGCTGTCAATTTATTTAAATCATCCTGTAAGATATCTACATCACCTCTATTTACTATTATTATTATTATTATTGTTCCGGGCAACTCCAAGGAGTCGACAGACTCATCGAGGGAGGCCCTAACATCATGTCAAGAACAACTATTCGACATTCACACAGTATCTATCATACCTTGCCTTGAACTCATTCACGGTCGTAGCACTCACAACAGACTCTGGAAGCCTATTCCACTCATTCACTACTCTCCAAGTAAAAAACCTAGCTCTAACACTCTTGTCAACCACGCCCTTGCCCAGCTTCCATTCATGGCCCCTGGTCCTCCCACCACCAGTCATATTTTCAAAAATATCTTCTGGATCAATCTTATAGAAACCCTTCAGTAATTTGAATGTCTCAATCATATCACCCCTTCTTCGCCTATCGACCAATTTCTGCAACCCACAAATCTTCAACCTATTCTTATAAGGTTCATTCCACAGACCTGCTATCATCTTGGTCACTTCTCTCTGGATCCTCTCCGCTTCCTCCCCATCACGAAGAAACCCTGGTGCCCATAACTGGGCACAGTAGTCCAGATGGGGTCTTATCAAGGCTCGATATAGAGGAACAACAACTTGTTTGTCTCTGCATGTTAAAGTATTTTTCAGAAGCCAAGTGATTTGGTGAACTGTTTTAGTCACTTTTGCAACGTGCCCCCTAAACTTCAATTCCCTATCCACCAACACTCCCAAATCCCTGGCCTCATCAATCTCCTGGAGTATGGTTCCACCAATGCGATATACTGCTGCTATTCTTTTCATCCCAAAGTGCATAACCTTACACTTTGGCACATTAAATCGACATCCATTTTTCCTAGCCCAGTCCTCCAAACTATCCAAATCATCCTGTAAAATTTTGACATCCTGTGCACTCATAATTGCTCTACCCAACTTTGCATCATCAGCAAACAAGTGAACACTTCCTCTCAAATCCTTTCCTATATCATTGATGAACAAATTGAAAAGCAGTGGTCCAAGAACAGAGCCCTGTGGCACTCCACTAGTCACAAGCCGTCTTTTAGACTCCACTCCTGAATAAACCACTCTCTGGTATCTCTCCTTCAACCACCCTCCTATCCATCTCACCAACCCTATATCTATCCCCATCTGCTCCAGTTTACTGATTAGGGTTCTATGTGGTATCCTATCAAAAGCCTTGGCAAGGTCCAGTAGTATTACTGTAAACCCATTACCCCTATCCAGTTCAGCCGTCACTGTGTTATAAAACGTGAGCAAGTTACTGAGGCATGATCTACCCTTCACAAAACCATGTCGTCCCCCATACAACATCCCATTTTCATCTATCCAATCCTGTATTCTTTTCTTGACTAATTTCTCTAGGACCATGACAATGATTCCTGATATGCTAATCAGTCGGTAATTTACAACAGCAGTCTTGGAACCACCTTTATGCAGTGGAACTATTTTCCCCTCTTTCCACCCCCTCTGGACTAACCCAGACCCGAGACTCAAACAAAATGGTCAAGGGTACTGACAATTCTTTAGCTGCTTCTTGTACATGCTGTCGCAGATAGTTATCTCTTAATAACCGCATAAAATCCAATTCCTTCCTCCCGTGTTCCTCTCCTTACTTCAATCAATGCGACCATAGTTGAAATCTCCCATAATAATTACCCTTCTTCCACTCATTTCTTCTATTTGCTTGTGCATACTGTCACCACCATCTTTTCCATCACCTGGTCTATAACAGCACCCAATTGTATATTTAGTTCTGCTCGCCACAATCTCACACCAAATGGCCTCAAATGTGCTCTTTTCTCTATCCTGCAATTCATTCTATTCTCCTTGGCTGTAGCTCATCAGCTATCATCAACAATACTCCTCCCCCCATTTTATTCTCCCTGTCATTCCTGAACACACTATATCCATCACATTCAATCCCACTAGCTATATCATCTACAGTCAGCCATGTTTCACTAATACCAATAACCTGTGGTCTGGAAGTGCCAACCATGGCCAAAAACTCTTCCTTCTTGTTCCTAATACTCCTAGCATTAGTGTACATGAATTTAAGGCCCCCCATTAGCCCCATCCCTACCTTGATGCCTTATATTAACTATCCCACTCAGATTTGTTGTCCTTATTTGCTCGGGCATATTATATTCATTCTTACATTCAACTGCCTCCCTAAGGACTGTATATCCACTCCCGCCCCTTAATAAATCTAGTTTCCCTGAATTTGCACATCCACCACATTCAGCAACACTTTCTCAAGTCTTCCTACACCGTAACCATTCAAATGCAAGCCATCCATCTTACATAGATCCTTTCGCCCATCGAACTCACTCCACACATCCACAAAATCCACACCACTCGTCATACATAACCCACGCATAAAGTCATTCACAATTATCGCCCTCCTTATAAACATTTCACTCATACCGTGGCAAAAGACTAATCATTCTAACTCTCTCACTCTTTTCTTAAAGAAGAAAAGAAGCTACCTCAAACAATTCATTCAGGTCTTCTATCATTTCCATTTTGTCTCCTTTCAAATCATTTGTACCTGCCACAACAATCATTTCTTTCACCCTTTCCTTTTGCTCTCTAATAGACTCAGTCACATCCTTTATGGTCGCACCAGGTTGGTACGATTTTGTCAAATCCTCTACTCTCACACCTCGTACTAATGAGTCTCCATACAGCACTCTATCCTTCATTTTGTTCATGTTCACACTCATACGTCCATTTTTCCTGTCATACTTTTTATTATTGGCTGGTTCATTCAGTCGACTTTTGCTCATATGCTCTAGCTGCTGTTTTGCCCTTTGTATCGCACCATTCAACAACACGATCTCACTCATTGCGTCTATCTCATCTTTTTTATTCTCAGTAAAACCATTAATACTATCATTCACACTTTCTACATTCACACTCTCACAATTCTCTGGTACAACCTCGCTGTTTCTTGTCATATCCCTATTTTCTTCATTCTGAAGTTTGACAAAAATATCACACTCACGATCCGAAATACTCTTCAATTTCTCATTCTCCCTACATTTTCCACACACATTCACTCCTTTATTATCATCTAACCACACTCCGCAAAGCGTACATTTCGCAGCTAGTACACTGAATCATCTCTTTTATGCTACCGTTCTTTGATAAAGATGGCAAACCATCATTACTGGCCGCCATTTTCCTTCGTACTGGAGCCATACTTACTCGAAACGTATTTTATCAAATTATAAATTATAACACACAAAAAGATGCACTAAGAGATGCAAGGCAAACAAAACTACGCAATATTAAATAAATTTATCAACGATAACGAAAAATAATACTTATCTTATCCGGAGCTTTCACGAACACTCATTCCTTAGTTTTGCATCGTGGCAAACAACTGATTATCACCCTTCAAATCTTCTGATATATTATTAATGCACAAATTAAGTAGTGGCTGTTGTACAGAGCCCTGAGGTACTCCACTAGTCAACCTCATTTGCCTTGATTCCACTCCACCATACACCACTCTCTGATGCTTTTCTATGCCACTAGCCTCATTTGCACTCCAACTTATGCAATAGTTTTCCATGTGATATTCTGTCAAATGCCTTTGCAAAGTCCAGCCATATCATAATGTAGCCATTTCCCTTATCCAATTCTACTGTCACCTTATTATGAAATGTGAATAAATTACTGAGGCAGGACCAATCTTTTACAGAGTCATAATGCCCCCTATAGAGTATCATATTTCTATCCACTCATTCCTGAATTTTACATTCAACCATCTCAAATCCCTGATCCCTTCCATCACGTGCTGCTTCAGGTAATTATTCCTTAGTAACTGTATAAATTCCATTTCCATTTTGCCATATGCCCTTTCCACCTCCTAATCTATATCACCATAGCTGAAGTCGTCAATGATAATTGCTCGGCCTGCACTCGTTGTGCTAATTGGCTGATGCATGTCATCCGCATCTTCTTCTTCTGGACCCCCCCCAGGTCTATAGCAGCAACCAACAATATATTTTGTACTATTGGCCTCTATCTCACACCAGGCAGCCTCAAACAAACCATTTCCATCAAATCTACAATCTTCTTTAACTTCTACTTTTGTTGGTTGAAGTTCTTCAGCTGTCATTAATAATTCCCCTCCTCTTGCCTTATTTCATCTATCTTCTCTGTAAATACAATATCATTATTATTATTATTATCCCGGGCAACTCCAAGGAGTCGACAGACTCATCAACGGAGGCCCTAACATCATGTCAAGAACAACTATTTGACATTCACACAGTATCTATTATACCTTGTCTTGAACTCATTCACGGTCATAGCACCCACAACAGACTCTGGAAGCTTATTCCACTCATTCACCACTTTCCAAGTAAAAAACCTAGCTGCCAGAGGCTTGTTAACCACATTCTTACCCAGCTTCAATGCATGGTCCCTATTTCTCCCAACACCAGTCCTATTTTCAAAAATATCTTCTGGATTAATCTTATAGTAACCCGTCAGTAATTTGAATGTCTCAATCATATCATCCCTTTTCCACTTTATCGACCAATTTTTGCAACCCACAAATCTTCAACCTGTTCTCATAAGGTTCATTCCACAGACCTGCTATCATCTTGGTCACTCGTTTCTGGATCCTCTCCACTTTCTCCCCATCACGAAGAAACCCTGGCACCCATAATTGGTCACAGTAGTCCAGATGGGGTCTTATCAAGGCTCAATACAGAGGAACAATAACTTGTTTGTCTCTGCATATTAAAGTATTTTTCAGAAGCCAAGTGATTTGATGAGCAGATTTAGCCACTTTTGCAATGTACCCCCTAAACTTCAATTACCTATCCACCAACACTCCCAAATCCCTGGCTTCATCAATCTCCTGGAGTACGGTTCCACCAATGTGATATACTGCTGCTATTCTTTTCACCCCAAAATGCATAACCTTACACTTTGCCACATTAAATTAACATCCATTTTTCCTAGCCCAGTCCTCCAAACTATCCAAATCATCCTGTAAAATTTTGACATCCTGTGCACCCACAATTGCTCTACCCAACTTTGCATCATCAGCAAACAAGTGAACACTTTCTCTCAGATCCTTTCCTATATCATTGATGAACAAATTGAAAAGTAGTGGTCCAAGAATAGAGCCCTGCAGCACACCACTAGTCACAAGCCGTCTTTTAGATTCAACTCCTGAATAAACCACTCTCTGGTATCTCTCCATCAACCACCCTCCTATCCATTTCACCAACACTATATCCATCCCCATCTGCTCCAGTTTACTGATTAGGATTCCATGTGGTATCCTGTCAAAGGCCTTGGCAAGGTCCAGTAGAATCACTGTAAACCCATTACCCTTATCAAGTTCAGCCGTCACTGTGTTATAAAACATGAGCAAATTACTGAGGCATGATCTACCCTTCACAAAACCATGTTGTCCCCCATACAATATCCCATTTTCATCTATCCAATCCTGTATTCTTTTCTTGACTAATCTCTCTAAGACCTTGACAATGATTCCTGATATGCTAATCGGTCGGTAATTTACAACAGCAGTCTTGGAACCACCTTTATACATTGGAACTAATCCCCCCCCCCTCTTTCCACCCCTCAGGACTAACCCAGACCCGAGCCTCAAACAAAATGGTCAATGGTACTGACAGTTCTTTAGCCGCTTCTCGTACGACACGAGCTGGTATACCATCCAATCCCACAGATGTATTGACATTGAGGTTATGCAATAGACTACTCACCTCTACTTCATTCACCACAATTCCTGTATAATCTACTGGTACAGTCATTTCTGCAATGTCACCACCTGGATGATATATTCTTGCAAAGTGCTCACTCAGTAACTCAACTATATCAACTGATTTAGTTACCTCCCTGCCATCGGCATTCTTTAAAATCATTCTGCCATATACATTTTTCCTTTTACTTGCAACATATCGAAAAAACTGTTTAGGATTCTCTTTAGCATACATGGCCAATGTTCTTTCGTAATCCTTTTTTGCTTTTCTTACCACACTTGTTACCCTTCTGGCCTGCGCTTTATACCGTTCTTGTGCCTGCCGGTCACCTTTCTCCTTAAATTCCCTCCATAGTTGTTTCTTTTTTTGCAGCTCAAGCTTAATGGTGTTATTCATCCATTTAACCCCTACTTGATTTATTATTCGGACTCTTGGTATACAGTCAACCATTGCCTCCTGCAAACACTTCTTAACTGCCTCCCATGCACTATTAACTTCTAGTCCTTGCAGTTGTACATGCCATGGCACTGAACCAATCAAACTCCTAAGCTTGTCATACTTTCCAGCCCGATAATTCCACATGTACCCTGTCTTAATTGCAAATTCCCCACCTTTAGCCACCTCCCAAGTCAAGACCCTATGATCACTCTCACCAATTGGTGGCAATGTGGTCATATTTGTTACAGCCAAATCCTCAGATGCAATTACTAGGTCAAGCACTCTCTGACCCCTAGTATTTTCCATTACATGCTGTCGCAGATAGTTATCTCTTAATAACCGCATAAAATCCAGTTCCTTCCTCCAGTGTGTCTTCTCCTCACTCCAATCAATGTGACCATAGTTGAAATCTCCCATAATAATTACCCTCCTTCCATTCATTTCTTCTATTTGCCTATGCATACTATCCCCACCATCTATTCCATCACCTGGTCTATAGCAGCACCCAATTGTATATTTTGTTCTGCTAGATTCTATCTCACACCAAACAGCCTCAAATGTGTTCTTTTCTCTATCCTGCAATTCAACTTCTATTCTCCTTGGCTGTAGCTCATCAGCTATCATCAACAATACTCCTCCCCCCATTTTATTCTCCCTGTCATTCCTGAACACACTATACCCATCGCATTCAATCCCACTAGCTATATCATCTACAATCAGCCATGATTCACTAATGTCAGTAACCTGTGGTCTGGAAGTGCCAACCATGGCCAAAAACTCTTCCTTCTTGTTCCCAATACTCCTAGCATTAGCTTACATGAATTTAAGGCCCCCATTAGCCCCATCCCTACCTTGATGCCTTATATTAACTATCCCATTCTGATTTTTGTCTTTATTCGCTTAGGCATATTATGCTCATTCATACATTCAACTGCCTCCCTAAAGTCTGTATATCTACTCCCCTCCTCCTTAATAAATCTAGTTTCCCTGATTTTGCACATCCACTACATTCAGCAATATCCATTACGTTCTATTCCTATAACTGCACAGTTCTCTGACAACCACGTCTTGCAGATGCCAATAATTTTTGCCGAAGTTGAGTTGACCAATGCTAAATACTATTCTCCATTATTTCTGATACTTCAGGCATTCATGTTCTTGCATTTCAACATCCCTTAAGCCCACAGTGATCCTTTTATGATGTCATTACCTGTCCATTCAGATTTGAAACCTGAGAAACTGCACCTAGCTCTTTACAATCATTCCTGCACTCATACTAATCTATTCCCAAGGGTGGCTATTTCTGCACAATCATTACTGCAACCACACTCATTTGTCCCAGGGATGGTTAGGCACATGCTTGATTGCTTCCTCCATAATATCTCTAGTTTTTCCAGTTTTACTTCCTATCTCTCACTGAACAACACTTTCTTCAAGCACCTAACTCCTGTATATGCCTGATGAACTAAGGGCAGTTCATCAAGCATATACAGGTCCTTACATCTGTCAAATTCACTCCATACATCTATAAACTGCATGCCATTCTCCCTGTACAATCTTCTCATTGACTCATTGTCAATCATGGCCCTTCTTCTCAATTTTGTCCTATCATACTAAGGCAGCAGATTACGGTCTTTACTTTTTTACTCTTCATTTTTGCCTCTTATAACAACACTTTCATATCTTCTCTCATTGCATATTTCTCACCTTTCATATCATTTGTGCCTGTGAAAAAAATTAACTCTTTCACTTCTTCACACCTGGAAAACATGCTATGGGGATTCAGTCACATTAAGTATACCCCTCATGCTCAAATCCCAATACAATACTATCTCTTTTCTCTTGATTTCTCACAATTTTATGCTTTTCCCATTCACTCTTTTTTTCATTCCTGCTGTCCTTCTGTACTACCAGATGCTAATTGGTCACTTGAGCTCCTCTGAAGGAGTTCATATAAGCATGCAGTTTCTTTCTGCACTGGTATCTCATCATCCACATTATTTCATGTACTATCATTCACTGCTTCTGCTACATTCTCCTCAATACTTTCACAATCCTGCCTTATATCCATAATATCAGTCACTTCATTTTCTTTTTACTCCCAAACGACTCGCATTCTTTTACACTGCTTATAAAACATTTCCGACAAATATTCTCTTTCACTCTCTGTACTTCCATCCATACTTCCCAAAGTTAATTGACAAACAAAAGCTTTCCAAGAAAGCTCTGATTTCTTGGAAACTGTATCAGTCTACAAGCCGAAAGAATAGGAAAGTTCTTACAGTGGAACTGTTATGGAAAAGAAATGTTTCAAACCCAGTTAGGATCCCACCTAAAGGACAAAACTAGAGATAAACTTGCTCATGGAGAAGCCACCATCTTTGTAGGCTTAACATTATCCATCTTAGTATTACTCTGGAAGCAATCACTATCTGCCTCTCAGTGGTATTTCTTTTTACAGTATGTTCCATTTATTTACCACAGATCCTGAGTTATTTCGGATCAATCCTGACTATTTTATATTTACAACTGCCTCATCCAATACATCTTATCACTTACTTTAATTTAACTCCTCTCTCTCTCTCTCTCTCTCTGGGATAATGGCAATACAAATGGTCAAGTCGTAGTTGTTAAGTATAAACATAGAAATAATGATATTGTGCTACTTAATGATGGGAACAATACCCATTTATATGTCCACCTGTTTGTATTCTGTTTTTTTTTTATTTAATTTAATTTAATTACATTTTTTTTCTTTTTTTTATATGGATATGCTTATGTCACAGCCTAGAGGTGTAGCATACTAAGACTTCTATTATCTAGGTGAGGGAGGGTCATATTTTTTATTAAAAGCTTTCTTTTTAGGTTAATCTTCCAAGTCTGAGTGGGAAGCACATTATCTTAGTCATACTACTAAGAAGAGGTTGCTACCCTAAGGCTCAGTCTTAAATGTGGCACTTTTTGCTGTTAGAGTAAACTCAGTCACCATCTAATTTTCTCTCACAGTTGGCAGTGTGCTGTGGTGATCTTACACTTTATTATTCTTATAACACGAGGGTCATCGAAAGACATTTTCAACTTGCAGTTGATCAAGAATGGTCTCAAGTCCATGCTTCTTGATTAGAGAGTACTCTTCTGTGGTTGGATTCTCTCTATCACTAAGGTGTACGAATAGCTGCTAGTGCATGTCACAACATTGCCCATTCAAAGTCTTTATGCCAAAGCAAATGAACATGCTGTCTCACTTTAATGAAAGCAGTGGTTACTTAACCATGCTTTGTTTATGTTTATTGGCACTTAGTAATGGGTTCTGATTTTCAGCAGATAAAAGGTGTTTATGTAAACTTTTGCTAAAAATGCAATCTTCATACAGATACTGAGTTAAGGATGTGGCAAACCTTATCTTAGTAGCAACAGAAGCGAAGATATTAGGACTAATTTCAGAAAGCTTATATTCCTTGTACACATTTGCAAACTATGAGAAAAGTTCAAAAATGCATCAATATCCTCCTATGCACTCTGTCTTCTTCAGAAGAAGTGATGATTGCTGTTCCTTTCTCTGCCTTAATCATACACTTTTTTGTTCAAAGCTTGATTAATGGTCACAAGTCCATGCTTCTGCATGAGAGAGTACTCTACTGTGACTGGATCCTACCCATCATTAAGGGGTAGAAACAGCTGCTAGTGCCTTTAACAACATTGCCCATTCAGTCTTTATGTTGAAGTAAATGAACATGCCATCTCACTTTAATGGAAGCAGTCTTATTATATTAACCATGGTCTGAAAATAAAGTCTTTGCCTGAGCATCTTACTTGAACTAGTATTTTTTCCTACATTGAAGAATTCAGTATTACACACACAGCGAACTGCCATCCATGCATCCATTTGGTATGCATGTTAAGAGATTTTCAAGCTGTTGACAACATTTCATTCACAGAACATGATAGTATTCTTCCATGGGAAGTGTGCAGCCTCTCACTGTACCAGCTAAGAAAGTTACATACTCGATCATCAGTCTGCTTGTAAATTTTTAATGCACACCGAACAGATACTCAGATTTCTTACTTGTCTATACCAGCTATTTGAGATCCATGTTTGTAATGGATGCAGTGGTGTTTTTCATGACCTTATTATGTTGAGTTGCATTTCAATTGAATGCTGTACTATCCTGCATGCCAGCTTTCTCCTCTTCTACACATGAAAGAAAACCAATACCAAAATTGTGTGATTTCTTTACAGGCCATCTCCTCTCCTGTGCACAACCCACATTCAGTGTTTACGACGTTTTGCAATTTTTTTGACCATAATTTTGATGTTCAATTCTACTGGATTCCCAGCCCACACTGGAATCATGTGAAGTGATATTTTTTCTTTGTCAGTCCTCTGTACAGACCAGACAGATAATAAGAGCAAAGTTATTTAATCAATGACATTCATTCTGTCAGGAAGCATTAACAAATAAATTGCATGAGATTAAGCTGGTAATTCAGCATTCACAGTCTAATCTATGTAAACAGGAGAGAGGGTGTCATTCTTGTTAAGCTTTGAATAGGATGCAGTCATCTTGCATATTTTTATCTGCTGAGGGATGAAGATCCTTCTGAGTAACACATTTCTTACCATACAACATGTTCTCATGGGGTATCAGCACTTCACATTAGAGAGGAATGCAATTTTTACAAATCTTATTGAGCCATATGCTGCACTTGCAGATTTTGTCCAACTCAGACATATTAAATAGAAGTGTTTAACTTTTTTAGAAAGAATCAATTGATAAAAAAAAAGGCATTGGATCATAAATGTAATTTATGTGTAGATATTCTCAATTTTTTAAAATGTTTTCTTATACATAAAATATTATTTACTTACTTAGCAAGTTATTTTTTATTACCTTGTAACCTTTTTAATGGCATAACATGTCCTTTACTGTACTTGTACCAGTAAACCCCAAACCAACCAATGATTAATAAAATTTATTCAAAAAATGTTGAAAAGCATTATTTTACATTTTTTTTTTAAATTTGTATTAGTTTTATATAACCATTTCTCAAATATTTGTGTACCTTTTTTAATGCATAGGAAGAAAAAGCTGAGCTCAAAGCACAAGTTTATCTGTTAGAGAAAGAAAAGACATCATTGGAATTGCAGCTTAGTAGCAGAGAGGCCCAGGAACAGGCTTATTTAGTACAAATAGATCACCTTAAATCTGAGTTACAAGATCATCAGCAAACCTCAGAAAAAATGAGAGGAAACCAAGTAAGTAAATTATGATTTTTTCCTCTCTTTATTAATCAACTGTGATATTTGTTATTTCCATATTTGCTAAATAGCATTTGATATGCTATGTGGGACAAAGATATTGATTATGCTGAATGTTTTATGTCCAGATGTATATTCCACATGGAGACCGTTTAACAATCGCTTTTTTTTTTTTTTTTTTTTTTTTTTTTTGTCTACTAAGTTCATGTACATTATGATATGCTTCTTCATGATATGAAATAAAAAAATTTAAGAAAAAGCTGAACTTATATTACACTGATTAAGTTAAGCAACAATATTTAAATATTTAAATTGTACTAATGCTAATCATACATGCACAACATTGTGTGCATGTATGATTAGCATTGTATTATGATGGCTAGCCATGTGATGCATAGAATGTCCTGCATCTGCATGCATCAGATTTATGAAGAAGGATGAACAAACCTGATCTAGGATCATTCTTTGTTCCATTGATTAGGGTTTATTAACATTCCTGATGACTCTTTGAAGAGTCATCAGGAATGTTAATAGCAAATGCCTTTTTTGAGTGGTGAATGGGGACATTTTGGAGGTTGAAGGAGACTTTAGATCTTATTTAGCAGAGACAGAAAGTTACTTTTATTCCTTGTTAATGCATTATCTTTGAGATCTTAATCTGTGACAAATCATATGTAAGGAAGCGATACTACTCTTCTGTGTATTGTTTTCCCATCTATTTGGATAAAGGTGCTTTAGAAAGTTCTTAACCAATGTTTTATTATTTATTATAACCATATTTTGGAGTGATAAAACTGGGTTATTCAAGTTACTGATTTCTCTTTTTTGTACTGCTGGAAATGTTATATGCCTTTTCTTGCAGGGTTTTATAATACCAGTTTTTTTGCAATGAATAATAAAGTGGGATTTTGCTTAGTTATCTTTTTATATGTATTAGCTTTCTGTAGACTAACTAGCTAATTTTATTTTATTCAGAGACCTCCCGGTGAGTCTAAAAGTTTTTTTATCATGTTAACACCATTCATCCCATATAAAAAGTCAATGCTGAGAGTCATTGAAAATATCAAGTGGGCAGGAACTAACTAACTAATCAGTGCAGCAGGAACCACAATGCCATTTTAGATCAAAAACTAAATATATTTACAGATCTTTGGACATTGTGCATTACATTGCTAGCAATCATAATACAACTGTATACACATGCACACACAACATTTTTAGTCTGTTTCAAATATTCTATATTACTGTTACCATTAATATCCTTGTTACTTAACTCATCAGTGTAATATCGGTTTAGTTTTTTATTTTGCACATGTGAAGAAGTGTACTATAATGCACCTGAAGCTGATGGACAGGAACTGTCCATCAGCTTCAGGTGCATTATAGTACACTTTTTTTTTATTTTTTTTATTTTATTTTATTTTCAAAAAAATAAAATAAAATAAAACATAAAATAATTGTTCAACCACCAACAGTCTCCATGTAGAATATATACCAGACAATAAATGTGCAGCATTTCTGAATCCTCTGAATTCGATTACACTCACTAGGCCTGGTAAAAATTCCTTATTGCATATGTGGTTTTCTTTTCGTTTTTTTTTTTTTAACCTCTTTTCCTTGCTGATATCCAGATTATCTGCTGTCCATAAAATATCTGATTGTTGTCCATTTGTGACATATGGCTGACAGGAATTCATCTTCACCTTCCCCTTAATGTGGTGGGCTCATTGGCCTTACAGCCCATCATTGTCAGGATACAGTGGTTAATCCTATCCACATAATTACCACTATCACCTCAGTTATCTGCCACAATGAGATTCAAATTTTCAACAGCCATTCTGGACGAGTGGCCATTCAGCCACTCATCCAGACAATAAATATTAAACTCGTGAACTATTAAAGCCCATCTAATAATTCTTTGATTCTTATATGTAAAGTTGTTCATTAAAGAATAATGACTTATTATCTGACTTCAATATTCCTGACCTATATAGAAAATATTCAATTTTTTTGAGAGTTAAATTATGTCAAGGCCATCTTTTCTGAAGTACTTTAATTTCCTGTTGAGATAAGCCATTATCTTTTCTGATTATTAGCTAGACATTGGACGTTTTCAAGTTTTTCTGAAGATTTCTTATGTGGCTGGGGTCCGAAATCTTGTAGTGGACTATCTCGAGCTTCCTTAACAGAAAACCTCAGGAAAAATTCCAAATAAGAATCCTGAGGAGACTGCTCAGGATTCTTACTTTGGAAGTACTCTTACTGTTAATGTATATGATAACCCTGCTTCCTCTTTTCATTACTGACAAGGTACTTCTTTTTGAACTCTCTCTTCTTTTCTTGACTCTTACAGATTTTATATGCATTAAGGTGGAAGACTCCAGAGTCAGTTCAATATTGAGAGTTCCATCTGTGATGATGAAATGAGTGCTTAACCAGTATGCATCATGACTTACTGGTCATGTTGGTTATGTAGATACTTTATAAAGAATGGTCAATCAGTGTTACTAGATGGATTTATTCAGGGATGTAAAGGATTATATCCAATCCTGTTGCATTTGTCAGATAAGAAATAGCAGTTATTCATAATTTTATCTGACAAAGGATAAAAACTGTTTGGAGTGCTATAAGTTAAAGGAAGCAGTCTAGGGGATGATATTTTTCATGCAGTTTCTTGTAATCTTAAGTATATATAGGTGCTTGTGTAGTTAATTATGCTGATTTGATGTTGTATATATTTGTATCTTTTTAAATAGAAGCTGCTGTTAAGATTGGATTTTATACTTTGGTACACAAATCTGTGTGAGCAAAAGAGATCCTCTATACTGCATATCTGCATCCCATTCAACTCTACATCTTCTAATGTTCTACTGAGAATTTTGCTTAACAAGTCCTCGAATGAAAAAGAATCCTCACTCAGAAATTCTGAAAGAAATTGCTTATTCTCTACCTCAAAAGATCAAATCTCAGAGATCAAGGAGTCAGAGAAAAGGGGATTGGGAACATTAAAAAATGGAGTTGCATATGAACGTATCTAATATTCTATTCCTAATAGAATAAGAGTACCTGAATATCAGAAGCATTCCTGGAAACTAACACTACATGAGATACCTTGATACCAAAATCACAAAAATCTGTAGTAATAATTTTTAAACAGCTTTAATTGACTAAAAATTCCTTTCAATATATGAATGGAATCTTTCATATATTGAAAGATTCCTGGCTTAAGAATATTCATCATGATGAATATTCTTAAGCCAGGAAAAGAATTTCCATGTAGTTGCAGCCCCTGTATTCTTGTAGTAGGAAAGGATGCGAGTTTTTTGGATGTGTGGAATGAGTTTGAGGAAAGATTAAATTTGTATAAGAGGGACAGCCTACACCTGAATGTGTTTGGTATCAGGAGTCTTGAAAATCATAAGCGGTATGAGACCTAACATAGAGAGTCAGGGAAATTAAATTATAATGGGAGGAATGGTGAGAATATGAGTGTAAGAGCGACAGTCTTATATAACTGTGCTAATAACAGAAATGGATATTATCATGGAAATGATTATGAGGAGAGAATGATTTCAACTTTGTGTTCGTCCACTTCGGACCCATCAAACGTGTGCAAAGATGTCTACATGTATAAGGCACTAGAGAAGAACAGAGATCTGCAAGTTGTCCTACTGTGTCATGCAGACCACAGACAGGAGTATACAAAAATAACATGCAAGTAGCTTATTATATCTGTACACAAATGGCAGGAGTATCAGAAACAGAGTGGTACAGTTTGTTGCCTTGGTCGATACGATAGATTGTAGGCATTAGTGAGACCAGACTGTCAGAATCAGATATATAAACTGGTATTCATTGTAAAAGGTACATTGAATACCAATTTAATCTCTCTCTAAGAAAAACAGAGGGATGTGTGCCAAAACCATTTTAGATGGTGCGTTCTTCCACCTCCGGAAGAACAACATGAAAACTTCATAGAGTTTTGGAGTTCGGTCTTCTCCACTCCACCTCCGCATTTTTCTGGGAATGATTCGCCCACAGTATCACGGTCTATTCCTGCCTCACAGGTCTACCGTTCCGTATCCATTCAAGAAATAAAATCGGCTTTCCCTGCAGATTCATCTGCCCCTTTGGACCAGACAGTTTTCCTGCGTCAGGACTTTGGAATAGAAAGAATGTATGGTAATTCCATTGCACAAGGGTAATGGAAAGACTGGTGTATCTAACGATCAACCAATTAGCATCTCAGGAGTGGTGGTGAAGATTTTGGAAAAATTGGATAGGGCTCACATTCAGAAATGGGTTGACAGTGAATCTCTAAAAGGACAGTATGGGTTTACTAAGGGAAGGTCATGTTTTAGCAACTTGCTCACATTTTATTATAATGTTACCATTCAGCTTGACAAGGAAATTAATACACCATGGTACTTTTGTATTTTGCTAAGGCTTTTGACAGAATACAGCATTGAAGAATGTTGCATAAATTGAAGAATATGGGTTTGGATTATAAAATATTAGCATCAATAAGAGGATGACTGACTGACATATATCAAAAAAGGGTATATGGGGGATATGGGTCTGCAAGATTTAAGGTAACTAGTTGTGTACCACAAGAATCAGTCCTTGGTCCTGTGTTATTTAATGACATTGGGAAGGATTTGACATGCAATATACAGCTGTTTGCTGATGATGTATAGATAGGTAGGGTAATCAGGAATGCTGCTGATATGTAATATTTGCAGAATGATTTGAATAGGCTGGAATTGTGGACATGGGAAAATGGATGTCAGTAAATGCAAAGTCATTCACTTTGATGTGAATCGATATCCAATGTCGTTATATTGTTGAGATTATGCTAGAAAAAACTGATCAGGCTAGGGATCTTGGAGTGTTAGTAGATAGGGAGTGTAAGTTCAGGAGCCATGTGGCAAAGATTGTAAATACAACTCAAAAGATAATCGCAGTGTTGAAATGAACTTTCACATGTATACAGATAAGGATCCCATTTTGCCTTTTTACAAGGCCTTGATAAGATTTCACTTGGACTATTGTGCTCAGGTCTGTTCTCCTGGTTTCCTTTTTGAGTGATACAGTGGAGAGAGTGCAGAGCAGAGTGTTATTAAAAATGATATCAGGATTGTGGAATACTGATTATGAAGACAGATTGAGAATTTATAGACTGCAGACACTTTTAGCCATTCACTATAAAGGTATTGTGTATTTCGTTGTGTTCAGAAACGAGTACATATCAGAGGAAATAAATTTTTCTCTGTTGACTAGTTTTTATAATTTACAAGCGTGTCTGTCTGTCTGGTTGTTGTGTAATTCCAGAGTATCCAGGCAGGGCAGACCATTATTACTTTCCATTTTCATAGTGGATTGGAGCCTTGAGTATTAACTGTTCAAATCGAAAAGATAGATGTCTAAAGTGTCATCTTAACAAATAAGGTTACATTAAACTACCTCTCATTTGGGTAAACTGCAATCCACAAACAATCAGTCAAACGGACAGGAACACTTGATCAAACCCATAGGTGGTGCAGTTTGTACTGTTGCCCTAGACATCACTAGGGCTTATTTTCCTGGTTGTCATTATGGCCTACTTACCAAATTGCCTTCTGTATGTGGATATGTGGATTAAATACAATATATGACATATATTGATTAAATGTGGATTAAATAACGTATAACACACGCGTGCGTGCGCGCGCACACACACACACACACACACACACACACACACATCGGGGATGTATATTCCAGGTATGCTAGGTGTGTGGTGCACATCTACGGAAATAGCAATATCGCCGATATTATATTTTTGCGTTTATTCCTGATAAAAATTTCCTTGTTTTCTGGCTTTGAATGATTTCTAAATTTAAACATAATATACTAATGCTTCATGAAGAGGACACTTTTCGAAGTGTAAACATTTCATCACATTTGCATTAATAGCCTGAGTGTGCAGCCACAAATACGGATACCTTTGAGCCCTTTGTACAGACGTACAGATGGCACAGCAGGTCAAATTCTTACTATTGTAGTGATTTTAAAACTCGGAAGGCAAGGTAGGGTGTGTTCTGAGACAGTAGCACCCAGAAATGATTGGTTATTGTGTCAACCAATTCAGTTGAACATTGTCATTGTTCATGAGTTGCTGCTTTTGTTTTCTGAGGTTTCATGTGTTTTGCATGCGTAAAGTGTGAACTGGTATGTTTAAGACACCAATATAGACAAGTTTTTAATATATAATTTTCTATAAATAATTTAACTTTTTTTGCCTATATTTACAATGGGAAACAATGTTGCTGATCTACTGAATGTCTCCCATTTTCTGCTAGAGCTGTTGAAGATTGTATGATTGTATTGAAGAAAGTATGCCTTATCTTTCTCTTCCAAATTATTACACCTTTCAGTAATTCAAATATACCAATCAAATATAGCATTCTCCTTCATTATTGTTTTCTAATATATCTTAAAACAAATACATTGTCCCCACTCCACACAGGTTTAGTTGCAATTAATTGATAAAGTATTCAAAGTGTCCTACAATTAATTGCACTGGACCAATTAAGATGAGTGCTAATCTTAAAACTTTTTATATTAATAAAAATGCAATCATACAGTCAAATGGACACGAATTTTATGGCACAGGTTGTATAATCCACACGACAGCACACTCAACCGAAATGAGCGCACAACGCCACTGATACAGTAAAACTCCGTTTTTACGTTTCCGCAATTTACGTTTTCCTGCTGTTTACATCATTTTCCGTTGGTCCCGTCTTAAGACATATTCTTACTATATATTGTTTTCTCGCCATTAACAACTTGATGTGGACGTTATTTCCCGTGATTTGCGTTTTTTTCTCAGGTAGCAATACTGATTTTCGAATCGATTTCTGTGGAAATCTGCGCATTTCTCTTCCCAGGTGGCGTTGCTTTCGGCTGTAGTTTCGTTTCTGCCATCACGGTGACTTGCACGCTTGCAGTAGTGATGAGCGATTTCTCAGTCACAGTACGAATTCATATTGCTGAATTTCTGCTATGTAATTTAGCATGTGAAAGTTGCTTTCAAGTTGCGGTTGGTGGATTCATGGAGAAAAAAGACAGAAAATGTATTTCGGTAGAAGAAAAGATGGCAATTCTGCGACGTGTAGATTGGCATGCCGGAACACGTGTGCATGCATTTAGCAAAGGATCTTGGACTCTCCTTGTCCACTTTGAACACGATAGTAAAAAACAGCTCGAGCATTCAACTCAATGCAAAGCAATCTGGCACTATGTCAAAAAAAAAGAAAAGTAGAAACAATCGACAATTAAAGATTTTTTTAAATAGATAAATGTAAGTAATTGTAAATTAATTTATTTTCAGTTATTAAATTTTGTAATCTAGTATGTAGACTCGCATACTAGTAGTAAGTCATCTTTTAGCCTTTTTTAAAGCTTTTTTTACATTTCCTGTTATTTACACTTTTTTCCATCAGTCCCCTGAAAAGTGTAAAAAAGGGGTTTTACTGTATATATAATATATATATATATAATAAAAAAAAAGTTTAGGATGATAGGCTTTGCTTTTTTTTTTTTTTAAAGTCTCACTCATTTACTCATGTAGCACCTCTGTGCACATATCTGAAGTAGTGCATCATTTCCCTGATAATATCAGTTTAATCTTGGTTTAAACTGGCATTATATTGGAAGGCAATAATCAAATCTGTTTAGTTATGTTATGTCTTCTATGTTGTAATTTTATGAAACAAATGTGATTTCACTTTCTCTGTTTGCAAGCTATCATATTTTTGTGATCCGTTTTCATGAATAAATTTCTTTGCTTACATTCAAGTCAATGATAACTTTTGGTATTAAGTATTGCATACTTTATCTGAAATCACTTTGAATGTAATGACTGTTCTTGTTTTGTATAACACAGGTGATCAAGGGTGGCTTACAATCTTGGGTTGGAGATTGTCCTAGTTCTGACAATGAAGAATTGGAAGAAGCAGCTAGAAGAGAAATAAAGCTTAAAGCCCGCATTCAGGAATTAGTCAGTACTTTAGAAAAGGTAACAAAGAACTCAGAAATGAGAGCACAGCAGTCTGTGGAATTTGTCAATGACCTTAAACGAGCTAATAGGTTAGTTCAGAGCTGTTTTAATTTTTTAATAAAAATAGTATTTAAGCTTTTGTGAAGAATCAAGAAAGGAGGGAGACTCTTCTTCACTTTTTGTAGATAATCACCTTAACAACACACTCCTCTCTCTCTCTCTCTCTCTCTCTCTCTCTCTCTCTCTCTCCCCCCCCCCCCCCTCAAGACTGTCTTGAATTGCAAATCTCAACTGAGGAACTAGGAATGTGAGGGTATGCTGCTAAAGTAAATTGGCTGGTCTTATATGAAAGAAGTAGAATTTTCCCTCCACTTACTGAGATTACTCTCCGTCCTCCTGCAAAAATGGGTAAGGGGAAGGTGAATGAACCATGATAAGCTACTTATATGAGCCAGAAAGGCTGTAGAGGTGGCAATTGAGGTAGTTGTAAACAACTACCTGTTTTAGTTATTTACAAATGCTAGAAGTATCAAGTTGATGGAGAAAGATACATATAGTTAGATAAAGGATAAGATATCCTTATAATTATGAAATGTGACAAGTATAGTATAAGGTGAACAGGAAGGAAGGGCAGGATTATTTGCTAATGATAACAGTGGAATTGAGTATGGCTACAGTTCAAATCCAAGATGAGATAAAACAGCAGAATTTGTCAACATTCAAACAAGCAAATTAGTTTGAGGTTGTTCAGTATAAATTTGAAGTTTATGGGAAAGGTGGTTTGGTTCTGTTATATACCTAGGAGTATGGAGGTGGAGGAGAATTATAAACCATGAATGTAATGCAGAAAATCATTATGTGCGATTCAACTATGAGAACATGATTACAAGAGTACTAGTGCTTCATGGTATTAACGACACCAAAAGATGAAAAACACATTGAGAAATATAAGTAAGTTTCAATAAAGTAATTTAATTTTTTCATCTGTTAGTTTTGTTGATACCATGATGAACTAGTATGAATAATCAACATATACCTCATTTGCAACCTCTACAACCTTTCTGGCTCATATAAGTAACTTGTAATGGCTCATTCACCTTCCCCTTACCCACTTTTGCAGGAGGATGGAGAGTGACCTCAGTGATATGTATGATTTAATACATATGGTTACAAGAAGAAGAAAACTGCATACTGGAGTTGGAAAGGAATTAGAGACATTAAGTGATATTTTTTTTTTTCAGAAGCATATTGGTGGAAGATACCAAGAAATTATATACTTGGTTTAATCCTTTATCCATGTATAAGCAAACAAAGTTTGTGCCTGAAGTATTTTGCAGGACTGGGGCAACTCGTATAAGGAAGCTAAGACTTCGCCTCACTTGCCTAGTATCCCATAATGCAAAGCACATCTCCTTGCAGACATGTATAATGCTATGCATTATGGGAAGGGTCACTACCCAGACTGGTTTCGACCTTTATTGAGGTCTTTTTATGGGAAGGGTAGTGACCCTTCCCATAATGCATAGCATTATACATGTCTGCATGGAGATGTGCTTTATGGGATACTAAGGCAAGTGATGTGAAGTCTTAGCTTCCTTATACTAGTTGCCCCAGTCCTGCAAAATACTTCAGGCACCAACTTTGCTTACACATGGATAAAGGATTAAACCAAGTATATAATATCTTGGTTTCTTTAATTTATGGTGGAAAAGATTTGTGATTTAAAGGTTTTGGCTCTAATAACAGCATTATGTCCATAAAAGAAGTTGTCACCTTTTCCCCATTAGAGAGGGAGTCACCATGTGGTTCTCACCTAGGAGTCAGCTATATATATATATATATATATATATATATATATTTTTTTTAACCAAAGGTTTCAAAAAAAAAAAAAGGAGACAAATACATAGCTACTGTCAGCATCTTCTTCTTCCTAACATGGATTTTAGGCCAGGTGGTCTGATCCGGTCTCATGCCATCTCTTTCTTGGTCTTCTGATTTTATATCTGTATAATAGTTTTGGTAGTCTGCTGTTGTCCATTTGATTTAAATGTTCTATCCATTTTTGTTTAGACTGTCTGATGTAGTAATTAATTGGTTTTATATTCAGGGATTGTAAAATTTCTTCATTTGTTTTATGGTCCCACTTGGTAAATCCAGTTGTTTTTCTGCTTTTTGAATTCGTTTTTCATCTTTTATTTTTATGGTCCATGCTTCTCTTCCGTATAGTAGAGTTAGTTTCGACAGGACATTATATAGTCTGATTCTAGTGTGTTCTTGTACTAGGGATGGCTTAAATATATTATTTATTATGCCATTTACTCTGACAAAGTTGGATATTTTAGTGTGTGTGTCTTTTTCTTCTTCATATAATAAATCATATCCCAAATATTTGAAAGTATGTACTTGTTCTAATATTTTATTTTCTATCACTGTTTTACTTCTTATTAGGTTTTCTCCTTTGAATGCCATTATTTTTGTTTTTTTTCTTCAGATATTGTCATATTATATTATTTTGAGATATCATTTAATGATTTTAATTATCTTTGTAAATCATCTTCGCATGCAGCTAATACTATTTGATCATCTACAAATAGTAGTATATTTATCTTAATTTGTGGGGTTATTTGTATACCAAATGGTTTCGACCTTTATTGAGGTCTTTTTATGGGAAGGGTCACTACCCTTCCCATAATGCATAGCATTATACATGTCTGCATGGAGATATGCTTTATGGGATACTAAGGCAAGTGATGTGAAGTCTGTGAAGTTATATTTCTATCTTCTAAGGCACTTTTTACTGTATCAATCCACCTATATCTTGGTCGTGTTAATAAAGTGCCGAAGTCCACTTCTATTGTTACAACTTTATCCTTAGTGATAGATTATCCATGGTCGAAAATTGTTATTAACAATTGTATGTCTTCACTCTTTATTATTATTATTATTATCATCATTAACATCTGACCTCCATGGAGTTGGAGACTCATCATGGGAGGTATACACTATTGCATACAATGCAGATCCAACCGTGCTTTAAACTGATTCAATGAAATTACATTCGCAACACACTCAGGCAATGTATTCCACTCACCAACCACTCTCCATGCAAAGAACCTTCTTCTCACTGCTCTACTCACTCTCTCCTTATACAGTTTCTGGCGATGGAATCTTGTTCTGCTCCTCCCCCCTTCTCCCATTCTATAAAAAATCTCTTCCACGTTGATCTAATAACAACCCCGACTAGCGTATATGTCTCAATATCATATCCCCCACTTCCTCCTATTCACGAGGATCTGCAGCTTATATTCTCTCAATCTGACCTCCTACTCCACCTTCCAAAGACCACCTTTGTGAATCTTCTCTGGTTCCTTTCCAACACATCCTCGTCACCATGAAAACCCACCAACCAAATCTGTGCACAATAATCCATATGAGGCCTGATCAAGGCCTTATAAAATGGAATCATAACCTTTCTATTTCTGCATGTCAGGATCCTTCATATCACTGCCATTATATGATGTGACGTCTTTACAACTTGTACAATGTGGCCTCTGAATTTCAGGTCCTTCTCTACCATCACTCCTAGATCTGTCATCTGCTCTACTTACTTTAAAGTTTCCCCACCAAGTGTATACTTTGCATCCCATCATTGCTTACCAAATCTCAAAACCTTACACTTTGCAACATTGAATTGACAGTTCCACTTACCTGTCCATTCATGAAATCAATTCAAGTCCTCTTGTAATGCCATAACATTTGCTTGCCTCTGCGTTGCTCTCCCCAGTTTTTTATTTACATATATATATTGAAAAGCAGAGGTGAGAATGTACATCCTTGTTGTACTCCTCTTGATATATCTTTCCATTCTGAGATGTGTTCTAATTTGACTGCTATTTTATTTTCTGTATATATTTCTTGAATGGATTGTAAAAGTTGGTTTGGTATATTTAAATCAGTTAATATTTTAAACAATTTTTGTCTACTAATTTTGTCAAATTCTTTTTCATAATCAATAAAGGTTACTTGTGTGTTTCTTTTTGAAATTCTCTTCTCTTTTCTATTAATAATTTTAGAGTAAGAATTGGATCTATGCAGGATCGGCCTTTTCAGAAACTGTTTTGTTCTTCTAGTAGTTTGTCCTCTACAATACTGCTTAGCTTTTCCTTTAATATTCCTGCATATATTTTATATCCTGTATTTAGCAGACTAATTCCTCTATAGTTACTGCAGTCTTCTTCATTTCCTTTTTTATAGATTGGGGTAATCAGTGCTTTTTTCCAAGAGTTAGGAGTTTTTCCAGACATCCATACCATATTAAAAAATTTCAGAAATCTTTCATTAAATTTTTCACCTGCATTTTTGTATAGTTCTATATTTATATTGTCTTCTCCTGGTGTTTCCTGTTTTTCATCTTCTTTATTATATTTTTGAGTTCTAACAATGTGATATTTTATGTTAGGTCATTCTTTGTTTTATAAAATTTTAGTTCATTGTTCTCATCTGTCCATAGATTTTGGAAATAGGTTACCCATTTTTCTAAATCTGTTGTAGGTATTTTTATCTTTTCTTTTATTTCTTTATTCGTGATTTTATTAATTTATAGGTTTTAGGTTGTGGCTTAAATATATCCTTTTCAAGTATTTACTAAAATTAAGGGCCAAAAGGCTTCACTTCGGTGATGCAAAAATTATAAAAATCAATTGGATATTAAATTCAGCATTATTTCAAAGCCAAATACAGAAACTATAAAAGTTTTGCATGAAATTTGACCAGAGGGTTTACGGGAATACACTCGCCGGTGTTTGCGAGTTGCCCTAGCTGGACCTTATAGGAGACATGCCTGCTATGAAAGCGTCCATATATTTGCCTCCTCTCATCTCATCTTCCTTTCACCCTCTTTTATCTTGGGGTGTTGAGGGTTTATTAATCATCGGGCTGCAAACCCGTTCACAGGATAAGGTGGTCAGCCCTATGTCCCAGTGTATCCTATGTCTTGTAGTGTTGAGTTCTCAAGGCCGGTTTGCCTGCTTTGTGGGATGAAAAACCCCAGATAAGCTGGGGGAGGAGAGCCCTACTGTCCACACTCAAGACCGGCTGAGGAAGATCCTTCAGCTCCTCACGTCACCGATGGGAATCGAACCTAGGACAGTCCCTCCCCAGGCATATGGTTACGAAGCTCACAGCCACTAGGCTAACCGCATGGACCCTTTCGCCTCCTATTGATCCATTCATTGGCCTAACAGCTGTTTCAAACTGGTTGGTTTTTGTCAGAGACTTTAAGAGAGCAAAAAATCTCGGTACTAAGGAACTTGAAACATTGGAGATGTGTATTTTTCATAAGCGAACTCTTGGTCAGTTCATAAAAGTATTTACTAAATTAAACAGCCAAAAGGCTTCACTTCTGCAGTGGACAACTTGTAAACACTGGTGAGTGTATTCCTGTAAGCTCTTTGGTCAAATTTCATATGAAACTTTTATAGTTTCGGTATTCGGCATTGAAATAATGCTAGATTTAATATAATATATAAGTGGATATAATATCCACTTGATTTTTATAACTTTTGTATTGCAGAAGTGAAGCCTTTTGGCTCTTTATTTTAGTAAATGCTTTTATGCACTGACCGAGAGTTCGCTTACGAAAAATACATCTCTCCAATGTTTTAAAGTTCCTTAGTACTCAGGCCAGTGAAACCTTATCAAAATGGACCAATAGGAGGCAAATATATGGATACTTTCATAGGGGGGATGTCTCCTGTAAGGTCCGGCTAGGGCAACTCATAAACACCGGCAAGTGTATTCCCATAAGCTGTCTGGTCAAATTTCATATGAAACTTTTATAGATTCTGTATTCAGCTTTGAAATAATGCTGGATTTTAATATCCACTTGATTTTTATAATCCTTTTCTAGTTCTGTTATGAAACTCTTCCATCTCTCTCTCTCTATGTTTTTTCCCTTACGTTTTGCAATTGCACTGTTTCTTCTTTATTTCTGCTTCTGTTGTTTTGGAATTTAGCCATTTCTGGTAACTGTCCTTTTTTTTGTTTGTTTGTTTGTGTTTATTATATTTTCTATTTTTATCCCACTTTTTCTAATCCATTTGCGTTTTATTCCTAAGCTTTTTGTTGCTGCTTTTGTGAGAATTTGTTTCATATTTTCCCATTCCTCTTCTGTGTCACTTGATTCATGTGTGGTTTCTGTTTTTGAGTATGTGCATTTTTGATATTATTGTCTAATATGGGGATCCTGTAATGAAGAAATTTTGTGACTCGGTTGATAAGAATTTTCAATTTTATGTATTTTTACCCACTTTGGTTTAAATAGAATTTTTGTACCATAATGATCAGGGTTTAATTCAAAGCCTCGATATGCTCTTACATCTAAATTGAACTCCACTAATTTAAAATTTGCGATAATGTAGTCTATTACTGATTTGCATCCTCTGGCTGACCAAACATATTTATGCATTTCCTTGTGTTTAAACACTGAATTCATTATTCTCATATTAGTATAAATGACAAAATCTCACAGTCTGTGACCATTTTGATCACATATCTTTGCCAAATTTACCTATGTTTGTTTTGTATGTTTTGTTTCCTATTCTGGCATTTAAATATTTAAATCTCCTGCTAGTAGTAAATAGTCGGTTTTGTTTGTTTTATCTATGGCATTCTGCATTTATTTATAAAATATATTACTGTCTTCTTCTTTTACCTCTTCTGGTGTATATTTTGAAAAGAAATTTTCAAAATGTTCCTTGGATGTTGACATGTACAGTACTGTAGTTGATAATAAACATAAAACTTAGTTACAAATCTTTCATGGTTGAGATTAACATAAAGTGTTGCACATTGGTGCTCTGAGTGTACTAAGAGTTAAATACTCTGAAAGCAGCCCTTACTCTGGAGAGACTATAACATGGAAAATATTCAAGCTATTTCAGGCTTCCAATAAGCAGGCTGGTGGTCACATCCCAAGCAGTCAAATTCATCTGCCACTTAAAGACATTCATTCACAAATATGCTCACTAGGCCCATTGTGGAATTCAAACCCATGACCACTCGTGATTGGAGAGGATCAGAAATACTTGAAGTAATGTGATGATACAAGAAATTACAATATAACTAAGACAGCAGTTCATGTGGAATCATCAAGATATATCCGAAGGTAGCATTATCTGATTGCATTGCCTCGGTTACAAAAATAAATCAGATGGAGATTTACTAGATGTAAAATTTAGTAAAATTGCAAGCCAAGCAGTGTATAAAAAAGAAAATGTTGGAGATAATACCAGAAGAGGTACCAGATACCTGATGAACGTGTTTATGAGCAGTAGAAAGCATAGGCTAATGACAGAATTTGTAAAGGGAGAATCATAAAAAAAATTGCTGTGCATGTTTAAGTTTGGCAAGCCTAGTTGGCTGAGTGAATAGTGCCTCCATTTTATGACAAATAGGCTTCAAGTTTGAATTTCACTGCATACTCAGTTGTCGGTTGTTTGTGAATGTCTTAAGGTAGTAGAAAATTTCATCCCAGTGTGAAACCATCATGCCTCCGTTTATTTAGTTATATCTTTCTAGAGCAAGATTTCTCTATAATTTTTTACAGCAAAATTTATTGGAAAAAAGAAATAATAAATTAATAAAATTATAATTAAAAAAATAATAAAAGTAACTTACTATCTCTAGTTTCTGCCCAGAAAGTTCCACTCTGTGCTGCAAAGTCATGTTATTAGCTTCACTGTAGGATGGAACTTCTATACTGTGAAGAAACGGAATGAAACAATTTTCAATACTTCTGGTTCATTCACTTTAGTTGTCTCATTCTGTTTCTTTATGTGTATGTTTTAATGTGTTATAAGATCTCGATACAGTGTGCTAGGATTAGTCGATGTTATGGGTATGTTGAGGTGTGCAGGAGAACTTGTAAGGCCCTGAATATTGTTTAAGTTTGAAATAGGCACAATCTCAAAGAAGTGAAAGGAGGACAAGATAGTGCCATTGTACAAACATGATTTGAGAACAATTTGATATGTAAGCTAACATACCTCTAATCAATAATATTTAAGTGGATGGAGCTTACAAAATTTTATTTTTATAAAAATATTCAGCAAAGTCTCATGACCGTGCTTTCATATACATTACACCACTGTTTTATGAATTTAACTCTCTTCCATTCCATATTTGAAAATCTACTTCAACAAATGATGACTCTGACACTTTGCCAGAAATTTTCCAAAAATAAAATCCTGAAAGTTGTATCCATTTAAATATTATAGCAGCCCCTTATCCTTGGGGGATATGTTCCAAGACCCACAGTGAATACCTGAAACTGTGGATAGTACTGAACCCTAGATATCCCATGTTTTTTTCCTATTTATAGGTATGTATATACTACATTTTACTACATGCAATATTGAATTTATACAAAGATAATGAAATAAAAATAAATGGAAAGTTATCTGAAACCAATGAGTAAGACGGGGATGTCCTCTGTCTCCAACACTTTTCAATATTTACATTAATGGAATATTAATACAGTGGAACACCTTAAACAATCAAGGTATAGAAATTTCCCGGAATAACAAAATAAATAATACGTGATTATTTGCAGATGATCAGGTAATAATGTAAAATTCGATGCGGTGAAATTTTATATAATGATTTTTCAGCATCGATTTTATTGAGGTCACAAACCATGAGGAAAGAGAAAAATTGTAAATTACTAAATTTTAAAGAAGTGCTGATTGTAAACTTGTAAAGCTAACTATCAAAAGGAATGATATGGAAATTGTTCACAAATTATAAAAAAAAAAATATGAAATTGTAAAGGTAAAATTGTGAATTATATTGGCTTGATGTAACAGAATGTTAGAAGTAATTAGTTAAAGGTATTAGACCGGATTATGTTGGCGACTTAAAAGTAAACAAAAGAATTGAAGGTCGTTCAGATTTAGATTGTTGCACCAACTCTGAAGGTCAAAACAACAGTGACGTCATTTATTTACGGAAGATTCGGGGTCTCTGATGCTAAAAACAAGGAGCTTCTAAATCATATAAAAGAGGCCTTGAGAACCTAGAGGGAGGCTAGCTGTTCAGAAGTTTAGGTTGGAGGCTATTCTAGGAGTTCGAGGAGTTTGTTCGTCTTGCGAAAGAGAAAGCCCAGGAGATCATTTTATGGAGATGTATTTCCAGTAACGGAATGAGCCACGTGCAACCAGATATGCGGCGTTGACAGTAGATCCAAAAACCGATGGTGAGCTATACTACAGATCCCGGATGAGGACTACCCCAGGATGACTGCCAAAGGCCGTTCAGCAAAGGCTAGGATATAGGATCAAGGAAAGCAGTTAGCAGAACCGTCAAAAATCATCCAGACTGGTCTGACTATATTTGTTTCTACAAATTTGTGAGTAGATTTTAATATGTTAACACTGAGATTGTGAACAAGAATTTTTTTTTCCTCCTGAACATAGCTTTGTTAAAATTAGTTGTTTAAGTCGCTATAAGAAGAAATTGAGGCTGAAAGTTAGCTAGTTTTACATTTAAGAAGAATGTTAATCAATGATATTGATTGTGACAGCCGGTAATTGCCTAGAGTTTGTAAAGCAAGTTATTCTAGCATTGTGAATTACAGGTCTCTATTGTAAGGTTACGATTTTAAGTTTAAAGTAGGATTTAGAGAGGATGTTTAATGCATGTCTTATTGCATTGTGCTTAAGGTAAAATAAACATGTTTTGTTTGTTTAAAACTATCGCCTGATTTTTGACCAATGCACGGTCTCACAAAAATAACCGAACCTGTGTGCTTAAATTAGAGAGATTGCCACAACTGACTATTTAAGGTATTATTTTAGAAAGTGATCTATTCTATAAGTGTTATAACTATTCTTCCTGTGCCATAACATTAATTCAGGGTGGCGCAGTTGAAAAAATAAATAAATTTTCCCTGAATTATATCGCGTGGGAAATAGTTAACACTGGATCCATGAATTGCCTATTCTAGAGGTCTCTTCACTAACAGTGCTAACACTTGTAGGTAGCATAAAGGATTACAAGCGGGGACTAAATTAATCAGCTTGAGATAGAAAAAGGTAAAGAGAAATTAACAGAAAGATTGAAACGAGTAGAAGTAAGATAGACATACGAAAGAGAATAAGATAAAATAAATTATAGAACATAACTAACGGCGCAGTTCGAAATAATAGACTATAATTAATAACATCATAAAAATATTACAATAATATCAGATAAAGAAGACAATTTACAAAGATCAATATATATATATATAATTTAAACGTTACAGTAGAAGTTTGGAATGAAAATTTCCATAGATAAAACTAAAACAATGGCATTTTGTGGACAAAAGTCCAGTTAGAAGTAAAATCGTTATTAATAATAAAATAATAGAACAGATAAATACTTTCAGTTATCTTGGATGTGAAATATGATATGAAAGAGAAAAATACATAAAATTAAAAACTTCAAAAATTTTTACAGATTATCGGCCTGATAAATAGAACACTCAACCCAAATATAGTACTAAAAGAAACATGCTTGAAAATATACAATACTTTATTATATGCCCACATTATTATATGGCAGTGAAATTTGGGCAATAAACAAACAAGATAAACAAAGATTAAAAACAAGTGAAATGAGATTTATGAGAAGAACTGCAAAATACACATTATTAGATCAAAAAAGGAACAAAGACATTTTAAAAGAACTAAAAAAAATCAATAGAAGAAAAACTAAACAATTATAAACAAAACGATAGAACATGTAAACCGAATGGCCAACACCCAATATCCTAAACAAATACTAAATTATAAGCCAGTTGGAAAGAGAAAGCAGGGTATACCTCAAAAAAGGATATTAGATGGATAATGAGATTGGAACAGACCAATATGCTCTAGTGTTATTATGATGATGATTAGTGTTAATTAGTGTTATTATTATGATGATGATATATATATATATATATATGTATACACCTATTTTTTTTTCCCCCTATATATTCATATGATAAAGTTTAATTTATAAATTAGGCACAGTAAGAGATTAACAACAATAACTAATAATAAAATATAACAAAATGCAGTCATCCCCCGACTTGCGCCCTTTTGAAAATACGTCCGTAATCCTATAATGGAATAAATAACATTTTCGACTATACTTTCGAACAAGACGTAAGTGAACGTAAAATAAAAAGGTTTTTATTCAGCAACAATGCAGTGGCAACAGCACATTCAGCGGCAACCTCCCTTGGCAGTCGTCACTTGGCTTCAACAGAGGAACTGATGAAGCCAAGTGTTGATTTTGTGTTTGAAAAATATGTTATTTGTATATTTATCATTAAATATTTCGCGATATTTTGTGCAACATGGCCCCTACAGGTCCAGTTAAAAAACCTAGTGAAGAATCACAAAAAAAGAGGCGAGCAATTGATCTTGAAACGAAGTTGCAAGTTCAGCTGTAGTAACAAAGCAATGACAAGGTCCTATCAGTGATTGAAGCTACTTCCATCATGCATAGAGGACCTGAACCAAAAGCGCATACCTCTTAGCACTATGACACCATAACCGCCAAGGCACTAAATCTCTTCAACATTTGAAGGAGAAAGCACAACCCGATTATGGCTACAAATTCAATGCTTCTTCCAGTCTGCAAGTGCCGATGAGAAGCCTGCCAAGGAGTTTGTTGAGAAATTGGATAAAATTATTATGGAGGAAAATTATTTGCCACAGCAAATATTTAATATGGATGAGACCTCTTTGTTTTGGAAAAAAATGCCTGAACGGACATTCACCCATATAAAGATAAAATCTGTGCCTGGTTTCAAAGCTCTTAAAGACCATATTATGACATTACTGCTGTTAGGGGGTAATGTGGCTGGATATAAACCAAAACGATTTGTGATATGGCTTAGTGAGAATCCACGAGCCTTTAAAAACATTAGGAAGCATACTCTTCCAGTTCATTAGAGGAGATATAAGAAGCCGTGGATGACTCAAAAATTGTTTGCAGATGCCTTAACATTTATGCGAGTGAAATGGAAAGCCGTTGTATCATCATACGAATTATTATTATTATATTAGTACTGGAATCTCCATAGTGCAAATATACAATCCACTGAAGATTTATTGGGATTTGTTTAATCTTTTTGACTAGGCTTTTCTGAGCATAACAGCAAATGTTGAAACTGCCTTCAAAAATCTCAACAGCAGTAAATGGATATCCAATACATTTTGACTTGGCTTGGAAGAGCATGCATGGTGCATCATAAGCACTACACAAGTGATCCCTGCAGTGTTATTCCAGCAGTAGTGATGCTGAACTTGTGGTAATAGTGCAAATAACTTTTGTTACGTTTGTGGGAGAGAGGGACATTTGCAAGCTGAAAAAGGCCATCACTCCATTAGTGAAAAAAGACATATCAGCTTTATTTCGCCTGGGCCCTACACATATGCTGTGGTTTTTGTGCAAAATAATGTGCAAAGACTGAAATTTGTAGGTTATAACCTACAAATTCCAGTCTTTGCACTAGATCAAGTCCTCTATTTGACCCTATCCAAGCAAAAACAGAGGATCCACATCCTGATCATCAAAACCAAATACAACCTTTGGAAAATGCAAAAGAAGAAAAGGTATCCCATATCGATAATGCACACAGAAGTGCAGCAAAGCACGTTTGCCTCGGTTATTAGGCTTTTACATCTTAAAGGAATTTTTTTTGGGGGGGTAGGGGATGATTACCTATTCTTTGTAATATAAGAGGGACCCATATAAAACTGCAGTTCTTTCTCTAGATTTTTCTGTATATTTTCAGGTTCTTGTGGTTTTAATTTTTGTCTATTAATCTGTAAGGAAGGGGAATAAACTCTTGCAAATAAGTTTGAGGTAGAAAATAAAAGGAGATGATAATGGTAAATCAATAGAATGATTTACAATTGGATACAGAAACCAAAGAGGACTGTGGTATGTTTATCTTGAACTGATGAAAGCCTCAATAAAGGTCAAAACCAGTCTGGATAGAGATTACTGGAACAAATCCTAAAACCCACGATAACAAATATCATTCAAGAAAAAATTAAACAGTTTGAGAACAGGAACCAAACCTTGGAGATTCAGTGACAAGTCCTCAAGAAAACACTGATTGATTCAGCCACTGCAAGGATAGAAAAATCAGAACTCCATGGTGCAATTCAACACAGGAAGTTAGAGGCAGTGAAGGAAAAGAAGAAAGCATATCAAAAGTTTCTGGCAAACAAGTCAGCTCGTGGGAAGAAAGCATATCAAAAGTTTCTTACATTTGTCTTTCTTACAAAGACAAATGTAAGAAAGCTAAACACTTTGTGCAACTAGCTAAACAAAAGTCATGGTGGGAGGACTTTGGTAAGAACATAGAAAATAAAGATGAAGAAGATGGCATGATATTCTGGAGGTTGTTGAAGAAGCTCAGAAATGGAGGAAAGAGTGCTTTAAAAGGAATTAGAGATGATAAAGGTATCCTTTATCATCTCTAATAAGATATCCTTGAAGTGTGGAGTAATTACTTTGAAAAATTGCTAAACGGAACAAGCAGTGATGACAGCACAGCGGTAAAAAACACTGACCAGGCATGCAGTCAGGAATACATATCAATACTTGAAGTAGAAAAACCCATCAAGAGCATGGCAGCAGGAGTAGATTATATTCGACCAGAAATGCTCAAGTATGGATTTATAAAAGTCCATATTGTCTAAGGCAACAAACTCTACCCCTTTTGTTTCTGATACTCCTACCATTCATGTACAGACATAATAATCTACCTGCATGTTGCTTTTGTATATTTGTCTGCAGTCTGCATGACACAGTTGGACAACTTGCAAATCTATTATTCTTCTCTAGTACCTTATACATGTAGACATCTTTGCACACATTTGATGTGTCCGAAGCGGATAAGGCCATTCCCATCATTAACACAGTTATATAACATTGTCACTTGCACTCACATTTTCACTATTCCTTCCTTTATAATTTAGTTTCCCTGACTCTCTGTGTTAGGCCTCATACCGGTTATTAGTTTTTCTAGACTCCTGATACCAAACACATTCAAGTGCAGGCTGTCCCTCTCATACAAATCTAATCTTCCTTCAGACTCACTCCACACATCCAGAAACTTGCGTCATTCCTTCTGTACAGCCGACACATCGAATCGTTTGCCATCATAGTTTTTCTTAATTCATTTTTATTATATCATTATATACTGACAATTTTCACTTTCTCACTCTTCATTCTCGCCTCTTCCATCAACCTTTTCGTATCCTCTCTCATACTGAACTTATCGCTAATTAAGTTTTTAGTACCGATTACAGTTACGATCTCGTTTACTTTTCTTTTCTGTTTTTGAATTGCTTCCTTTATGTTCTTAATTTTTGCTCCAGGAAAACTCGAAGTTATAACTCGCTCATCGTGCATGTGTTATTATAGTCACCGTACCAAATAACATCTTTCTTTTTACATACAACTTCACTTACTTGATTTCTTTTACTTTATGACTTATCTGCTTCTGTGCTTTGCTTTTTGTAATTCTTGCGTCATCTCTCTGATGATCTGCTTTAAGTTACTTAAATATAAAGAGCTAATAAGCTTCATTTCGGCACCAAAAACATTATTTAAATTAAGGGGATATTAAATCCCACATTGTTTTAAAACCGAATATTAATAATGTTTTTGGTGCCGAAATGAAGCTTATTAGCTCTTTATATTTAAGTAACTTAATGGTTGCACCTGTTCAGAAACTCGTATAGCAGAGTATAAAGTTCTTTTCGCTATACACTTTGGTATTAACTCGGTCTAGCTACTCACTGATGAAGCCTCAAAAAAGGCTGAAACCGGTCTGGGTAGTGACCTCACCACCATAATGTAATAACAGCATACATTTCCTAGGAAATGTGTTTTTACATTATGGTAAATACCTAAGAATAGTGATCAGAACTTTACCGACTTTGCTGCGAGATTTCCGGTATTGCACTACGTGCTGGGCCACTTGCATTTAGCGGACGCTTAGTGATCGCCGATACTTTATAGTTTACTATATTCGGCAAGAAACTCTCTGATTCCAATCTTTGAGTTTCTTATTCGGTTTTAAAACAATGTGGGATTTAATATCCCCTTAATTTAAATAAAGATCTGCTTTAATTTTGCTAGTTGAGGTTAATCCGTTTACATTAACCTCCTCCACATCTCCATTAACCTCGTTAGCAGGACTAGCCTTCTCGTTCTCACCTGTGGTGCTCTTCCTAGCATTATATTTCTTGTGCGTTTTTGATGCCATTTTAAAGTTACACTTGTTATGGAAATAACATAATAAAAATGTGTTATAAAATACTAAATACACAAAAAACAATAAAATGTACACTAATATACTATAAAACACTAATTTTCTGAGGGAAAAATAATAAAACAGACAAAAATTACCAATTTTACATGAGTGCTAAATTCACCAACCATCCACAATGTATCCTCAAACTAATTTTTCTGCTTAATACTTTCTTGTCCTGGGTTTAGCTTTAAAAAAAAAAAAAAAAGCAATTTCTTATAGTACTTTTTTTTATAAGCCCCCCTCTCCTACCCCCATTAAAATTTGTAAACTTATGGCATATATGTTAGTTCCATGAATGAGCTAACAATTTTTTGTATTATAATTTTATTTATTTTTCCCATAATCTGGAGATCCTGCTCTAGAAACCAAACAACTGGAGGAGTTTTCACAATGGGTGATGAAATTCATCTCCTACCTAAAGATGATTATGAACATCAATCTCCATGGCAGGTTTCAAACTTGCCTTTTGTTTGGAGAGTGGATACGCTAACCACTTGGCCAACTCAGTTGGCAGTTTTTGAACAGAATTTCTGTATGTGTGTGTTTGTGTGTAATTATATATATGTATATGTGTTTCTTTTTTTTAGTGCCTTGGTAACAGCCTTTGAAAAAGCAAAGAAAAAGCAACAGGCAAAATTAAAAAAACTGGAACAGCAAATGGCAACCATGCTTGAAAGGCACAATGCACAGGTAACTCCAATTAAATATTATAATAATTAATACTGTAAATTTTCTGAAAAAATCATCCCATAAAATCTTTAAAGTAGTTAAAAAAAATGGCGATAGAGCAGACCCTTTATAATTACTAGGCTTAAAAGTTAAATTTAATAGGGTTTTAATTGAAGATTGAATTTACATACCTGTATAAAAGTCTTGAAGGCAAAAATGGTAATATTAGAGCCCAGACAGTATGCAATTAAAAAGAGATGAGGACAAATTAATGACAACTGGGTGTAGAAAATACATTTAGATAAAGATGGAAAACACAGAAAAGATGAATTTTGCAAATTTTGGATATGATAGAAATTAGAATACAAAAAACTGTTATAAATGTAGTTTGCTTATAATGTTTGTTGCTGGCTTACTAAGATTTTTACACAGGTAAGTAAATTAACATCGTTCAATTAAAATCCTTTTAAATTTAACTTTTCAGCTGAGTCGTTACAAAGGATCTGCTCCATCGCCATTAATGGCTCAGTTTTTTCTTTCCTACTGTAATAATTAATGTTTCATACTGGATCTGAATCATATTATATGGAAAATCATAGAAAGTCACACAAATGTAAAATCTTTTCTTTTTTTCAATTTTTTGGGGAAAAAAATATGCTTGCTTCTTTGTTTTTCACTGCCTCTTTAACTTCCTGTGTCCACCATGGAGTTCTGATTTTTCTATCCTTACAGACAACCTCACCATGCCTCTCTGGCTGAATCGATCAGTATTTTCTTCAGGGCTTGCCACTGAATCTCCTAGGTTTGGTTCCTGTTGTCAAACATGCAGTGATAGCATGGTGGTAAAAAACACTCAACAGGAATGCCATCTGGAATATATATCTATATGTAGTAGAAAAAATTATCACAAACCTGAAATATGGAAAGGCAGTTGGAGTAGATGATATTTGACCAGAAATGTTCAAATGTGGGATATAAAAGTTTTCAGTGGCTACACTTCATAATCCAAGAAGGCCTGGTCAGAGGGTCGAATTCCAGATGGACAGAGTAGAGTGCTCATAGTACCCAACTATAAAAAAGGGGAATAAAGTTGAATGTGAGAATTATTGAGAAATTTCTGTACTGAGTGTTCCTGGTAAGATTTATGCAAGTATGAGAAACAGCTAGTAAAATTTTGGAGGAGAAGGTTGAAAAGAACAAGCTGGGTTCAAGCCAAACAGGGGTAATCAGGATCAGATTTTAACTTTAAGACAAATAGTTGAGAAATCATGGGAATATAACAAGAATCTGTATTTGTGTTTTGTAGATCTGGAAAAGGCATATGATAAGGTGCCAAGAGAAAAGCTGTTCAAAACTCTCCAGCTATATGGTGTAAGTGGGACATTATATCAAGCAATAATAGTCTCTCTTTGAGTTGCAAATCAGCAGTTGGAATTGGAGGAGGTATACAGGAAAATGGTGTGATGTTAAGTCAGATGTGCAACAAGGGTGTACATTATCTCCATTGTTATTCATCATCTATATGGATCACATTATGAAGGAAAACAGTATTGAACGTGATATCAAGATTGGAGATGTTGATGAAAGTTTATTTTTCACTTGGTCAGACTATAATAAATTTAGTTTAATCCTTTATCCAAGTGTGTGCAAACAAAGTTTGTGCCTGAAAGTATCTTCAGGACTGGGGTAAAGTGGTACAACACCGGGCAACTCCTTGCAAAGGTGGAGCAAGCTACCAACATTCCTATCTCAGTATCTCCCATAATGGAAAACACATCTCCTTGCGGATATGTATAATGTTATGCATTAAGGAAAGGGCCACTACCCAGACTAGTTTCGACCTTTATTGAGGTCTCTTCAGTGGGAGCTAGGCCCAAGTGGAGATACCAGGCAGAAACATTGTCAAGGTCATCTCCTCCTATAAGAGCTGCTAAACGGTGTGCCATCTTTTTATTAAATTGCTCTGGATTTAGAGAAAGATGTTGAAAGTTTATTTTTCACTTGGTCAGACTATAACAAATTTAGTTTAATCCTTTATCCAAGTGTGTGCAAACAAAGTTTGCACCTCAAAGTATCTTCAGGATTGGGGTAAAGTGGTACAACACTGGGAAACTCCATGCAAACTTGCAAATTTGGAAAGAGTCAGCAGAATTAACAAAGCTGGTATAGTTAGAAAGTCAACTGAATAAATTTATGTGGAAAAAGATCGAGATTAGTCAAAACACTAACCTAGTTATGTACAAGACGACGTTCAAACCGATTTTAACTTATGAATCTGAGAGCTGGGTTAGAAATAAAACTCTTAACCAAAGACTGGAGACCACAGATATGGGTGTCCTGAGAAAGATTAGAGGCGTGAACAGATGGCATCAATAGCAGTATCATATTAAAAATTAAGCTATTAGGAAAGAACTTGACGTTGTCAGCATTCAGGAATGTGTTAGCAGTGCTAATCTCAGGTGGTATGGCCACTCAAATAGAATGGAAGAGGCAAAGCAAGTGTTCTTTGCCAGGGTGGCAGGGAAAATAACCCACAGGAACACCAAAATGTAGGTGGATTGATGCAGTAAAAAAAATGTCATAATAGACAGAAATATAAGATCTGATAATATTGGAATGTTGACAGATAACAGTCAGATCTGGAGGAAAATTGTTAAGAGGAAGTTTGCTGTTTTAAGGATAGTTGTGCCATAAGACTGAATAATAAATGCATGTAAACACAAGAAAGATATTTAATTAACCAAATATTTTGGTCTGGAAATAGCAGACCATCTTCAGTGGTATTACAAGAACAGTTTTAAAAACTACAAGCTAGAATACTAACAATAGATCGTTGAAAATAAAACACGTCGCGTGATGTTATATCACTAAGTATTAAGTATAAAACGGAACATTTTGGAGTAGAGACATGATTGAAAAAAAAAAAAAAAAAATTAATGAGTAATCTTGCTTAGACTTTCCCAGATTTTTGATATAGATATACAGTCATTATGATTCAGGATGGGACGATGGAGTAAGGCCTCCATGCTTTCCTTGAATAAACGTTCGAATCTATAACGGGATCTATGTAAGAGTCGAGTCCTGGACCAAAAGATGCTGTGGTCAGTTTCAATCCCGTGTTGAGCCAATCCAGACTTTTCAGGTTTGTTGTGAAGAATGGAGGATTGATGTTCCTTGGATTCTTTTTTCAAGAGAACGTCCAGTCCTTCCAAAATAGGAAAGATCACAGTTGCAAGGAATTTGATAAACTCCAGGAAGAGATAAAGTTGAGCATTTGTCTTTAGGAGAAGGAAAATGAGAAGACAATTTGTTAATAGGTGAATACGTAGTTGTTAAATCATATTTCTTTAAAATTCGTGCGATAGGTTCTGAAATACCGGAGATATAAGGAATAGGCACTCGACGTATTGAAACTTTGTTGTTTTGTGGAGGATTATAAGAATTGAGAAGATGTTGAGTACTTTTTTTAGATAAGCCATTGAGTTTCATGTGTTGTTGGATAATAGAAAGTTCTTTCTGTAGATAAACAAAAGTAGAACAATTAGTTTTGGCTCTTCTGATGAGGCATTTTATAATTCCTGTTTTTTGACATGGATGATGGGCTGATTCTTTAAGAATATAACGACCTGTGAATGTTGGTTTCCTGTATACTGTAGTTGTAAGAATATTTGAAGGTGATCGGATGAGGAGAACGTCTAAAAAAGATAACTGGTTGTTTTCTTCTATTTCCATAGTAAACTTTATACGATGATGCAAGGAATTAATACTGTTTAAAAAAGAAGGTAAAGAGTTTTTGCTGTGAGGCCAAATAGTAAAGATGTCATCTATATACCTTTGAATAAACGTTCGAACCGTTATAGGTTTGAACGTTTATTCAAGAAAAGCGTGGAGGCCTTACTCCATCGTCCCAACCTGAATCGTAATGGCTGTATATCTATATCAAAAATCTGGGAAAGTCTAATCAAGATTACTCATTATTTATTTATTTATTTTTCAATCATGTCTCTACTTCAAAATGTTCCGTTTTATGCTTAATACTTAGTGATATAACATCACGCGGCGTGTTCTATTTTTAACAATCTATTGTTAGTATTCTAGCTTGTATTTTTTAAAACTGTTCTTGTAATACCACTGAAGATGGTCTGCTATTTCCAGACCGAAATATTTGGTTAATTAAATATCTTTCTTGTGTTTACGTGCATTTATCATTTGTTAAGAGGAAGTGAATAATAATGTAACTTTTCATGTAGTACTATCATAAGCTTCTGTAAACCTCCTGAGAGTATATGTCAGCAATTTGATTTTGATCACATTTCTGCTACTTGTATGTGGGAAATATATGACTTCAGCGTTAATTTAACCTTTGTATCTCTTCTGGGTCTGGCTGCCAGTGATGAAACCTCAATAGAGGTCAAAGCTAGTCAGGGTAGTAGCCCTTCCCATAATGCATATTATTATAATACAAGTCTGAAAGGATGTGTGTGTTTTGCATTATGTTCAAAACAAGTTATATAGTTATATGGTGTAAGTGGAACATTATATCAAGCAATACATAGTCTTATGTTTGAGTTGTAAATCAGCAGTTAGAATTGAAGGAGGTATACAGGAAGATGGTTTGATGTTAAGGCAGATGTGCAACAAGGGTATACATTATCTCCACTGTTATTCTTCATCTGTATGGATCACATTATGAAGGAAAACTGTATTAAACCTGATTGGAGATGTTGATCTCAGCTCTTTACTTTATTCAAATGATGTTATACTCCTAAATAAATCCAGGACATTTCTACAGGATGATTAAGGCAGTTGATGTGAATTCATTAGCCTCTATATACAAGTAACCTAGTCTTGAAGATACTACCCATGCAAACTTCGTTTGTTTTCACTTGGATAAAGGATTAAACAAGAAAATAATTTCTTAAAAAGTTTAATTTAAAGTCACAGGATGTGTCTTCATAACTGGGCTAGCAGTTAGTACACAAGCTGTTAACTTCACATCATTTGTCTCATTATCCCATAATTCACAGCACACTCTTTTTGTACATGTATCTTGCTGTGTATTATAGGAAGGTTCATTACTTCAGACTGATCAACAGCCTCTATAAAAGTAGCCTAGTTGGAAGGTAACCATGTGATGTGTGTGCATGTGTAAATTTTCTACAACTTTTCTGTTGCTGTTAATATTAGAGCTACAAGAAAATGAGTTCCAGAAATCCAAAATGATTAAAATACAGATATTCAAAATGTAATTATTGGTATTTTTTATTATTATTAAAAGAGACCTCCATTGAGTCTTAGACTTATCAAGGGAGGCTACATATTACTTACATCACCTGTCATTTCTTCTCTTCAGTTCATTCACACTCTCTGCACTCAAAACTTTCAAAGGCAGCCTATTCCAATCACATACACTACTCCATGAGAGAAAAATCTAGCTCTCACCTCTTTCTTGATTACATTCATTCTCAGCTTTCATGGATATCCTTTCTTAACCCTGCATAAAATGAAAAATTCAATCTCCTGGTATCTTGTATTACTTTCAGGTTATAGATTTCTACCATATCATTCTCTCTTTCTCCTATTTGCTAGTATTGGTGGTCAGCATTTCTCAATTTCCCTTCATAATCTGTATTCCACAGTCCCAACATCATCTTTAACACTCTACTTTGAACCCTATCAACTTTATCGTCGTTAGCTCAAAAACTAGGATACCAGATCTTATCAAAGCCTTGTAAAGAGGTAAATTGACTTCCTTATTTTTGTGTGTCACTGTTTGTTTCAACATTCTCTGAGTTGTATGGCTCTTGAACTTCAATTTCAATCAACATTATTCTTTCAGGAATTTAATTTCACTGGCCTGTTCTGGTCTCATTCCTTCTTTTCCCTGGTCATCCTTGACTTCTATGCCCTACAACTGAGTGGTATTGGAGTATCTTTTTTTGGGGTAGTTTTGAAGTGTCCATTACAAAGTGTATTTTTATTCCTTAGAGAGTATAGTCTACTGTCCTTCATAGGAATTTCATTTCTCTAATTCCTATTGTTTTTTTTCTTCTGCAATTTTTATCATCCATTATTCACGTACAGTAAAGGTCTTGCTATAAAGTTTATAAACTCTTTTTTTCTTGTATCCTGTTGAACTTGATTAGGTTTGAAAATGTTATTGATCTTCCCTGTAATCTTTAAAAAGTTTAAAATTTTGATATCAATATCAGCTTCTTTTTTTGTATGGTATGCCACATTTAAATTTGAAACAGTAAATTTGTTCTAAAATTTTATGTTCAATCATGTTTTACTTCTGACTGGCGATGGTCCTTGAAAAGCCATGATTTTTGTTTTGTCTGTTGATATGTGCATTCCATGTTCTTTAGCAGTTATGTTTAAGGGAGTATATTGATCTCTGGAGTTCATCTTCACTTCTTGCTATGGTTATGTGGAACAGATCCCTAGATTGGGTCACTTTCTTCTAGCATTATCCTGCCAATATTATGTGCCATTTGATATCATCAAATTTGATGATATCAAATGATTGTCAGACACCAATATGATTAATGGAGGTGCTGGTGTTCTCCTTCTAAATCCCGAAAGGCGAAAAACTTTCATTAAAAGTGATCTGGGAGAATCGCTTCCAATTTTACTAGTGAACTTTATGCAATAAATGAAGCACTTGAAGCCTACTTAAAATTATCATCATCTCAACAATCTGAGGGAATTATAATTTACAGTGACTCAAGATCGGCTATGGAGGCAATCAAAAATGGCAATACCAAGTTCACACAAGACACCAATAAACTCTTAAATCAACTAAAGTGTTTAGGAAAAAGTTGCATTTTACAATGGATTCCTGCTCATGTAGGCATCGATTACAATGAAGCAGCTGATAAATTAGCAAAAGAGGCCAGAGAACTCAACCAAGAAACTCACATGATAACTCTTGCTGATGTTAATGCACTAGCAAAAGCTAAACTGAAATCAGTGATACATCAAATTCCCGAAATCAATGCTGACAGAAAGACCACCAGCACAATAGCAAGACTACGAACAGGACATTATAGAGGAATGAAGATCAATACAGATGATACGAGAACATATAGAAACTGCAACAACTGCCCCAGTACTGAACTGACACCCGCTCACATCTTTACCTGTCCAGCAATTGCAGCGGCCTTGCAAGAAATAGATCCTAATCCTGAACAACAGCTCTATACAAACAAAATCATCGACATAGCCAAAGCTGTTAAAGAGCACACAGAAACATCTAAGACTCTTCATAGGACAAGACGACAACAGCAACTTTACATTTACCAAGATTGGACTGAAGTATTTTCACAAGCTCGCAGTTCAGGTCCATTTAAATAATTTTGCAAGTGCTGCATGTCATGTGCATTCCTGATTACCCTTCCAGTCTTTGCATCATCAGAAAATGGCTATATGTCTTCTATCAAATCCTTCCCAATGTTGTTAATGAATAACAATGGCATAAAGGACTGATCCTGGGAATACACCACTGGTCACCTTAAATCTTACCGACTGAAATCTTGCATATACCACATTTTCATATCTGCCATTGAGCCATCCTCTTATCCAACTTATGCAGTAACCTTCCATGCAGAGTACAGTCCTATCAAAAGCTTTAGTAAATTCCAAAATTATCAAGGTTTGCCATTTCACTTGTTTAACCCATCTGTCACATCATAAAATGCAAGCAGGTAACTCAAATGTGACCTTCCCGTAGTAAACCCATGCTATTCATTATCATACATCATCATTTTTACTTGTATAGAATCTTCCCCTATTAAGACTCATGTTATACAGCTAGGTCAGAGACGCAGCCAGTTCAGCTGAACACTTTTAGGATCTGTGCTGATATCCCATCACCTAATTGTCTCCTTAGTTAGTCACAATTTCCTGCATTGTTCTTCAGCATGTAGTACTTTCTTAATGGAATAGCTGTACACTGTCATTTCCCAGGTCATCACTTATCTCTCCCCAACACTATAATCAAGTTTGATACTCTTTGACCTCAAGTTTTTTTTGTTAAATGCTGCTTAAGGAAGTTCTCTCCTAAGAGCTCAATAAACTGTGCTTCATTTTGTCATGAGATCTCATTGCAAACCAAGCAGTGTTTGGCTAATTAAAATCACCCATGATGATTTGTGATGCATTTCATCATCACTAGCAACTGATCCACTAGGTATGTAGCATTGCCCCAACATGTATTTGATCTTATTGAACTCCACCTCATACCATATAGCTTCAGACTCACTGCAACATGGAAAATTGTTATTACTATTGCTGTCATAGCTTTCTACCCTAACTGGACTCAAATGTTCCGATATTATTAGCACATCTTCTCCCTTTGTATCCTGTCTATCCTTCCTGAAAATACTGTACCCATTACACTCAACACCAGTTATTATATCTGTTTCCGATAGATCTCGCTAAAGCCTACAGTCCAAGTCCAAGCATATCCATTGAGGCAATAAATTCTAACCCAAGTTTCTTGATACTTCTGGCATTCATGTAGACACTGCTAAGTAACCTCCCATGTTTTTTTTTATTCTATACCCACCTCTGTAGTTTGAATGACCTAGTTGGAAATAAGTCCAAACTGGACAAGCACACATTCATCCTTTCATCATGATAACCTCCATGATTAAGCATATTCATAACTTAAGTCACTCTTTCTCATAGATTCTTACCATTCCTTCTATTACAATATAGTTTCCCTGACTCTCCGTATTAAGTGTCATATTGATAAATAATTTCTCCAAACTCATTCAAGTGCAGACCAAACCTCATATAAATTTATTCTTCTTCACACTTGCTGCATATACATCCATGAGCAACTATTCTTTCTACACAGCCCACATGTCGAATTATTTGCCACAATAGCCTTTCTTAATTCAGTGCTTTTATATCTAGGTAATAACGATTTTCGATCTTCACTCTTGCTTCTTTCAGCAGTCCTTTCATATTTTCTCTCATACTGTATTTATCATCAATCAAATCATTTGACTGCTTTTCAATTCCATTTGTTAAATTTTTGATTTTAGCACGCAGAAAGCTTGAAGTAGCAACATGATCATCAATTGATTGTTTGATTCAATCTTTCCACCGTATACATTTTTTTATAATTGATTTATAATTATTGTTTACAAGAATTGTAGCCTTCTTATTTTTCAGCAAAGTGAATTTCTACAGGAATCTGGATATCAGATGAGAATGGAATATTTTTTGTTAGCAGTAAAAACTTTGAATACGCTTTACATTTTGAAGTGCCATTTAAAAAGAAGATTAAAGACTACTGAGTGACAGTTATGATGCACATTTTTTCATACATACATTAATTTTGACACACCTAAACCTCCAACTTTGTATTCAGCTGTCCCGTTAGCATAATAAATTATACTCTGTAAGTAAACCAAGATGTATTAACTGTAAGAGAAACTATTCAGCCTACTTTTGAGCATACCAAAGGCAAACTGATGAAAAGAGATGCAAAAGATTAAGATTGAACAGATATTTCATATGAATATGCAAAGAGGATGCTTGCTGCTACATCTTCCCTGAGGTCTTCTTATGCTGAGAAGGTGGCAGTTAAAAAAATATATAAAAAAAAAACATAAATCCATAAGTCTATCCTGCTATACAGTTTCAGCATACCTTAGCTTTATGATGGTGAGTACTTATCTTTGCTGTGCTTTTATTGTGTAAGCTATTATGGTCACTCCTAAAACAACTCCTGAACTTGCTGCTAAATGAGAACCCATTAGTTAAACAAAAATCACGGTAAGAGCATCACATGAAGTGCGTGTCTGCACTTTATGTGATGCTCTCCAGACATCACATAATAAATGGACACCTCTGTATCCACTGAATTAAAGTAAACACAGCTGAACAAAGCATACCATCAATGTATTAAATATTTTTCCAGAGGAAGAGAAGAGAAGAGATGGACACTTGCTGTCCATACTTCCCAAAATCAAATGACAAAAACAAGGCAGACAAACTCGAGTCTTCATTCTCTTGGAAATTGGAGAAGTATACAAAACCAAAAGAACATAGAAGTTCTTGCAGTGAAACTGTTGTAGAGTCTGCCAGAATGTCAATGATATCAAGGCCATTTCTACAGAAACATAAACCTGTCTTTTTCTGTCTGCAGGAGACCATAAGGAATGTAATTCCTTATGGTCTACTATATCTCTTTTCAGTATACTACTATAGAATCTGTAACCATCTACCTCAGATTGGGATTTCTTATTACAGTATGTTTCTTTTATTTACCTTCAGGTTTGGAGTTAATGCACACCAACCTTGAAAAATCCTATATTGTATAGTACGCCCACACTTTCGAGAGCTTTGCTTGGCGACTTGCCAAGAATAGTCGATTCATGCTGAAGGGGAATCAACTATTCTTGGGAAAATTGAAGGACACACGAATTGGTCACCAACACGCGAAATCATGTGCTTTATAGGTAAAATTTTCCAACTGTTATACAAGCAAAATAGTTACCACTTTAAAAACTATAATGATCATAAAAGAGAAGTTAATTTTCCGACGTGTAATAATAAACAACTCATCCCACAATACGGATTGATTACCCTATTATCGGAATGAATTCTCCTTCTGTTGACATGCGCAGAAGTGTCGAAGGGTCTCGTATCTGTGGGCGTACTATAACCATTTCATCCCATACTTCTTGTATATGTGGACTAATCATGATAACAATCCCCCCCCCTCTCTCTCTCTCTTAATAATGCACACAGTGCCTTCTTTTGTATGCATACCTGCTTATATATTCTAAAGTGGATTTTGCAGTCTGCATCCCTGGTATTCTGTTTATGTGAAGTGTTGAAGAGAACATATACTGAAGCAATCACTTTCCTGTATATCCTCACCTGACTCATTTCTTATTTGTAGATGCTCAGGTGGAAAATTGACCAGGCTGACTGGAATAACTCTTCACGGTTTGCATAATTTAATTCCAAGATGATCAGCCTGTCACATATCAGTGACTCAGTGATGCACGTTACATATTGTGTTGTCCAGGCAACCACAACTGCATTTAAAAACATCATCACAATTTCCACTTTGTCCAAAATCATAGGGAAATTTTGAATTCCAAACAGCCTTAAAAAAAATCAAGAGAAGGCATCGGGTCTATTTTGGAGATACCTTACCACCGCAAGCATAGCTTTTAAACATGCTTGGGCCAAACCATGTCATGCAGTAGTGAGCTATAAGGTGCTCACGGGGGCTCGGTCGAGCCCTTTGTTAAATTTTTCTCAAATTTGTGAGTCCCTTGTTCTTCTTGTTTAATAATCTTGTAGAACTAGAAAATACCACCGTGGATGTATACATGCTACTTTAAATTCATATGGATTTTCTGATAACTATATAAAAAATCATTTCATTGCATTTTGTTCTGATGGAGCTAGTGTAATGTTAGGAAATAAATCAGGTGTTGCAATCAAACTTGTACAAAATTTCCCAATGTTCTGATTTGGCATTGTGCTCATCGTTTACACTTAGCATTAGACAATTTGATAAAAAAATATTAAAGAAATAAATCATTTTGAAATGTTTGGATAAATTGCATGCTTTTTATCTTCAATCACCAAAAAATCAACGAGAATTAAATACAATTGCAAAAGACCTCGGTATCAAAATTTTAAAGATCGGGCGTGTGTTTGGACCACGATGGGCAGCTTACAGTTTACGAATGGCTCTTGCTTTGTGGAAAAATTACCCAGCTTTATGCAAGCATTTTGCATTGAACGATAAATGTAAGGGCTTTTTAAAACCAACTTCTCAATTTGGAATTTTTAACAGAGCTAGCATTAATGATTGATATCCTACAGGAATCATCATATCTATCAGAAGCTCTACAAAGTCGCAATATAAGTGCTGAGTTAGGGCTTTTTGCTTGACGATGCGAGCCCTTTGTTAAAATTTCCATAGCTCATCACTGATGTCATGTTATGTTAGACATTAGTCAATAACAGCCTTGGATTCAATTTCCATCATTTATCAATCATGCACCAGTGCAAAGGTGGTATGGAATAAAATCTGGCTAATAAAGAGTAGATATATAGAACACACCATTTTGTCTACCCTGAAATATTGTTGAACCAAAATCAAATGCAGACACTCTAGGAGAAATGTTTGCTGGAATTTTAAAACTATCTTCATATCCTGACAACAGCGTAACTTTGCTTCAGATGGGATAGTCATACAGTTAGCCATTTTAAGATGAAATTGAAAAAAGCACCTTACCATGCCAGTTCTGTAGGACCTGATGACATCCATTATAAGATGATAAAATCTCCCACTATCTTCATCTCCTCCTCCTCCTCTTACTCTGCAGCAGATTGCTTACTGAGTAGAAGTTTCAAGATTCATGGTAAAAAGCCGTTGTAATTGCCTTCCAAAAGACTGTTAAAGATCCAAAATTAGCAAAAAAAAAATATAGTCCTGGCACTCTGACCATGTCTTTTTAAGATCTTGGATCTTAAAAATGGTAACTGACTTCTGTGGTATCTGAAAATGTTTTTTTTTTTCAGCACATTATTATGTGCCTTATTGTAAGCATTGATCAGAGATGCATTCGTGAACATGTGGTTTCAGTTTTCTTTGCACAGAAAAAACTTATGGTATATAAGCTACCACTTGGCCAACCAGCTGGCCTGGTTGACTGAGTAGTTAGCATATTTGCTCTCTATCCAAAAGGCTGCGAGTTCGAATCCTGCCATGGGCACGGATGTTTGTGACTGTCTGAAAATACTAGTGTGGTGGCCAGTAGGCAGCATTGGTGTAGATGATGAATGGTAGTTGCAGTTCACTTAGTTGGTGGATTGAGTGGTGGAGACTCCAAGTTGTGGAGTGGGTGCCCTCCCTCGATAAGTCTTTGGATTCCTTGGAGGTGCCGCATAATAATAATAATATTATTATTAAAAGACCTTCATAATCTTGTGCTTGGAGAGGGGGGGGGGATCTGCCTCTTTTTGTTTAAAACTTTCACTCCAGTTGAATTTCCAAAGTGTGAGTTTTACCTTTCATGGGATTATTATTGTATCTTCAACAATAATGCCATGAAATATTATTTATGCAAGCCAGCATGGATTTGTTAAAGGGTACTCTTGTTTTTGTAATAATCTGAGTAATGGATATGAGTAAGGCATACACTGTCCTTTTTGGAATTTTCAAAGTCATCTGAGAGGGTACCACATGAAGTTGGTTTTTTAAGTTGCAACATATAGGTTTAGATATTAGATTAGATTGATAACTGGCTTTCTGATAGATATCAGAGAGTAAAAAGGTTACAAGTGGAGTTTTATAAGGTTCAAACTGGAACTATTACTGTTTAGTTTTTATGTCAATGATATTGCCATGGGACTGCAGGTCAATATTCAGTTATTTACAAATGATGTGAAGCTTTGGGAGGGTTATTAGTGATAATTCTGATGTTTTGGTTCTTCAAGTCAATTTGAATAAGCTGGAAAGGTGAGCAAATGAATACTGATATCAGTTTAATGCAACTAAATGTAAGATTTGAAATTTGAGATCCACAGATGGGGTGCTTCACTCTTGCTTGGTAGAGTTATACTGGAAGAAGTGAAGCAAGCATTGACAGAAATTCGAAATTCAGAGGAAATACTGCAAAGGTTGTGAAGACATCTGAAAGATTTGCTTCAATATTGAGGAGGACATTAATTTGATCAGACCATATCTGGATTTCTCTCCTCAGATCTAGTCACTGGAATTTCAAGGATATGAAGTAACTGATGCAGAGTTCGATAACAAAAATGATATCAGGACTGAGCAATGTTGATTATATGGATAGACCTGGGGCATGCAGATTGCAGAGTTTGCTGTATAGAAAATGGGGGGGGGGAGATATGATTGAGACATTGAAGTTGTTGAAAGGTTATTATCAGATTCACACTGAGGAGATTTTTCATATGGTAGAATGAGGTGAAGGAAGAATGACAAGGGGGGGGCCATCCCTGGAAGTTGCAAGAGGAAGTAGTAAATAAAAGGATAAGAAGTAAGTTTTTGGCACGGAGAGTGGTAGGAGCATGGAATGCGTTGGTCTGAGAAGATGGTGAAAGTACAAATAGTGAATGAGTGTCAGGAGTGGTATGATAGTCTTTGTATTGACTGGTGTTTACCTCCCATGATGAGTCTTGTGACCCCATAGAGGTTAAAAAGATAATAATAATAACCTCCTGTCTAGTGTACAATCCACATCCACTGCTTTGTGATGTTTTACAAATGTATAAATGAGGACTCTTAATTTTAATGTTTGATTCCACTGTATTCCCAGCGAAAAATTACACTTTAGATACAGCTGCTATGTGAGCTTGTACTTTATGCACTTACTGTTTATCAGTCTCCTGTATAGACTACAGATAGCTAATAAGAGAACAGAAGTCAACCTAGCAGGAAGCACAAGATTAAACCTGAAATTAAGTATTGACAATGTAGGCTACATAGAATTACACTGTATAGGATATAGTCATCTTATCTAATAATAGCTGATTATCCACCTATGTGTGAACACTATAACACTTGACTTGCTAACTATCATCTTCTAGTGAAGTGCTAGCTGTTCAAGCAAAATGTGAACAGATTCCTACTTTTTTCTTTTTCTCTTGCTCACACACGGCACTGATGTGCTATAGTAGCAAGGCTTATACGTTGGTCAGACATAACTGGTAATTAGTTTACGGAATTAACAACGCATATAAAGTATATTAATTAAAGGTAACTTTAATGAATAACTTCTATATTTCGGCAACGTCACATTGCCATCTTCAGGAACATAAAGATATGGTATGTGCATGCAGACACTAACACAAAGCAAATGAGGAAGAAAGCAAGAAACTAATATTGTTCCTAAAGTCCTAATGGTGTCCTCTTGCAGGCTAATTTGGTAGTCTTGGCAGTTGGGCTGAAGTTCTCATAATATAAGTCTCCCAAATTTAGGGTAGTTTCATGCACCCAAATTTGTTGAGGTTAGGAACGTTTTTTAGAGCTGTTGAAGATTCTTTGAATAATCTTTTGTATTTAAACTTGCTGCGATGAATTATTTTTGTTTTCTTCCAACGAATTTTATGGTGGGTATCTAAGGCATGGTCTGCCAGCCCAGAGCGGCTGTACTGGTGAAACTGAATGTAGTCTTGGTGTTCTGAAACCCTGATATTTGTTGTTCTGCCTGTTTGGCCAAAGTAGGACAATTTGCAGCTGCAAGGGACCTGGTATACACCAGGTAGGTCTAGGGGAAGTGGTTGGTCTTTAGTGGAGCGGATAAGGGATGCCAACTTCTTTATATGGTCTGTAACAGGATGCCAACTTTTTATATGGTCTGTAACAGGAGTTCCTGTTACAGACCATATAAAGAAGTTGGCATCCCTTATCCGCTCTACCAAAGACCAACCACTTCCCCTAGACCTACCTGGTGTATACCAGGTCCCTTGCAGCTGCAAATTGTCCTACTTTGGCCAAACAGGCAGAACAACAAATATCAGGGTTTCAGAACACCAAGACTACATCCAGTTTCACCAGTACAGCCGCTCTGGGCTGGCAGACCATGCCTTAGATACCCACCATAAAATTCGTTGGAAGAAAACAAAAATAATTCATCGCAGCAAGTTTAAATACGAAAGATTATTCAAAGAATCTTCAACAGCTCTAAAAAACGTTCCTAACCTCAACAAATTTGGGTGCATGAAACTACCCCAAATTTGGGAGACTTATATTATGAGAACTTCAGCCCAACTGCCAAGACTACCAAATTAGCCTGCAAGAGGGCACCATTAGGACTTTAGGAACAATATTAGTTTCTTGCTTTCTTCCTCATTTGCTTTGTGTTAGTGTCTGCATGCACATACCATATCTTTATGTTCCTGAAGATGGCAATGTGACATTGCCGAAATATAGAAGTTATTCGTTAAAGTTACCTTTAATTAATATACTTTATATGCATTGTTAATTCCGTAAACTAATTACCAGTGATGTGCTATAGGTCTTGTAGCCTTCATGTGTGGATCAGATATATTTAAAAAAAAACAACAACTTTACTCTAGAGAGAAATGCAACTTTTTTTAATCTGACTAAACCATATACATTCAGATCTTGTCAGACTCAGACAAACTAAATGAAGTTTTTAACTTTTTTTCAGGAAAAATTAATTTACATATTCCTTTTGTCATGTCTTTATATGATGATACTGCCTTGCTCAATGAAAAAAATTTTTTTTTTTTTTCATAAGTTATTTGCAAGGGTGGTCTGAAATGTTCTCGGCCTAACAATGAAAAACCTAATTTATAATTTGAAAATTAATTTTATTTTTCAACATAATCTCCCTTCAGACTAATACATTTATTTCAGTGATGCTCCAGCCCCATTATCCCGTCTCAATAAGATCTGCAGAATACTCCTCTACAGTTGCAATCACCTCTTGATTCAAAGAAAAACGCTGACCAGCGAGGAAGAGTTTTGGTTTTGGGAAGAGATAGAAGTCAGAGGGAGCCAAATCTGGGGAATAGGGTGGATGTTTCAACAATTCATAGTGCACCTTAATTTTCCCATTGCCAAAACACTTTTGTGGGTAGGTGTACTGATGAAAGATGATTTTTTCCTTCTGCAAACCTGGTCTTTTCTCACGAATGTTTTTGTCTAGTCTGGTTAAAAGATTAGAATAATATTCCCCAGTTATTGTTTTACCCTTTTCAAGATAATTAATAAATAAAATGCCTTTAGCATCCCAAAACACCATGAAATGATATTTCATGATGCCATGACCTTTCCTGCTGATGGAACTGACTTTGTCTTCTTTGGCACTGAACAACCAGCTTCTGTCCACTATTTTGACACTGCTGTTTAGATTCTGTTGTGTAATGGTGAATCAAAGTCTCATCCATAGTAATAAATCAACGCACAAAATCAGTTTTATTCTTGTTAAAATGTTCCAAGCACTGTTCAGAGATTTTCATTCGAGTGCATTTTGATCTGCTATAAGCAAGCGTGGCACCCATCTTGCAGAAAGGTTTTTCATTTGCAATTCTTCATGCAAAATAAATCCTACACATTCTTTTGAAATGCCTATAGTCTAGCAATTTCACCCACTTTGACTCGCCGGTCATCCAATACCATATCATGCACTTGATCAATGATTTCTGGTGTTGTTATTACACTTTTTTGGATGTCCTTCACGTGGATCATCTTCAAGGCTGGTACGGCCACGTTTAAACTCAGCAGCCCATTTCTTAAGGAGAAGAGTGCCCGTAAACCTTTATGAACTTCGAATGAATTTCTTTTGTCGTTAAACCTTCTTTTACAAAGAATTTTATAACCACGTAATAATCAATTTTATCCATTTCAATAAAACAAACCACTTTATAGAATGGCTTTCAATTTCACAAGGATGCTTATGACAGATGTACCAACTTAGAAAAAAAAAATCTTGCTGATAGTGTTGCCATCTATGGTCAAGGCTGAGAACTTTTCAGACCATCCTCATACTTCCATGCTATTTATTTATTTATTTATTTTTTGTTGCTTTATGATCTGCTGTAACCTGTGTAATGGTGCAATATGACCATTGTTGACCTTGCACCAATAAACCCCCAAACCAAAAAAAGTTCTCAAAAAATGCTCGATGCTGTCTGGAAAATGGCATTCCAATTTATCAGTGATTCTTTTCTCACAGACTCATTTCACTCACTATCTCATAGAATTATAGTGCCTTATGCCTCTTCAACAGGCAGTTACATGTTTTTACCGAAGCTGACACTTTTCCTTCAATTTCTTTAAATTAAACATACCAAGAAATTATATGCTTGGTTTAATCCTTTATCCAAGTGTAAGCATACAAGTTTGCACCTGAACTATTTTCAGGACTGGGGCAACTCGTGGTAAAGGTGGTATGACTTCACATCACTTGCCTTGGTATCCTATATCCCATAATGCAAAGCACATATCCACATGTATGATGGTATGCATTATGGGAAGGGTCACTACCCAAACTGGTTTCGACCTTTATTGAGGTCTCATCAGTGGGAGCCAGACCCAGAGGTAAAGGTGGTACTATAGCAAGTGATGTGAAGTCATATACCACCTTTACCATGAGATGCTCCAGTCCTGAAAATAGTTCAGGTGCAAACTTGTTTGCTTATACTTGGATAAAGGATATAATCTCTTGGTATCTTTAATTTACTGTATAACCAAGTGGAAAAACTTTCAACAACTACCTGTCTCTAATCTAGAGTATTTAATAATAAGGTATGGCACCTTTTGGCAACTCGTATACGAAAATATGACTTCCGCATTACTTCAACCTTGGTATCACCTCTGAGTCTGGCTCCCACTGATGAGACCTCAATAAAGGTTAATTGGTGGTTTGATTCTGTGGGAGCAGAGTTTTTGTTCCCTTAAGGTTTTGCCTTAGGGAGCTTTTGAGCATCCAGGAATATGAGGAAAATCAGCAACCTAGGTTGATGATTTTCCTGGAATATGAGCAGTGTCTGCTTGGTGGTAGGGAAGCCAGTCACTGTGCAGAGCCACCACTGAGTTAAACGATCACTCAAGTCACTCATTGTTTGGTGATCTGAGTGATCGCACGAGTTTTTTGAGAGGTAACCCCACACTTAAGACAGAGAACCCAGTCTGGGTAGTTACCCTTCGTATAATGCATAGCATTATATACATGTCCGCAAGGATATGTGCTTTGCATTATGGGATACTAGTCACTCATTGTTTGGTGATCTGAGTGATCGCACAAGTTTTTTGAGAGGTAACCCCACACTTAAGACAGAGAAACCAGTCTGGGTAGTTACCCTTCGTATAATGCATAGCATTATATACATGTCCGCAAGGATATGTGCTTTGCATTATGGGATACTAAGGCTGGTGATGTGAAGTCATACCACCTTTACCATGAGTTGCCCCAGTCCTGAAAATAGTTCAGGTGCAAACTTGTTTGCTTACACTTGGATAAAGTATTAAGCGAAGTATATAATTTCTTGGTATCTTTAATTTATAGTATAACCAAGTGGAAAAACTTTCAACAACTTCAATTTCTTCTTGACCACTTTCCTACGCACAGTACTGAAATGCTTTAGGTTGTGACCCCTCTTGTGTGGAATTGATATAAAAAAATAATAATAATATATTAAAATAAATAGAAGGTTGTAAATCTATATTACCTATATAGTCTAATGGTTACATAATCCAGAAACTTTGCTCAAGAGAACAAACTTTAAACTTTTCAAGTTATTTTGAGCCTCCAATCTGCAATGTCTTTGGTTTATGCAAGGCAGTGAAAATGAACAGCCACCTAGAAGCATTCTAGCTGTCAGTAGTGAGATTCAGTCCCGTCTGTCTATCTTGGATGGGGGGGTGTGCAGAAACATTATCTGCAAAGCTAGCCAGATCAGCACAGGCAACAAGCTTAATTATTAATTAGATAGTCTTGTAATTACTTGCTTCATCAGTTTTGAACTACCACGCCAAATGTTACTGGCCTTCATGGCTAATGTTTCTACAGTTTGCAACATGCTTATTGCATTGCAGTCTGTAGCACATTGCATATGTTCTTAATAAAAATGTATTTTCAATTTGACAATGTTATATATCCCTTCACTCTTCTTCATTAGCCTGGAAGATCAAAAAAGTTGATTAGGTCTGTCACAACACGTTTGATTATTTCTAAGTTTCTGACAGCCAATTACAGGATTGTTCATATTGAAAATCCAAAGGATCAGCTGTATATGCTTGACAGATCAGGAGTACTTCATTCCCTACCTCTCTTTGCAGAATTTAATATTCAAGAAGGGGAAACAAATTCAGGAGAGGAATGGATTACAAAGTAAATAAAACCTGTACCCATTTGAAATCAGCACAGGCAACAAGCTTAATTATTAATTAGATAGTCTTGTAATTACTTGCTTCATCAGTTTTGAACTACCACGCCAAATGTTACTGGCCTTCATGGCTAATGTTTCTACAGTTTGCAACATGCTTATTGCATTGCAGTCTGTAGCACATTGCGTATGTTCTTAATAAAAATGTATTTTCAATTTGACAATGTTATATATCCCTTCACTCTTCTTCATTAGCCTGGAAGATCAAAAAAGTTGATTAGGTCTGTCACAACACGTTTGATTATTTCTAAGTTTCTGACAGCCAATTACAGGATTGTTCATATTGAAAATCCAAAGGATCAGCTGTATATGCTTGACAGATCAGCAGTACTTCATTCCCTACCTCTCTTTGCAGAATTTAATATTCAAGAAGGGGAAACAAATTCAGGAGAGGAATGGATTACAAAGTAAATAAAACCTGTACCCATTTGGAATCAGAAGAATGGGACATTTTTGATCATCTCAAACAAACCTCTCCTCAGGTTGAAGAGTAGTCCATCTTGAATTTCATGCAGTCAGAAGAAAGTATTTCAGCCTATTATATCTATAGTCAATCTTGACAGGCAAAAACCACTCCTAATTTTCAAACATCATAATTTGAGAGGAGTAGGGTGAGGAATGGGCTGGATATGCCAACTGATTTTCAGAATACAAAGACCGAGCCAGTAAAACAGCAAAGTTAAAGAAGATAACATGGTGGTGAGCAGGGATTATCTTTGAGTGCATAATTTAAGACTGTTATTTAGATACCATCAGAGATAAAGGACATCCAGTTTATTTAGGTTTTATGATTTCTCACTGACATAAGTAAGGTGATATTAAGTATAAAATATTTGAGATAGTAGAAGGAAATGATTTCTTAATCATCACTTGCTACAAAGAATTTTCAGAAGGATAGCTTTCTTGTTTGAATGTTGCAAGATATATATATATATATATATATTTTTTTTTGTTTTCCCCCTAAGTTTGATTTGATTTGTTGAAAATATCTTGTAGTACTATAACTTTGGTATGTACACAGAAGGGAGCTGATGATTTTTTATATGTTGTTTGTGGTACACATTATTTTTATTTGAAAAGTTTTATTATGTTTAGTGCACTTGATGGACAACCAAGATTTAGATACGGATAATGACTGTTTTTTGAATATATTCAGAAAAAGTGTTGTGATTGAAATATGCAATCCAGCCAAATTGTGATCTAACAGAAGTTTGGAGCAGTGAACAAGTTGTCGAGTTTAAAGAAAAATATCAAGGATGTCAATATTTCATGTAAGATTATCTGGAATTTTGGTAATGCCATTTCATTGCATCTTAGAATCTGGGAAGTTTGTTTTTGCATGGAGCTTTGTGTGAATGATATGTCCAGGGAATGTCTCGATTAGAAGAACAATGAAAATTTAAGATGATATTTAACCTGGTGTTAATAAGGTGGGGTATCACAGTTATTTCTTTCTATATTTTTGGGGTCTGTGACACCCCACCTTACTAATGCCGGGTTAAGATTTACTATCACAAGCATTGCAGCATTTATGAGGGCTTTTGATTGACTTCATGAGATGTGATAATAATAAATGTACAATCTGGGTTAAGGTCATTGTTGATGGCATATGTTCAAATGAATTGTTAGACATGTGTGGCCGGGGGGGGGGGGGGGATAGAATTGTACTACACATCAGTCACTGAAAAGTTAACTTTATGTACTGTTGGGGAAGTTGAACTCCTGGGGGTCTACATTTTCGGAAACAGAATTCAAAAGGTTTTCTGACAGGATAATAATAACAACAACAAGCAGTGCATAAAATGTTAATACTACAATGAGAAGTTATTAAAAAAATATCAGTATAAATTGTAAAACTGTTTGCAACTCTTGCAAAAAAAAAATAATTCTGGATGAACCTAAGTTTTCTGAAATTAATTTTCTTATAATTATTTAGAATAAAAACTTCATTTTGTTCTGGATAACTGTGCATTGGCATTACATCTCTTTTAGGTACGAATGTTAAAGCAGAGGATAGCTATGCTTGAAGGAGAAGGAAATCAGCATATGATGCAAGCACCAAGTGATGATATGTCATTATAGCACATTCTTGTAGCTGGTTTATTTATTTAAATATCTGGGAAGGACAAGTTGACTAAACTTGTACATAAAAAAGTCAGCAGGATTTTCTTTTCCACTTCTTTTGTAGGTCATATATTGTGATCAGTATTTTTTATATATATTTTAAGGATGGTGATTATGAACAAGAACAAAAAAAAGAAAGAAAGAGAAGAATTTTTGGTGTCTGCTTTTTTAAACACTAATGATCACTTCTACAGTTGCCGAGGAACTTGTCATTTAAAGATCATGTCAGTAAGAAGGGCAAATTTCCAGCTTCTTTGCTTATTTGATACTTCGATCATCATTAAATTGCTGTCATAGCAAAAGAAAATTTAAAGAAGATAGCTCATTGAAGTCTTTGAACAAATATGTATTTATGTATGTATATGTATGTATGTATGTATAAAACATAAGGGATGTGGGAAGATCAGTACTTTTACATCCTTCCCTTTCTCTAGTAGAAGTAACAATATCTGGGAGAAACTGTTTTTGCATATGTTTGAAAGATCTAACTTTTTTTAGGTTTTACTGAATATATCCTGAACTTATTACTGAATAACAGATTTATTCATAATTAAGTTCTTCACACTTGCAAATTTTGAACATGTTATAGTGTTATTGTGAACAGTCTACCTAGAAAAGGTATGCATTTTGGGTTAATTGTATATTTAATGTAATAATAAATTATTTTCAGATACAGTTTGCATCTCATAAAGTGAATAATGAAATAATTTGATTTGGTTAGTAAGGCTTATTGCATATAAAACTATTCAGTATTATCAACCTGCGAGGCAAATAATTTTATGTTTTTTTATGTCACTCCCATTCATGAAAGGTTGAACCTGTAGTACATTAGTAGAGTGGTGAGCTAAGAATTTTTCTATTTTTATTTTATTTTTACTTATTTATTATTATTATTTTTTTTTTTTTTTACATAATCCAGAAATCCTACTCTAGAGACAAAACATGAAACAAGCCACTTCAGATCTCCAGTAAATGGGATATTGATTTCACATGCTTGAACATCCTTGAAAGAAAAGATGAAGATTGTAAGAATCTTCAATGTGAAAAGCAAAGAACCAAAAATGTATGATATAATATAAAAATATAAGTTAGAAACATGGTATATAATAAAAATGTACATTCATTTATGTTTTTGTTATTCCATAATTCTAACATATATTTTCATACATTTTTGATTTTTCATTCCTATTATAAATTCTGTACAAAAAAAATATTTTCAGTAAACTAAAAAAATGTATAAAACATTTATCAACTTTACTTTCAGTGATGTTTGGGAATGTCCCCCATGTTTATTTTTGAGAAATCAACTTTTTAATTTTTAACAATTAGCCTTGCAGGATGTGGTAACTCTATATCAATTACCTTACTAATCATATCTTAAAAAAAGAAGCTACTGAATCTGCTTCAGAAATCCTAAATTATTGTATATAATCCGATTTAACCAAAATATTAATGCTTTATTGCATGAATAAAGCTTTTCTTCTGTATTCTTGTAAAGGACATTCCATTTTCTTATGTGTTTTTTAAATGATTCAAGTTCCAGTTTTCTGCAGCTAAATTCATAAGAAATCCAAATCAGTCTAAGGTTGTCAACACTTTTTTTTTTTTTTTTTTTTACCAGTCAACAGAAGTCCAGTGTGAGTTTTTATTGTTAGTTCATTTTTTAATCATACAAAAAATGTTAAGTTTCTTACTGTTTAAAATTAATAGGAATGATCCAGACGAGCCTCTTAGTCCTATGTACAGATGTTAATGTGAAGTTATTGGTAACTGTAATGTTTTATATTGGACTATCAATACATCTGAGTAAATTTCAGTTTAAAAATTGTCTCAACAAATGTCCTCAGTTGTTAAACCCAATTGCTCCTAAGTCACTGTTCTCTCTCTCGCTGTACAATTGTATTCTTACACAACAAAGTGTACATGTAAATAAAATTTATAGACTACGATTTCTTCTTAAGAGATATTTCTTTACACTTAATAATCAGAAATAATTTCAGACTCATTATTTATGAAATGTTCTTTGTTTCACTTGAATTTTAAAAGGATTTTAACCTTCTAGAGACAAAGTGTGGAATTTTTCACTTGAGACCTCCGAGACAGTGAAATTCATCTACATGTTTACAAAACATTCATGTGCCTGCTGGGATTCAAATCAACAGTTTGTTGTTTGATGAGCAGATGAACAAACTGCTTGGCCAACCAGGCTATCATATATATGCATATGAACTATTTTATAGTCAAATAAGAATACAAAGATATCCAGGTTAATACTAGCACATTACATACTGCATGATCTTGGTTTCCGAGGAAGGGCAGTTGAAAGAGCATTGTGACCAGTCTATAGAGCATTAGATGTTAGTATGGAGTGATGAATCACAATGGTGAGTGTGGGTGTTGCAGATTGCTTCTGAAAATCTCATGTCCAAGTGCATTATTTAAACTGTGAAGTTTGGTGGTGGAGCCATTTCTCTTGGTATGGACGCTTACATTTATGATGCCTGGAAGGATAAATGCTTGATATGTATTGTGATTTTATAGAACATACCTATGCCTCTTCGAACATAATATTTCACCTTGCCATACTGCAAGTATTAATACAATATGGTTTGGGGAAAATTATGTGGTAAAAATTGATCAGCCTCCATGGAGTCATGATCTCAACCCAGCAGAACATCTTTTTGATGAAATTAAATGTCATTTCATTCCTGGCCAGAATAGCACATCAAATAACCATTCATGGACTGCTCATCATAGTGAAGAAAGAATGGAAAATATGCTTAAAAGGATGGCAAGTGCATATTCATAGATACAGATTTAAAGAAGCCACATGTGCCTTCCACTTGGTGAGTTAGTCAGTATCATATGAAGATGGCAGAGTTTTTCTTCCCAGAAACTCAGTTTAATGTTAAGTGTAAGGTTTTGAATTTTAAGATACTGCATACTTGTATGTGGAAGTTTAGCGGAGGAAGCACAAGATTATGGCAGATCAAAATTTGAAATTTAAGTTCATATTGAAAAGTTAATAAAGACAACTCAGAGGATTGCTGCAATATTAAGACAAACAATCAGCAGAGATAAAATGGTAGTGATTCCATTGTATAAGGTCTGGATCAGGCCACATCTGACTACTGTTCTCAGATCAGCTCACCATAGTTTGGAGGGGATGAAGATACTTCAGAGAGAGTGCAGATGCAATTGACAAAAATGATTTCAGGAGTGGAATGTTAGCTATCAGGATAGACTGAAGTTATGTTTAGCTGGTAGAAGGGGATATGATTGAGATGTGGATACGAGAGATTTTTCAGGTAATGGAAAATAAGGAAGGCACAGAACTAGAGCTCATCCTTGGAAATTGCAGAAGGGGTGATGATTTTGTGAGTTTTTTTTTTTTTTTTTACATGGAGAGTGGTGGAATGCATTGTATAAGTACATTGCTTGGAAACAAGTTAATATGCACCATATTAACTTGTAAGAAAAAACAGCCATGGCATTCATCTTAAGATGTAGAACTGGCTTTTGCTGTGATGACTGGCAATTACTATGGGGCATTCTTTCCACAAGTGTATGATAGTGGCCAATGGGAATTTTGGCCCATTCTTCCTGTAGGCAAGTAAAATCCTGGATGGTTGTAGGGCTGACACACCAGTTCATCCCACACAAAGCTCTGATCTCAACCCCTATTATCAATAGGGGTTGAGATCAGAGCTTTGTGGAGCCCACTCCAGTGTGGTGGTGGTCATCTCCACAAACCATGCAGTTACAGCAGCAGCCTTATGACACAATGCAGTCATTGTCTTGCTGACATAAACAACGGTCAGCCGTACAAACGCCACAAACTAAGAATCATTGCATTTTCTAGAATGTTCAGATACCTCTTGGAGTTCAATGTTCGTGGCACCACAAACACGGATCAGGGGCTAAACCAGGAAAAACAGCTACAATCACACCACCACCTCCAAATGGGGTTATACACTCTGGTAAGAGATGTTCACCAGGCATCACCTACACTTATACATCTGCTCAGTAAGATATAGCATGATTTGTCTCTCCATATCACATTTTTCCAAACATCCACGTCCCACTATACATGCTCTTTGCACTGCTGAAGACAATGCTGCATGTTGGATAGGCTAGTGGGTGGCTTGAGTGTTGCAGTCCTACCATGAAAACCTATGCTGTGAGCCTCGTTTCTAAATATATTTGTGCAAATTCGTGTTTTATTCGATGCCCGGAATTCCGCGTTCATCGTGGCAGCTGACGAACGGCAGTTTTCACATATTATCCTTCGTTTGCACCCTACGATCTCGTTCGGTGAGTGTAGTTATATACTCACTGTATATAATCCTTGCAGGGAGTTAACTCCCTGCGCTTGCATCTCAATATGTTATCATTGATTATTGACACGGGATGCCCGAATTTGTCAACAGTATGCCGAACAGGTAGGCCTGCAACCTGGTATCCTGTCACAAAGCCCCTTTCAAACTGTCAGATTCCTTCTCGCAACCATTTCACCCAGACACAGTTGCACTGATTTGTGGGCATCATATCCTCCGATTTATACTGGATACAAACACATGAATTGTTACATGGCACAATGCACCTTGCCCATGGGGTGTCCTTTGACTTCTTTCTAATTAGTGTATTTTTAATCTCAGTTTGTGTCGTATGCAGCTGTTATGATGGGTTGTAAAAGTGAAGTTACCAATCTGATGAAAAAAAAATTTCCATTTATTAATTTTGTGCCATTACCCTAATCACCGATTAGAGTTATTTAACGATACTGTGAAATTCGTTGCAGGCATCAATAGATTTAAAACATTTATTGACAAACTTTATTTCATGTGTAGAGAGTCAAAAAATATGTGAGAATCAAAAGTGTGCATAAACTTGCTTGTTATTGAACCCTTAAACATGGGGAGAATTTTTAGCACATGGTGAGTCAACTCAAGTGCTACTCGCAGCGAACGACTCACCAAATGAGACCGTAGGGTGCTACGAAGGATAATATGTAAAAAACTCTGTTCGTCAGCCGACACGCTGAATGCGGAGTTCGGGCATCGACTGGAAGACGAATTTGCGCAAAAACGTTTAGAACAGGCGCATAACATGGGTTTCCATGGTGGGACTGCAGTTTGCAAGCCTCACATTACCCAATCCAACATGTAGCATCATATTCAGTGGTGGATGTGGAAGATTTATGGAGCGACGAATCGCTCTACACTGTTCTGAGCAGATGCATGGGTGTGGTGTAGTGGATACCCTCTACACCCATGCTCATCTCTTACCAGAGTGTGTAACTTCAACTATGAAATTCAGAGGTTGGCGGTGTGATGGTATGGATCTGTTTTTCCTGGTTTGACCTGTGTTTTTGGTGCCGCGAACATTGACGAGAGGTATCTGCACAATGTAATGCTTCCTACTTTGTCTATGGAACTGACTGTTGTCTCAGCAAGACAAGACACAGTGCCTTGTCTTGCTGAGACAAGTTAACAAAAGAAGGTAAGCTTCTGTAACTACGTAGTTTGTGGCCATGAACATTTGAGTGGCCTCTGCAGCGCTCTGATCTCAACCCTACTGAAGATCTGTGGATTGAACTGGGGTGCTGAGTGCGGTCAAGGGATGTCCTCCCTACAACAATGTAGTACCCCATTACATGCCTACAGAAAGTCAAAATTACATTTCACAACTCTGTTTCAAAAATAGGATTTTCATTCTAGTTGTCTCTTATTACACTAAATATTGTATTTTCACTGCGTCTGTGTACTGATTTTAATAAAATATAAAACGACCTTTCTTTTTGCATCTGTGCAGCATGGCTGTAGGAGAGATGTTTTTCACTCTAGTATAAGCAATGCCCATTTATATAACGGTTTTAGTGATATGACGCTCTGTGAATCAATCAATGCGCAGTTTTCACGAACATTTGTTTACCAGGTCACTTGCTGCAACTCTTTTTTGTGTTTCGCTGTTGATTATAAACTGTTTATAACTTGTTTTATTTTATTGCTGTAGATAAAATTCAAATTAAAAATGCTGTTGCTTCCACTGAAAAGAATAGATACTAAAATTAAAATTATAAAATTCAGCGATGGTGATGTATCAAATACAAGGTAGACTGTGGGCTAAACTTATTTCACACTTCTTTTGTTACTGTATGCCCACAGATGTGAGACCCTTTGACGCTTCTCCACATGTCAAGGAGAATCTATTCCGATATTAGGGTAATCAGTGCATTTCGTGGAATGAGTGTTTATTATTATACGATGAAATTAGTTTTTGTTTTATAAAAATTCTAGTTCTTAAAGTGGTAACTATTTTGCTTGTACAAGAGTTGGAAAATTTTACGTATAAAGCACGTGATTTTGCGTGTTGTGACCAATTTGTACATTTATTTCTTTCTGCCCTTTAGCATGAATTGCCAGACTGGATTCTATGAACTCTGCATACAATACAGTTACAAAAAGTGAAAAGTGCTATGCTAGTTCCGTAAGCGTGACAATCCTACTGATGAATTTGAAAAATTTTTAAATGGTGTTGATTGATGACCAGTTCTTCAACTTTTATTTTTGCGATTTTTTTAAAAAAAAAATGTTTTCGTTTGCTTAACTGATGTAAATTAATGCTGTATTTATAACTGCTTAAAAACATATACAGTAAAACCCCAAAGTTACACAGTAGGTGGGACCAACAAAAAGCGCGTAAAGCGAATTCGCGTAACTTGGGGTATAATTTTGCATTTAATTTATATATACAAACATACAATTGGGACCAAAGGTTTACAAAAACACCTATATTTTTTTAAGAAATATAATCATAATTGTAGTTTTTCGTACATAAAAAAAAAAGAAAGTTATTTCGATGTCGATGGTTTCATAAAATCTAACAGATTCGTCTGACAGCATGTCTTTCTTGTTACGCAAAATTCCTTCATAGCAAGCTAATGAGTTTTTTATTCCTTGCCTTGTGGCTACAATTCGTTCCTCGTTAGAATCTATGTCCGCCAAAATCTGTAAACCTTTCTTTTATGATTGTTCTTATTGTGGATTCCTGTAGATCGAACTTCTTTGCTAGCTCACAAATTTTCATTCCGCCTTCAAAATCCTTAATGTTGAGTTTTGTTTCCAAAGTCTATGTTTTTCTTTTCTTGCTTGCAGTGGAAGAATCAGACTTGCTTCTTTTGGATGACATTATTATTTCTTATGTGATAAAATTTTTATCAAGAACATAACATTAAACAATCGCAAGGTTTGTAGACTATAAAAATCGTGTATGAATGGAGACCGAACGAAACACGTCAGTGCTTGTTCACAGCATGTGCGACACTGGCTAATGCGGTCGGCGCCTGAAAGATATGACTAGTGAGGTGGATGGGAATATAAGAAACCGTGCAACTCCGGATTCGCATAAGTCTGGGTATGACTATATATATATATATATATATATATATATATATATATATGTTAGATGACTGATTTACTCGGTTGAAGTACGTGTTTTTCAGGATTAAATGACTGAGAAACCAAGATGAGAGATAAAAAAAAATTGATTTTAATGGCCCGACTAGTTTCAACTTTAAACAGACTTCTTCAGGTGCAAGAAAAAAATAGAAATAACCAACAAAATCATAAAGGGATTAACTCTAAACAGCACAAAAAGTTTGCGAATACATTTCAATGTTAATGTGTTGACGTTTGTGTATTTAAAAGCATTCTCTCTGACTTTGTTGTTGGGTGTGTTCGTGCGTTGTCTCGTGTATGCCGATTTGGATACAGCACAATAACAGTGATAAGTTGTAACTCAAGTTGCTGTTGACATGTATGGGATTGAGAATGATATCTCTAGATTCAACTACCTTTCAAGTTCATAACAATGGAAATATTAGACTTGTCCCATGGTACTCAGAATTTACAGAAAACAGAACATGGTGAGACATAGCACTGGCTCTTGTCTTTCCGTAACATGTTTCTCTGACGCTCCTCAATGCATAGCTCAATGGATTTTTCTGTCTGGCTAAAGTATGATTTCTCACAGTTGCACCAAATCTGGTAGACTCCAGGATATTTTAGGTTGTCTGGCTTTAGGTTTACTCTTGTGATACTCTGTAGATTATCACAAGATGCTAGACTTGATACAAACTGACACTCGATCCTCGAAAGAGATCCTACCTGCAAACTTCATAATCGTACAAACAACCTGAGAACTACAACAGAATTCCCCAGGAACATATGTCTATCTATGTTCTCTTCATCCGCTGATCCCTCGTTTATATATGGATTACCTAAAATCCACGAAGGGGATAAATTATTGTATGATGATACAGTGGCCGTTAGTTCCCTTTACAGCAATGTATGGCACCATCTCCCCCTCCCCCAATTTTATCCGGGCTCCAGAAACGGCATAGCTGATGAATCAGGCCTTCCTGACTAATCCGTGTGTGTTCACGGGAACAGTTTGTCTGCTTGCGGGATCAAAAACCAGATAAATTGGTGGAAAAAACCTGCTGTCCATGCCCAAGACTGGCTAACTTGTCTATGGTCGAAAAAGATCCTTAAACTCCTCACGTCGATGGGAATCGAACCTAGGACACTCACTCCCAAGACATGGTTGCAAAGCGGAAAGCCACTAGGATGACCCCGTGGACCATAAAGAGAATATCCCTCTATGTCCAATTGTAGAAATAATTGATTCTCCAACCTATAACCTTTCAAAATTTCTTGCTAAATCTCTAAAATGTTTCTGAGGTAATTCATCTTTTATGAAACACACCTTAAACTGACACCCGTTCAGCAGAGAAATTAAAAATTTGTCTCTAGCATTACAGATATTAATATCAAAGAAGAAGAAATTATGGCCAGTTTGGACATAGTCTCTGTATTTACCAATGTTCCTACAGAAGAAGTTCTCTTCTTAAAAAACAAATTATCTAAGAAAATCATGGCGCTTTTACCTTTCTGTCATTCAGGATATTTCAAATTTGGAGACTACAAAGAAAATTCTGGATTAGCTATGGGAAACCCATTGTCTCCAGTACTTGCTAACATCTTCCTCGAAGATTTTGAAGAAAAAGCTATCTCCTTCCCTTTAAAACCTAGAGTTGGGAAAAGATGCACAGATTGCATTGTTTTAATTTGGTAACATGCCCATGAATCTTTTCAGAATTTCCTACATCACCTAAATAATCAACATCCAAACAAAATTTACAACTGAGTTAGAAGTTGATGATTCTCTTTTTTGGATGTTAAACTAACCTATTCAGCAGAGAAATTAAAAATTTCGATTTACAGAAATCTTATCCACAAAAAGATATCTCCATGCTCAATCCCATAATAACCCCCCCCCCCACCACCACCACCACCACACACACACACACAAAAGTTTCGAATCATTTCTACTTTAACAAAGTGCTCAATTTCCTCCGGATTACCTTTCAACTGAATGGCTATTCTCAGAAAACTATTACCAAATTCCTGTTTAATCAAGTTCCTCGCAATAATAAGGATACCCCAAGTGTTAAAGGAAACGTTTCTCTTCCCTACATCAGCTGTCTCTCCCAAACTGGCCAATGTTCTCAGAAAATATAACATACAGACTATATTCATACTGTATTCTCTTTACTGAGAAGGCCTAAAGCTAGATATAACGTAAAATATCCTGGAGGCTACCAGATTTAGTGCAACTGTGAGAAACCATACTTTGGCCAAATAGAGAAATCCATTGAGCTACGCATAGAGGAACATAAGAGAAACAAGTTACGGAAGAATACCAGCCAGTGCTCTGTCTAGCCATGTTCTGTGTTCCCGAATTCTAATGAAAACCACACCCATCCAGCTATGGGACAGGTAATAATATTTTCCATTATTATGGTGAACTTGAAAGAAAGATAGTGGAATCTAAAGAAATCATTCTCAATCCCATACATCTCAACAGGAACTTAGTTACAACTTATCAGACTGTTATTGTGCTGTATCCAAATTGGCATACATGAGACAGTGCACGAACACACCCAACAACAAAGTCAGAGAATGTTTTTAAATACACAAACGTCAACACATTAACATTGAAATGTATTCGCTAACTTTTTGTGCTGTTTAGAGTTAATCCCTTTACGGTTTTGTTGGTTATTTCTATTTTTTTCTTCCATCTGAAGAAGTCTATTTAAAGTTGAAACTAGTCGTGCCATGAAAATCTAAAATCTATTTTTTTTTATCTCTCCTCTCAGTTTCCCAGTCGTTTAATCCTGAAAAACACACCAAGTAATTTTATATAAACTTGGTATTTAATCCTATTTCCCAAGTCAGCAAACAGACAAGTCAAGTTTGCACCTGCATGTAGTGCAAGTCTGAGGCAACTCGTAAAGGTGAATTAAGCTCTGATCACTTTCCTTAGTATTTTTCCCTTAATGTAAAGCACCTCTGCTTGCTGAGATGTATGATGCTATGCATTAAAGGCAATGGTCACTACCCATACCGGTTTCGACCTTTATTGAGGTCTTGTCAGTCGGGGCCAGACCTGACATTGCAGAGGTTGAAGTAATGCAGAGCTTATGAATTTTACCTAAACAAGTTGCCACAAGGTGCTTTGACCTTAACATATCAACATGTTCCTTCTTTTCTGAGACTTCCCCACACATGGCATTGATGTGCTGTAGCTCTTGTTACCTCTACTGTGTGGAGTGGGATGTGCTTTACATTAAGGGAAAAATACTAAGGAAAGTGATCAGATCTTAATCCACCTTTACCGCGAGTTGCCTCAGACTTGCACTACGTGCAGGTGCAAACTTGACTTGTCTGTTTGCTTACTTGGAAATAGGATTAAAAACCAAATTTATATAAAATTACTTGGTATCTTGAATACATAATATAACCAAGTTAAAAAAAACTTTCTACATCTATCTCTCATCCCGAGATTTTGTTTAATAAGGGCAAAGTACCTTGTGGCAACTTGTTTAGGTAAAATTCATTAGCTCTGCATTACTTCAACCTTAGCATTGTGAGGTCTGGCTCCCACTAACGAAACCTCTATAAAGGTCGAAACCGGTATGGGTGGTGACCATTGCCTTTAATGCATAGCATCATACATCTCTGCAAGGGGATGTGCTTTACATTAAGGGAAAAATACTAAGGGAAGTGATCAGAGCTTAAAACCCCTTTACCACGAGTTGCCTCAGACTTCCACTATGTGCAGGTGCAAACTTGACTTGGGAAATAGGATTAAAAACCAAGTTTATATAAAATTACTTGGTATCTTGAATACGTTATATACCCAAGTTAAAAAACTTTCTATATATATATATACGTTGCTTAAAAACGTTAATAAACCATGTCTTCAAATGTGAAAAAAAAAGTTATTTGCTATATAATAACTGTTAATCGGCAGTAGTGTGAAATATGTGTCGTATTACTGGGGTATCCCTATATATTATTATTATACAGGTGAGTTAGTAGACTCATTACATGAGACCCAAACTATCCACAGTATCTATCATACCACTTGAACTCATTGGCAGACGAAAAATCTAGTCCTCACATCAGTGGCCCACTTAGGATTCAATCTTGGGAGAGTTGAGTAGACGATTTGAGAATACACACTACGCATCGCATACGACCTATGGCAGCATTTCTGGGGATCATATGTCTCAGTGACATCATGTGGTGTTTTGGTTTGGCTATGAAATTGCGGGCGATGTTTCGAGATATCTTGGAATTTCCCAGGGTGACACACATCTGTTATTGTCAAGTTTTGTCTCTGATCGTCTATAGATGGCAGTACTAATTTTCCAATATAGTTTGGGGTATTTCTTTCCTGTTAAAGGCTGGGAATTCTTAGATTAGAGTGGAGATGGCGGCAGCGTTTAGACCTTTTTCTGAATAATTATATGGTGGAGCCCCTCAATCACACAAACTCTTTTTTTTCGCATATTCATAAATCATCCGAATATTTTGATTTGTCTATAATTTAAGATCTTAAGATTAATAAATAAACTGTGTGTGAAATTTGTCATGTTGTACCATCATTCTATATTTAGGTTTAACCAATAAGAATACAATTTGGTCGGCTAAATCCCAAATTGCCAGCCCATCCTCGTCCGTTCAGTATCCAAGTATATACCCAACAGGGTGCACCACGAGAAGGTGAGGATTGGACATTAGGTCAGAAGCCCTGGTCGGTTCTCCGCATTCCTTTAAAGGTTATGTGAAGGTCTCCTCTCAGTTATACAGCTTTGACCCTTAAGCACCCACCACTATCAAGAAGGTGGCAAAATATTCTGGAGGTTGTTGAAGAAGCTTAAGAATGTAGGAAAGAGTGCTATAAAAGGAATTAGAGATGATAAAGGTGACATGAAAACGGGGGAAAAAGATATCCTTGAAGTATGGAGTAATTACTTTGAAAAACTGCTAAATGAAACAAGCAGTGATGACAGCACAGTGGTAAAAAACACTGACCAGGCATGCAGTCAGGAATACATATCCATACTTGAAGTAGAAAAAGCTATCAAAGGCTTGGAATGTGGAAAGGCAGCAGGAGTAGATGATATTCGACCAGAAATGCTGAAGTATGGTGGTATAAGAGTCTTACAGTGGCTGCACTGCATAGTTCAGAAAGCCTGGGCAGAGGGACGAATTTCCGATGATTAGAGTAGAGCTCTCATAGTACCCATATATAAAAAGGGAAATAAAACTGCATGTGAGAATTACAGAGGTACTTCCCTACTGAGTGTTCCTGGCAAGATCTATGCAAGTATACTTGAGAAACGGTTGAGAAAAATTGTGGAAGAAAAGCTTGGTGAAGAACAAGCTGGATTCAGGCCAAATAGAGGCTGTCAGGATCAGATCTTCACTTTACGACAAATATAGTCGAGAAAGCATGGGAATATAACAAAGATCTGTATTTAAGTTTTGTCGATCTGGAAAAGGCATATGACAAGGTCCCAAAAGAGAAGCTATTCAATACGCTGCAGTTATATGGTGTCAATGGGACATTATATCAAGCAATACTTAGTCTTTATTTGAGTTGTAAGTCAGCAGTTAGAATTGAAGGAAGTACAGGAAGATGGTTTAATGTTAAATCTGGTGTGAGACAAGGATGTACATTATCCCCTCTGTTATTCATTATCTATATGGATCACATTATGAAGGAAAGTGGTATTAAACCTGATATCAAAATTGGAGATGTTAATGTCAGCTCTTTGGTTTATGCAGACGATGTTATACTTCTAAATAAATCCGCTACAAGTCTGAAAGATTCGCTGACTAAATTGAATAGCTCTTATAATAGATATGGTATGAAGGTCAGCAATAAAAAGACAAAGACAATGAAAATAGGCAGAATCATTGAAAATGTCGACTGTGTTGTGAATGGAGAACCTGTGGAACAAGTAAAACATTTCAGCTATTTAGGCACGATTTTTACTGAAGATGGTAAATTAAATATAGAAATAGACAACAGAATCAGCAAAGCTGGTATGGTGGGAAGTCAATTGAATAAATTCATATGGAATAAGAGAGAAATTAGTCAGAACACTAAATTAGCTGTATACAAGACAGTGTTCAAACCAGTTTTAACTTATGGATCTGAGAGCTGGGTCAGAAGTAAAACACTTGACCAAAGACTAGAGACTTCAGATATGAGAGTCCTGAGAAAGATTATAGGCATGAACAGATGGCATCAATGGCAGTATCATATTAAAAACGAGGATATTAGGAAAGAACTTGACATTTGTCAGCATCCAGGAATGCATTAGCAGAGCTAATCTCAGGTGGTATGGTCACTTAAACAGAATGGGCGAGGAAAGATTAGCAAAACAAGTGTTCTCTGCCAGGTTGGCTGGAAAACGACCCAGAGGAAGACCAAGATATAGGTAGATTGATACGGTACAAAGTGCTTTAGACGATAGAAATATAAGATCTGATAATATTGGAGTGTTGGCAAGTAACAGACTGATTTGGAGGAAAATTGTAGATAGGAAATTAATAATGATGTAATTTTTTTCATGTAGTACTATCATATCCTGTACACCCCTTGAGGGTACATGCAGGAATTTGATGATGATGATGATGATGACTGTGTGTGAATTCACAGTGATTTTGAAAAAAGTGATCTTACTTAAATTGCATAACAGCGATCTGCAACCTTTTCAGTCTTGCAGGCCGCATTCAATTTTTATTTTTAATAATCGGGCTGCAAGAGTTTAATTAAGTGAAAAAAATATTTGAGTTATCAATTTTTATTATCAGTCTTAAAAAACACCGAAATATTTAAAGTACGAGATATGAAACAAGCATGAAAATGAAACTAAAAAAAAACAACAAAGTAATATAGATTATGCATCGCAATATGTGTGTCTGCTTTATTTTAGCAAGCATCAACAAAATTTTTGGATATTTTCTAACGAAAATGTGTTCTTTAATGTGTGCCAAAATCTTGGTTGTCAGATGTAGTCACCTTTGTTATCCCCAATCATGATGACTCACAAGGTTGACTTGCACCCAGTTGCACGGCGATATCAAGAAGTATAGATATAAAATTATTTTTAATTTATTATTCATATGAAATGTATTATTTAAATAATTCAACATACGGGCCACATGCCATATGGTGAACCTTTTATGGGCCACCAAAAATGCATGTGCGGGTTGCCGACCCCTGGCATAACACATCGATGACACCATTTTTTCATTTAAATACGTTTTTTCTTGTCAAATTATTGAGTATGGGAATTTTAGTTTAGAGTGAAGAGATGGCAGCAGCCTTTAGACATTTTCTGAATAATTAATTACAATCTTGTCCCCCCCTCAGACACACACACATACGATTTTATTCTCAATAGATGAGTATGGGAATTCTTAATTTAGAGTCGAGAATGGCGGCAGCCTTTAGAAATATAATGAGTTCTTTTTTGAACGAAAACCAAACGGCATATTTTTAAAGAATTAAAAAATAAACGGAGGTGTTAACATATTACAAAACTTTTGTATGTAGTCTAGAAAAATTCTAATGATAATTTTTATTAACTTGCGTTCTTTCCAGAAAGGTCTTCCGAATGCTGGTAGATATTCCAAATAGTTGAATTATAACCTTGTATCCACAGCACAACACACAAACCACACTGGTTGAAAGAATGAAATTTCTGTAAATACTGTAACCCGAAACTTGTTGACTACTACTTCCTTAATATCCGGCAGTGACCGGTAACTGCAAATCTCTCGATGTGGAGTTTTTGATATGGCTCTATACTTTTTTAACAGAATAACTGAGCAAAATAAATAAATGTGTGTGAATTATTTTCCCAACACTGTAGATTTATCATTAATCGTATCTTGGAGATACTCATTTTCCTTTCATAGTTGTATCGTGGTGTTCATCAACGGTGTCTTATCTTGAAGATGACTGACTTATATCCACTCATTTCGATCCTCTTTCAGACTATGGGAACTTTAGTTTAGACAGTCTGTAAATAATTAGTCACATCTACCATAGATGTATCGCAGTGTTCTTCAAAGGTGTCTTATCTTGAAGATGACTGACTCATATCCGCTCATTTCGATCCGACTATGTTGTGTTGTTTTCCACGATATCTGATGTGACAAAATATTTTTAGTATTCACATGATTCCTTCATTGTGACACGCATATCCTAATCTTCATTCCTGATTATGGAATTTTATTATCACATCTTGTTTTCGAGGTGATGCATGATTTGTTTACACTAGTGTGGCTACCAAAGGTTTGGAATTTGATCTCATATGAGCAATGAGAACTAAGTTTATTCGATGTCACGTTTTCTCGTTATTGGTTTTCCATTGGTTATGATTTTTTTATAAATACACAGTAACAAGGTGCGGAGATTCTTATTGTCGTTTCAAGTATTTGAAATATCTATATGCAGTCAGAAGTTCGTAGTTCCAAGATGAGTTATTCTGGAGAAAGTGTAAGTTAATGTTTTAACATGGGAATGTCCTTTGTAAATATTAACATTAGTTGAGGTTTTTTTTCTTGTAAGGTTATTGGGAAAGACTTTCAGGGCAGATGTTAATTAAAAGTGTGTTAGTGAAAGATCACATTGTCACAATTGCAAAATCACATTATGATGAATAATATTTATTTCTAAAAAGATTTCTGAAATCTAGAAAGTAATTTTTTTAATGTCTAAGTTTTAATATATAAGATTATAAGGTGGTTTTGCAAGGGAAATTAAAAATATGTTCATGAAAATACTTCAAACTGTTTTGTGTTAAGTGAAATGCCAAAAGTCATTTTTTTGCTTGTTAGAGTGATGGGTAAAGATTTTCAGGGTGGATGTTGAGTAAAATTGTGTTAGTGTAACATCGCATATTGTTGAAATTGCAAAATCACCTTATGATGAATAACATTATTTTATTTCTAAAAGAGATTTCTGAAAGTAATTTTTTTGAACAGCAATCATCCGTAATTGGGTTTGCTGATAGTGAGGGGATTGTATATAACCATACACCCGTTTTTGTAGAGGTTGATTTGACATTCATCTGTAGGTGAAAATGAACAAGAACACACAGGTCATGGCGTTAGTCGATGTGCTACTCTTGCTGGTGTGGATGGGGGAGTCGGGACCCCTCAATTTTTACATTCAGATTCTGTATGTGAAACTAAACTCTACTATGTTTTGAGATATGTTTAATGAGATCATTCAGTGTTTATCGAGTTTAAGAACTTTTTCTCACGTTCGGTTGGGTGCTTGTGCATCCAGTTTAGAGAACATTAACTTACCATTCATGTTGCTTTCTGAATTAACTATCCAAAGGATAGTTGATGCATTTTATGCTGTTGTGCAATTGAAACGTGAGTTTCTTTTGGCAAATGATCTTTCTATAGATGTCATACTTATCAGTAACAAAGGTGGTGGTAGAACCAATGTGAAAAGAAGAACGGTGCTTTGCCTGGATGAATTTTTAAAAATCAAAAAAGCTATTGTGGAAATTAACAACAAAGACAATCTTTGCATGGCCTGAGCACTTGTTCTGGGTGTTTCTGCACACACTGATGATACCCAAACTTACAAATAAGTGTGGTTAGATCACAAAAAAAAGATACAAACGAAAAGCGCTTTAACTCCACAAAATTGCAGGGGTTCCGCTCACTTCTTGCGGTATTTCAGAAGCAGGTCTCTTTCAAAAGTATTTGACTCTGGAATATCGAATAGTAATTTTTTTCAGCTGATGCTGATTTTTCTGTGGTATTTTGGGGCCCAAATGCCAAAAAACATCTGTCTTTTCATATTATGACCTTTTCTTGACACTAGTATTAATAAATTAAAGACTTTATTCTGTATGTTAGTCAAGTAAATAATAGTTTATTATCCGACGTCTCGCTGACTAGTATCTGTCAGCATTTTCAAATGATATACTGGTAAGCAATAGAAAGTAAAAAAAACTAGGAAACTAACCAACAATTCTAAAAATTATATAAAGGTCTGTCTTTTATTTCGCTCATCTCATTATGACTTAGTACATAGTGTCCCAACTCTGTTTGGGAGTTCCTATTACCCCAGTTGCTTGAAAATATTCAAAGACTATCCAAATGCATCGATGTATAAATGTATGCATCTGCTGTTGCACAACTGCCTGTTATCGTGTGCAGAACCTTCTTCTGTTGAGTCATGCAACAGATTTTTCTATGGCAACGAATGTCTGAATTTGCACATACAAAATAATATTTGTCCAAAAATTCATCATTGCAGGCGATATTTGGCTACTTTCTCTACAGATAAAAGCCACGTCTGTCCACTTGAAAATTACTGCTGCCACTGCAAGTTAGTACACCCAAAACAGATGTGTTTTGTGCAAATATTGGAGGTCTCAAATAATCAGATCTCTATGATCTATTTTGGCACAGAAACTATTGCTCCAGTCATGTTCCAGTATTTTGTATAGCTGATTTTGGTAGTCACGAATGCGAATTCTGGGGTGAAAACTGTGTGAGTCAGTTTCTAGATGAGTTGTTTTCTGTCAAGAATATCATGAAAAGATGACAGGATCCTTCAGACTGTCAAACCAAAATAGGAAAATATCTGTGATTGGACACAATTTTCATGGTTTTGATGGGTATTTTATTTTGGAATATATATTTGCCAAACATTTCCAGCCCCGTGTTGTGTTTGGCGGATCGAAGACACTTGCTATCTATTATGACCTGTTAAACATATTTCTTGACAGTTTTTCATACATTAGTGTGGGTTTGAGGAAACTCCCAGCCATGTTCGATCTCCCAGAAGTTCGTAAGGATTTCTTTTCTTATAAGTTCCATACATCCGATTCTCTGGATTATCATGGAGTCATCCCCGAAAAATCATATTTCCAGCCAGACTTTATGAACAAAGAAACTTGTACAGAGTTCGAGACTTGGTACAAAATTCTGCTAGACACTGAATACTGTCTGAAAACAGAACTTTTGGCTTATACAAAGGATGATGTACATGTTTTGCATGACAGCTGCAACACTTTTTGCACTCTCTTCATACAGCTCAAACAGATTGATCGATTTCTTCATGACATATTTGCAGGAATATGTTTGAGACTATTTCTCCAGAACTTTTTAAAACCTAACACTTTGGCCATACTTCCTGCTTGGGGTTACATAGGGGCAAATGTGCAAAGTCGAAAGGCTTTGGGTTGGCTCAAATGGCAAGAACAACATAACCATACAACATGGGAGGGGAAGTCCACTTTGGACCTTATTTTGTTAATGGGAAATTAAGCTTTTTATATGAATTCTACTGCTGCTTCCATCATGGTTGTCAAAAATGCTACAGACCAAATACTTTCCAACCATACAGAAACACACATAATTTCCCTTTTTGAGAAATAAAGGATCATGAAAAATATGTTCCTAGCAAAGGATTCAATGTGATCTCAATTTGGGAATGCCAATTTAATACAGAAATTTCGGAAAACAGAGCCATGAAAAACTTTATTGCTGCTCTTAAAATTCCAGATCCCATTTTACCTCATAGTGCTCTGCATGGTTACAGAACTGACTGCTACAAAATGTATCACAAAATTCAGTCAGAAGGGAAAGTTATTTGCTATTTGGACTTCAATAGCCTTTATCCATGGGTGATGAAATACCAGGTATTTTCTAAGGGGCATCTCGAAGTTATTCTCGATAATTTCGACTACTCTCCTGGGGTATACTTTTGCCATGCAAAAGTGGAAGCACCTGCTGAACTCTTTTTACCGGTTTTGCCCATCACAGTGAACGAAAACTTAATATTCCTCCTGTGTGGAATGTGTGCTTCTGAAATGCCCCATTGTGCTCTCATAAGGACCAATCTTTTACAGGTTATTGGTGCACTCCAGAATTAGATTTTGCCCATGCTTGCTGTTATAAAGTTTTAGAATTTTATGAGGTATGGCATTTTTCTCAATTTTTGAAGGTGAAAACTTCTTTGCTCACTACATTGACACCTTTCTGATGCTGAAACAGGAAGCATCTCGATGGAAGGTAAAAACCGACAAGCTTATATGGATGAGTTTTTGCTAAAACTTTCTTGTTGTATTATGTTAAATAGTGAACACATCACTTGCTAAGCTTTGTTTGAATTCACTATGGGGAAGGCTTGGTATGAGAATGTTAAGAACTCAGACTCAGGTGATTTCCTCTTATGAAGACCTCGTAGAACTTTTTTTAGATAACAGTAAAATTATTCAAGATGCCAGGCTAGGTTCAGGAGAACAGATGATGGTTGCCTACTCTCCTATTGAAGGCACTGAGCCTGAAAATAGGAAAGGGAATGTTGTCATCTCTTCATTTGTTGCTGCCTAAGTTTGAATAAAGTATACGAGGTCATGGAACCTTTGCAAAGATGGCTTTTGTATATAGATACCAATTCTGTCATTTTCAGCAAAAAACCAGTGATTACTCACCATCCACTACCTTGGGGAGCTAGGTGACGAGCTCGATGGTGACGTTATAGTTGAATTTGTTTCCACAGGCCCCAAATCTTAATCCTACAGAATGCAGGGGGGGGTAAGATTGTGACCAAATGCAAAGGCATTACTTTAAATTCTCGTGCGGCCACTGATATTAATTTGGAATTTATGATAGCAGCAGTAAGGGGTGAGTCACGAAACATTCGAATTCCTGTGCCATTTTCTGTCCATAGAGACAAATGGAGCTGTCAACTCGAAACGACCTCCATAACAAAAAGATTTGGATACACTTTTGCGAAGTGCATAGTGTCAACAGACACATGCACTTTTCCCAATGGGTATTTTAAAAGATAATTCTTTACACTCACATACCCCATAAGCAAAAGATGCCATCTATGGGACAGAAAACTAAACAACATTCTACCTGTTAGGTAAAAATCCATGGTTGTTTCTCAACATGATAATTTTCAGTGTCACCCCTCTCATGCAGTTTTCATATCAATGTTACTGTTACTATTATTCCACAATAGCTCTTTTTTGTTTCTTAGAATTTTAAAAGAAAAAATGCATATTGGAATGATTACATAGTGACTGTGATAAAAAAAAAAACTTGTTGGGGAGATTTTTTTGATATTAAATACAAGTATGTATCTGTTTTACATGATCTCTGATTATATAAAAATAATCACAGTCTGATTATGTTATCATTTTCGCTATGTTCATACATCCATGTTAGGTAAAAATCCATGGTTGTTTCTCAACATGATAATTTTCAGTGTCACCCCTCTCATGCAGTTTTCATATCAATGTTACTGTTACTATTATTCCACAATAGCTCTTTTTTGTTTCTTAGAATTTTAAAAGAAAAAATGCATATTGGAATGATTACATAGTGACTGTGATAAAAAAAAAAAACTTGTTGGGGAGATTTTTTTGATATTAAATACAAGTATGTATCTGTTTTACATGATCTCTGATTATATAAAAATAATCACAGTCTGATTATGTTATCATTTTCGCTATGTTCATACATCCATTTACATGCATTATTTCGGGAGCTACTCAGTCAGGAAAATAAACTTCATGTTGTCTCTCATAGAAGATTGTAATCAACTAATCAAACCACCACCAGAGCGAATCGTTTACTGTTACAGTGAAAATCAGGATAAATTTAAAAAATGTTCCAACATAGAGTTCGTGAATGGTTTCAATTTACCTGAATTTGATTCAAATGTGAGAAATTTACTCATAATCGATGATTCGGTTCACCAGGCTAAGGACATCACGGAAATAGCTGATGTTTTCATAAAAGGTTCACATCACCGTAACCTCAGCATCATTCTACTGACACAAAATTTATTCTGTAAAGGAACACATTTTCGGACAATTTCTCTCAATAGCCATTATGTTATTGCATTTAAAAATTCCCGAAACTCTTTACAATTTTCTCATTTAGCTTCACAAGTATTTCCAAGGTAGACGAACGTGTTAGTTCAGATTTATAAAGGCAACCTGTGAACCCACTTATATTTAATTTTAGACTTTAGACAGGAAACACCTGATATTTTATGCTTATGGTCATGGATCTTGCCAGGAGAAGAATCCAACATGGTGTTTATTCCTGAATGGCTGATAGACTCAAATGATATGAATATCTCATCAAGTACTTATCTCATTCCTCTCCCAAACAAGCAAATGATGCTTGTTTGGGAGAGGAAAACACTGCACCTCCAGCCAAACACCATGCTCTGTGAAATCTGCAAAAATGTTTTATCTGGAAATATTCCACTAAAAAACAGAAGTCACGCCTACGAATTGAAAAAAAAAATTATAAGAGCACTAAGCAACAAATCGCTTCCCTTCATTACTAGAAGAAAACTGGTTTTACAGCATGGGGGAGCACTGTTCCCATTATTAGGCAGTATCATTGTTCCTTTACTGAGTTCACTTATTAGAAAATGAATCATGTGTTTAAAAAATTTACGATCCTCCAATCACCAGAGGAGCATGAACTGCACACACTAGATGATGAGATGAGTGCCATTTTAAAAATGAGAAATAAATATCCAGATGAAAAAGTAAAAGCATACTTAAGTACTTTTCAAGAGTATTTAGGTTTGAAAAAGAAGTTGTTCTCCTTCTGTGTCTTTGACACAGAAGGAGAACAACAGGAACATAGACTGTCACATCCGGAACCTACACTGAGAAAACGGAATACCCAGACCCTTTACCATCAGCCACACCCAGTGAAGAAAATGCTTCCAGTCCACTCTCTGCCAGCAGAAGAGCTCGAAGGACCAGTACCAATTTCGTCTTTTTATCTCCCCGAAAGCTGCATGGGAATAAGAAACTGGTGTGGAAAAAATGGTAAGTGAAAAACAATTTTTCTTAAAATTATTTTTTTTTATTTTCAGTAAATGATCTGTTACGACATAAGTGACTACAATATCATTTAAACAGGAATCATTAGAATAACATTTGCTAATAATATTTTGCATAGAAAGACCACGACATATCAATATTAAAAAATATGCACAATGCAAACCACACCCGACAGATTCCTTATCTTGTACAGGTACACTCTTATTATGCCATATACAGGGTGTTCGGGATAAATTTGACATATTTATAATTAATTATATTTTTCCGTAAGTTACATGTATTAACACACACTTCTCTTCATTTAAAAGTTTGGACCCTTCTTCATTCATATACAAGATGTCAGAAAGGATGGATAGCTGGAACCCACCTGAATCATGGAAGAGAATAACTTGTATCATGATGATTCGTGCCCGCCATCAAAATAAGGATATTACGACTGCTGCCCAATGCTCCCTGAATACAGTAAAAACAATCAGGCATGAACTAGAGACTTGCAATGGTGACTACGAGGATGTAGCAAGAAGAAAGATCTCTAGCAGACGATCTGATTGCGTTCGTACAGCAGAATTCCTCGCAAATCTGCAGGAACAGGTGTTGAAGAACCCTGGCATTGGAATTCGGGCTTTGTTCGTGGAGTTGCTAACTGTAGTCAAGCCCTGGATAACAAGGGTAGCCAATGGTAGGCCGTATGTATGGCAGCAGGATTCGGCCCCTTGCCACACCTCTGGGAAAAGTCAAAAATGGTTGTCTGAAAATTTCTACGACTTCACCAGTCCAAATGTTTGGCCTCCAAACTCCCCAGACCTTAACCCCATGGATTATTTTGTATGGGGCGCAGTTGAAAAAGACACCAATCGCACTTCCAGTAATACAAAAGCCCAGTTAATGGATAAAATTAAAACAGTTTTTGCGGCCCTTCCCAGGGAGACTGTAGCATCAGCTTGTTCGAGGTTCCGAAGCAGAATTGAAGCTGTGATCGATGCTAATGGTGGTTATTTTGAGTAAATCTTGTTGATAGTATTGTAATTAACTCTGCCTGTAATGTTTTTTTGTCAATTCATTAAATTTAATAGATACAAAGAAGATTTTCTTATTCCTTACGAAACTGTCAAATTTATCCCGAACACCCTGTATTAGTGTTAATATTCAGAAAGTTAACAATATCGCTTTCGGGTGGATGACCAAAGCTATCGAAAAAATCATCATGTTTGTTTTTGATATAGCTAGCTTGCCAATGTTGTCCTGGCAACCAAGTCGGATCTGTGTTCTCGATGAACATCAACCGTTGTTGTCTGATCGGCTGTGGTGGCAATTCATCATGAGCACAAACTCCTAAACCTACTTTTCTTGTGGTGGGTTCTAACTCTAGTATGCTTACTAATTGTTCAGTGTTCATAGTCCAGTAACACAGAACGATCATTTGTTATGGATAACGCACACTCAAATTCTGCATAAAGAACCACTGCAATGTTTTCAGGAAGAGGTTGAGCAAATTTAACTTCGAGGCGCACACTTCCTCTTCTTAGCAGGCTGACATGGGGGACAAATGCATTTTGATCTGGCGATAAGTCAAATCCATAGAGAACGTTTCCCTTTACGTATTCCTCATAAGAAATGTCATTACCAAAGTCTGTTCCATTTGCCTAGCGATGTGAACAGTGACATATAACATCTACTGTAATGCCTTTCTTTGAAGTTCGGAGTCAAAGGTTGCGAGGGATACTGAATACCGTCAGCTGTCACCACAAGAAAATTCAGATTGAAATGTTGAAAATTAAATGGATTTCTGTTGATAGTGCCATTAAATCCATCACTAGCGACCAGTCCAATAATTAATCTAGATGGTATTTCACCTAGATACAGATTGTCTCGTGTGGTATCTGACATACCCTTGTGAATCGAAAAATAAGACACTTACACTCGATTGATGGGATATACCATGTTTGACTTGTCTAACACAGACAGGTGAGCCAGTTGAATCTTTGGGTTTATTTTGACTTTACGGACAAAACGTGTAGCCTCTTCAATTTGCACTTTAGCCTTAGCATCAGCATTTGCAGTCAGATAAACAAAATTCGGGAGAACTGCGAACCAAACGAACACGAACATAAATGTTGATCAAGTACCGGTCTTGATGCATGATGTCACCGTGTATTCGCCCAAGCATCTCGACACTTTTCGATTTGTTAATTGGTTAATTCGAGCTTGTCGTCTTCATTCCACATTCACTTTTGGTAAACATATCACTAACATTAGCCACATCATCTTTAACAAATAGCTCAGTTGACTGTTTTTAGCATCTGTCATAATTTAGCAGGTTTTCAATATAAGCCCTATAAGGATACGTGCCTGATGCCACACTCACTAGTTTATTTTGGAGAAAAAATTCAATTTGACTGAATAGGGAATGGAAAAAATTGTTCACGACACCAACTGAAGAATCTTCAATAGGTTTACTATCGTTTTCAGTGATGCACACACGAACGCGTAGGTATGATTTTCCCAAATCCAAGTATTCAGATGTACATGGTATGCAAAATTCCACGGGGCCTCCACTGTCAGTACTAGATATTGGTTGGTAGGTGACATAAGAACTTCTTTCCACACACAAGTTGACACGAGATTGGGAAAAAAGATCTAACTCTGACATCATATCCTCAGCAAAAAAAGATGTCATCTATCTTGCGCTTTTTAGTATTCGTTTTCTTCTTCTTTCTTCCTTGACCTCTCTGAAGTAATCGGCTGTGAACTTTTTCAGCAATGGTTTTCCCAGCTTCTGGTGCTCTGTTTATAAAGGCTCGACGTACAGGTACCCCTTCCAATACGTCTCCTATCATATGCTGACCGGATTTTAATGCTTGGTGACCGACAAATTGAGCTTCAGGTTTTAACACGTTCATTGCCAATCACGCGATATCGCGCGATGCGAGTTCTCACCAAACGGCCGATCACTCGTTATCGCGTTGACGTCGCTAACTAAATAAAAAAATAAAAAAAATTTGGCCACCACACGAAATTCTAATTTTCAGCTTGGCAATGAAAGTGTTAAAAGTGGACTTAAAAAGGAGAAGACACTTCTGAAAATGCTACCTAATCCGTACCCACGCTGTATTGGAGCCCCCGTAAATACTTGAGTCCCACCTGCCTGCAGTGTGTAATATCTGAGATAAGCAGTCATCCTTCACTTGTCGGAAGTGTAATTTAACTATTGTCTTGTCTCTACGAAAGTGAAACAATTCGCTGCTGTCAGAACGAATTTCAATGCTGATTAACTGAAATGTTTGTTTTCGTAATGGATAATAATCAGGGTGAGCAAAAACGAAGGAACACTTGGTGCTGCACTGAGCAACTCGTAACAATGTTGCTCATATATCACCAACTATCTGTTCTTGGATTAAATCAGAATAAACAAAATATGCGGCTACACCCCTCTTTATATCAAGTGGATATTTCCCATTTCCCAGTGATTGTACCTTTCAGTTTAACACCAATCTGATTAAAACCCAGCAGAAGGCAACCCCGAGGCCTTCTTGGGAAACATCAAGTTATAATCTTTTGGGACTATCAGAGAAATGGATTTTTTTTTTTTTTTTTTTCAAACACTGCTTGAAGAAGTTCAGAGGGTGAATTGTAACTGCCATGGGGAATCTTGTACACTTTGTAAAATCCTTCTTTAGACTATTCGAAAACATTATTTCCTGTGATGTTGTTGTTGTCGATAGTCTTGATTCCTCCTCTTACTCCACGTATTACATGAAACTCATCGTAACCGGAATCAATGGTATTAAATTCTCCCGGAAGATGAATTTCAGTCTTAAGTCTGATCTGGTGTGGTAATTCCACATGAAATTTCGTTTGCGTTTTAGTAGGAATCATTTTCATGCTGGCGTTACTGGGAAGAGTAAAACATCTTCGCTACGAACCCAAGAATTATACGATGAGGGATAACCGAACCACTTAACAAAATACTGGAGCTTTCCTTTCTGCTTGCGCTGCTTAAGGACTTGTTCGATTAGATACACGTCTTCCGGAAGTTCATTGGGTATACCAGCCTTTTGTAGTTGAGGTTCATAGAAAGTTCCCTCCACTATCTCTCTGTCCCGACCGCGAACTCTGTATATATTACAGGGTTTCTATTAATAACATGAACAATAGTAAACAATTCTCGTATCCAGTTACCCCGAAACCCATTTCTAAATTTGTGGGTATCATCACTTAAAACGACGCTATCAGCTACGTGAAATTTTGGTTTGGTAGGCTCCTCTTGGGTTCCTTACAAATATTTCCAAACACGATCCTCGTTGTGAAGGTTAACTTCCGAAGGAGCCATACCGATAGAGGGTGTGGTGTGCGGTTATAAGTATGTACAAGGCAACACATTCGTATAACCTTTACGTTTTAGTATACGTCATCCATTTCTAGATCTTTATTTTCAATGTTCTGATAAATCTTTCTGCAATGGGTGCTTTCATTTCACTTCTGGTCGTATAGAAATGAATATTATGGTTCTTAAACAATGCACGAACTTTCTTGTTGCAAAACTCTTTTCCTTGATCTGTGTTTATGTAACATGGTACTTCTTTAAAAATAGAGTCGAAAGCATTAACAACAGCGTCTGCTGATGTCTTCTTCAGTGTTCGAACCCAAGCAAATCGGGAAAAACAATCAATGCACACAAGAAGGAAACACACGCCCCCATTCTCTTTTGCATGGGATGATATATCTGTCAAATCACATTGACAAGTGTGTAAAAGTGTCGGGACTTTGATTTGACTGCGTTTAAACTTTCTTTTAATGGGTTTATGTCAAGTAGACTGTGTTACTAACCAACGTTTCACGGTTTCATGTGACAAATTTGTATGTTTCTGTAAAGCTTTGATACTTCCAAAACAAACTACTGCATTAGGATTATAGTAATCTGCTAACTTTTCCATCACTAACAATAAGATTTTTTTTCTTTGCAGGTGAAAATCAAGAACCATCCCGAAAACGTCAACTGTTTGTATTTATACTATTGTTGTTTATGTTACTGACCTGCGAAATTTGCATACTAATATGGGAAGCAGTATCAATATCACCCAATCGCACGTCTCATCAGAGAAATGTTACGACAAGAAAAATACCACAGGCAGTGGTGATGTCTGAAAATCCTATTTCTGTATATTATATTCAGAAAGATAACATTGTAAAAAATTGCTGTGAAATAAAATGTGTAAACTTAAATGAACAAATGGTGTCGTTGATGTGTTATGCAAATTTAAGTAAGATATCTTCTGGAAATCACAGTGAATTTACACACAGTTTATTTATTTATTGCTTTATTGATATTTAAGATCTTAAATTATACACAAATCAAAATATTCGGATGATTTATGAATATGCGAAAAAAAAGTGTGTGGTTGAGGGAACAACAGCATATAATTAATTATTCAGAAAAGGTCTAAAGGCTGCCACCATCTTGACCCTACCCTAAGAATTCCTATAGTCTTTAACAGGAAAGAAATATCACACTTATTGGAAAAGTCGTGCCACCACCTATAGACGACCAAAGACAAAACTTGAAGACAATGATGGATGTGTGTCACCCTGCGAAATTCCAAGATATCTTATCTTATCTCTAAATATCACTCACAATTCCTAGGCAAACCAAAAACACCACATGATGTCACTGAGACATATGTTCCCCAGAAATTTCCAAAACTCATAACGTCACTTATCTATAAAATTTTATAGATTCCTTATCTATAAAACTCATCGACAATGCTATACGCGAACCAAACAAACCAGGTGATGTCCCTGACAGATTTTGGGCCCCCGAGCGAAATTCCAGACATTCCAAACTATCTTATCACTATCCATCACCCACAAGGCCATACGCAAACCATTTACTTATCCACATCTGATTACAACAAACATCCACGACACTGAAGTCGTTTCGCCCATTTACCCTACCCCTATTTGGTTTAAAGTACCCCACCAACCACTACACAAATCCTTATCCACTAATATATCTTCCTTTTTCCATTCAAAATTGCTGGCCTGGTTGGACGAGTGGTTAGCATATCCACTCTCCAGCCAAAAGGCTGCGGGTTCGAATCCTGCCTTGGGCATGGATGTCTGTGAAAGTACTAGTGGTGGTAGTCGGTGATAAATGCCGTTGGTGGTAGATGATGAAGGCTGGTGGAGTAATGAGATGAGGAGTTGTAGAGTTGATGCCCTCCCTCGATGAGTCCTTGGACTCCCTGGAGGTGTGATGTAATAATAATAATAATAAAACAATAACGTCACTTATTTACAACTAAAAAAATTACTCACTTATCTTCGTCTGATAACAACACACATCCACGACACTGCCGTCACTTCCCCCATTCACACTACCCCTATTTAGTTTAAACTGCCCCACCAATCACGACACGAGTCCTTATCTCTAAACATCACAATTCCATACGCAAACCAACTAGGCCTGACGTCACTGACACACATGCCCCCAGGGAAATTCCAAACATTCCAATCACATGACGTAATCATCTGAACAACCAATCACGTCACGATTCCTTATCTTATCTTGATCTGGTTCAAAGTGCCCCTACTACTATCTTATCTTGATCTTGATCTGGTTCAAAGTGCCCCTACTACTACTGATGCCTTATAAAGAGCAATTGTAACTTCTTTATCTAAGCATGTTAGGGTGTTCTTCAAAAATAAGTAATGCTGTGAGATATCTTTGACACCTTACCAATATATCCTCTGAACTTCAACTCTCTATCCACCAATGCTCCCAAGCCCCTAGCTTCAATTTCTTGGAGTGTAGTTCCATCAATGTGGTACACAGTTGATAATCTTTTAATCCCAAAATGCATAGCTTTAAACTTCTCCACATTTAACTGATATCCATCATCTTTTGTCCATACTGCAGTTGATTTTAGCCATTCTGCAAACTCTACATCTGCTTAATTATTACGCTACCCAACTTTGCATCATTAGTACATACAAAATTTATGTACAAATTAAAAAAAATTTAATTTTTTTAATTTGTACATAAAAAAATTAATGGTCCAAGTACAGAGGCATATGGCATACCAATCGTCACTTGCTTTATCCTGAACTCTGCTCCTCCATATACTACTTTTTTGGTATCTATCCATGAGCCATTCTTGTATCCACATCACCAGTTTTAATATCCGTGCCATTTGTTCTAATTTGCGTAACAGTATTCCTTGGGGAGGGGGGTATCCTATCAAAGGCTTAAGTTAAATCCAGCATTATCACAGTCCAAATCAACTGTCACTCAATTATTAAAAAGTTAATAAATTACTAAGGTAAGACCGATCTTTAAGAAAACCATGCTGCTCACCACAGAGTATCGTATTCTTATCCACTCACTCCTGAATTCTGTCTGTAACCAAGTTTTCCAATACTTTTACCACCACTTTCGAGATGGTGATTGGTCTGTAATCTTCTACCTCAGTCCTAGAACCTCCGTTATGCAAAGGAACTATTTTACTCTCCCTCCACTTCCTACGGACCTTACCAGACCTCAGACTTAAGTTAAACAGCCAAGTAAGAGGCATTGGCACTGGCTTTGCACATTCACGTAATGGCCGATCTGATATCCCATCCAAACCTATAGCATTGTTTGCTTTTAAATTCTGCAATATCCTAAGTACCTTTGTTTCATTATCCTCAATTCTCATATCAGTTATTGCTATATAAGACAGAAATATCCCCACTCGCTGATAGACTTTTGAAAAGTAGTCACTCCATAATAACTCTATTGTTACATTTGATTTGGTTACTTCGCTACCATCAGCACCAATTAAAGTTATCCTTCTAAAGTCATTCTTCCTTTTACTTGCCAAGTAGCCAAAGGATTCTTTGGAATTTCCTGTGACCTGCTCGGCTAAGATCTTTTCATAATCTGATTTAGTCTTACTTACTCGTATATGGTCATTTTCCTTCCAGTAATAAGCAATGCTTCATCAGGGTGGCTGACTTCTTCAGGCGTGATAGAACATAGAAAGCCAATAAAAAACACTGTAAAGAAATATTGAGTCACTTTAAAACCATAAATTATGAAATTATGAAATCGACTATAAACTACAGTTATTTGGAACTGGAGCTAAAGTCCGTGTTAAAGTTCTATTGCTAGAAACCTGTGCGCGTGTGATTTCACGAGTGCGCCAATATCTGACAGCAGAGCTAAAAGAGTCAGCAAATTATAGCTGAGGATACTGTTTATATGAAGAGGGTTCATGACAATCTCTTTAGACTCGATTATGCGGCGTTCTACCTCGTCATGGCATTTGTGCAGGTTTGAAGTTGTTGTCCAATTAATCTCATATTGGCGGCCTTCATTATTTGTGTTAACTGAAAACAGGACATAGCTTGAGAGGGCACTAGCTCTACTTCTTTCGTAAGCGATATCTCTTTGGTATTCCTCGAGACGTAGGAGGATGGACTTTTCTGCTTGGCCATAGTATGGTTTCCTGCAGTCACATATGATTTTGTACACACCTGGGAATTGTAGATGGTTATCAGATGATAACCTATAGGTTATCAAAATATCTGGCATCATCCTTAAAAGCTTTTTCAGGAAAATCTTCTCATATAAAAAACTCAACAGACTTTGTCTCTAAAATTAAGAATATAGAACTCAAGTATTCTGACATCATGGTGAGCTTTGACGTAGTAGCCCTCTTTACAAACATTCTGACGCAAGAAGTTTTCCATATTTTAAGTAACAATATTTCAAACAAGATGTTTTCTCTGCTATCTCATTGTGTTAATCTCTGGCTACTTTGAATTTGATGGTAAACTTTACAAACAGGATAAAGGATTATCAATGGGCAGCTCCCTCTCTCCAATACTAGCAAATATCTTATTTTTGAAGACCTTGAACAAAAGGCAATCTCCTCTTCTACTTTTAAGCTTAGGTATGGCATTTGGCTTAGATATGTGGATGACATATTCCACATCTGGGAACACGGTATTGAGAATCTTCACACTTTTCTCAATCACTTAAACAACTTCCATCATGACATCAAATTAACGATGGAGATGGAAGAAAATGGATCGCTATGTTTCCTGGACGTTAAACTTGCTAAAACACCTGAGTCCATAAAAATCTCCATCTTTAGAAAACATACACACAGAGACAGATACCTGCGTGCGTCCTCACATCACTATCCGGCACAGAAGATGGGTATCATCTCAACTCTAGCGTATCGTGCTAGATCAGTACTGTCAGATGAAGAGGAACTAAAAAATGAGCTAAAACATCTTAAAAGGACCTTCAAAAACAATGGCTACTCTTCAAAAGGTATCAATAAACAACTATACTACCGTCAACAAAACAACGCAGTAACTCAGGATGACCGTCAACAAAACAATGTAGAAATACAGGACGACCCCAAAGGCTATATATCTCCTTGCCATACATCAGTACGCTCTCCAAGAAACAGAGAATTTTAAGAAAGTTTAAAAACGTGCTTCTCTACTTTTCCCAAACTAAGATCAAGATTAAGCTATCACAAACAAGCTCACAAAAAATCACATGTGACTGCGGGAAACCCTACTATGACCAAACGGAAAAGTCCATCCTCCTACGTCTCGAAGAACACCAAAGAGACATCGCTTATGAAAGAAATAGAGCTAGTGCCCTCTCAAGCCATGTCCTGTTTTCGGTTAACACAAATAATGAAGGCCGCCAACATGAGATAAATTGGACAACAACTTCAAACCTGCACAAATGCCACGACGAGGTAGAACGCCGCATAATCGAGTCTAAAGAGATTGCCATGGACCCTCTTCATATAAACAGTAACCTCAGCTATAATTTGCTGACTCTTTTAGCTCTGCTGTCAGATATTGGCGCACTTGTGAAATCACACGCTCACAGGTTTCTAGCAATAACACTTTAACACGGACTGTAGCTCCAGTTCCAAATAACTGTAGTTTATAGTCGATTTCATAATTTCATAATTTATGGTTTTAAAGTGACTCAGTGTTTCTTTATAGTGTTTTTATTGGCTTTCTATGTTCTATCACGCCTGAAGAAGTCGGCCACTGCGATGAAACATGTTGCGTATTTAATAAATTTAATTGTTTGTTCAAATTCTCGGATCTCAGTCACTATATATATATATAAAGATAAGCCGAAATTTGAAACGTGTTTATGTCACGTTTTTTGTCTTACCAGCCGGAACTCGGGAGATTGGGCGCCGTAAGCGCCGGGAGGGAGGAAAAGCCCCCTAGTATATATGTATATAGATGATTTATCCCTCCCCCATTGCAAACATGTTAAATGAATCATGATTAGATCTTCTTTGAATTTCGCATAGTTTCAAAATTCCGTTCAAAATGTCAAAATTGCAGATCACTACTTTGTCTCAACTTCGTTTCATTACGTTACCCCCCCCCCCTCCCACCATCAGATAAGTCGGCAAAACTCGATCATACTAAAGAGCATTGTCGACAACTTTGTCAAAAATACAGACTGAAATTGCCTACTTAAAATAAATGATCCTATAACTTTATGTGAGAACTTCCAACTAATGTTCACAGAATTATACAAAAAAAAAAAAACAAAACCTACACAAACGAGGCGACAAACAGACAATAATCCATAAATAAATGGTGATATTCTAAATAGTATTACTGTGAAGGAAAATCTGTGGAAAAGACAATAACAGTCATCCAGTAACACTCAACTACAAAGATTATATAAAAACACAAGAAATCAACTAACAACAAAAATTCGTAGGGCAAAACGACATTACTACTTCCAAAAATTTACAGAATGTAATGACAATATGAAGCAAACATGGGCTATTCTGAACGAATTACTGACTCGTAAAAAGAAAAGTTCAGCAAAAGCTTTTATTGCGAAAAGCTTCGGTCAGGATATAAACCAAGAGGAACTAGCAGACACATTCAACCACGCATTCACAAACAATAGCACACAACTCAAAAAAGATAATATATCAACGATGAACAAAAAAATTACCAACACACAGTGAACAGCAAATTATGTATTTTCCACCAGTAACAAAACAGGAACTGAAGGAAGCACTCTTACAACTAAAACCAAAGACGACTCCAGGAATAGAAAAAATAAGGCTCATAGACCCTTTAACACACTTTGAACAAATAAATCCAATACTTTTGAGACTCGTGAAAACTCGTGAATATTCGACACTAGCATTATTCCACAACAACTAAAAACTGCGATAATTACGCCAATTTACATACATGGTAAAAGAAATAATACACAGAACTACAGACCAATGGCTAATTTACCTGTCATTTCAAAATTTCTAGAAAAAATAAGACCCACCAGACTACAGAATTATTTACAGAAGTACAACATCGTCTCACAAAACCAATACGGCTTTCAGAAAACAAAAAGCACCATCACTTTATTAGAAGACATCGCCGACACAATAAACAAAGCTCTCGATAAAAAGAAGTACGCCGTCCTTATACTGCTTGACTTAAGGAAAGCTTTTGATACATTTCAACATGACATAACTAACTAAACTATACTCAGTCGGGATAAGAGGAACACTTCATACCTGGTTCACGAATTAGCTTTTAAACAGAACACAAGTAACAAAAATAGACTCATGTTACACCCGCGGTATACAATTAAAACACGATGACCCACAAGGCGCCATATTATCACTTACTGTATTCACCGTATACATTAATGATATTCATAACATATCCATAAGAAGTCAAATATTTCAGTACGCAGATGACACAGCACTATTAGCAATCCACACAGACATCAAGACGTCTCTCGACAAAACACAAGACCTTAAATGAAATCACAACATACTGCTACCAAAACACAATTGTAATGAACGGCACCAAGACATGTTAATAATACATAATCAGAGAATCTCACGCTCCGCACCACTATCGCTACACTGTCACACATACCGCTGCATTAACAACAAAAAAGCCTGCCAATGACCCAAATCGCTACGGAAAGGCCACGCGAAACTTCTACATCCCAGACATGATAAACAAATTACCTTTTGAATACAGAAACCTTACAAACTACAATAGCCTGAAAAGAGCTCTAAGGACATACTATGAACAACTGTAATGGAAATCAAGCCAATTAAACATAGATTTGATTTCATAGTTTCCCAACACAGGAAATAAGGCAATAAATAATAACTGGTGTCATCCTCAGATAAGCTCACAAATAAGCTTCGAGGATGAAAGCTGAGAAAATACATCTCATCCAAGATAAAAATAAATAAATAAATAAATGTATCATATGTAATCAAATGCATGTAATGTATGTATCATATGTAAATAAATGCATGTAATGTTGTATCATATGTAATGATAAGTATGTAATGTATGTATCATATGTTATAAATTATTATAATTATTATTGCGAAAAAAAATTATTATTATTATCAGCATACATGAATGTATAAAATGTAAAGAAATGTATGTAATGTTGTATCATACGTAAACAAATGTAAGTAATGTTGTTTCATATGTAAACAAATGTTTGTAATGTATCATACGTAATCAAAACTATGTAATGTATGTATCATATGTAATAAATTATTATTATTATTATTATTATTATTATTATTATTATTAAAAAATACAAACGCCTCATGGAGGGAGGAAATAATAAGATGCATTCTAACAGAGATAATGGTTATCACATGTCATCTGAAATTGGTTCAATGTTTTCGACGCATTCACCAGCTCATTTGGCAATAAATTCCACTCACCAACCACTCTCCATGCAAAAAAAAATCATGCTGAACTCTCCCACACTACACCTTTATACAATTTCCAAGAATGACCTTTTATCTCTAATCCCTTCCTTCCTCCCACCCTTTGAAAAATATCCTGGGCATCTATTTGATAAGCACGCCTTAAAAATTTATGTCTCTATCATATCGCCCCTCTCCCGGCTATTTCAACCTGTCTTCATAGTTAGTATCCATAATCCAGATATTGCTTTTGTTATTCCGCTCTTAATTTTTTCCAGGGCTTGCTTTTCACCTAGTAATGCACGTGACCAAATCGATGCGCACTTGTCCAGATGTGGTCTAATCAAAGCCTTGTACAATAGAATGATCAAATCCTTATCTCTGCTTGTCGATGTTCTTAGTATACTGCCATTTCTTTGTGCTGTTTTGATCATTTTTGAAACATATCCATTGAACTTCAATTCTTTATCTACCAATATCCCAAGATCGAGTGCTTCCTACACCTCCTGTAATACAACATCTCCAATATGATGCACAGTTCATTCCTGATAACTTTTCCCACCTGAGCATCATCTGCAAACAACTGAATATCCGCTTGCGACCCACTCGCAATATCAGTAACTAACAAACAGATAAACAGCGGTGATCCTAGGACAGAACCCTGTTCGACTCCACTGATAATTCTCCTCCTGAGAGACATGACACCATCGTTTGATATCGATTAGAAAGCCAGATTCTTATTCAATCAACCAACTAGTTATCCATTCCCATTTGCCATAACTTATACACCAGTTTATTATGCGGTATTCTGTAAAATACTTTTCTAAAATCCAGAAGTATCACTGTATATGAATATATGAATCATCCTTATCAGAACTGTAGTCACATTAAAAATGTGAGTTAACTTGTGAAACAAGACCGGCCGACCGACCTCCCTACAGACCGAGGTGGATGAAATATCCAGACCACCCTAGCATTTTTCATGGATCAAAACTTCCTCGGCATTCTACCTTTTATCATGTAATTACCTTCTTCCGCCGTTAATCCCTTAACAGCGATTTCAGAGCCGGTAGCGGATTAACTGTGGAGCGAATTTGTATCAATTGTCTTTATGTGTACTGCGTTACTTGGAATTTCCTTTACTGTCCTACGATATTCGACCGTTTTTTGCTGCACAATTTATTTATTGTGTGTCTTCCCAAAAAAAAAACAAAAAACAATTTCACATGTGGGAAAATAAAGAATCAATCCTGAAATAACCGCAGATCAGCCTTCGCAATGAATCTATTTAGTAATAGTAAATTTGCAGTCTTTTAATTCTTGAACTCACTGCAACGGAACAAGACAACTTTATGTTCTTTCACTTTACAGACAATATAGAAGCAATTATTTTTGGCGAATTTTTAATGTTTTTTTGTATTGAAAATTATGTCAAATAGTTATATTTTTAAGAGCATTTATTGAAATAAATATAACCTTTTGCTTTCTTCCTTGCAAAATACCATTATATGGGTCATCACATTTGAGTTTTAGAAACGAATTTGTGTTGTTTACTTTTGTTTTGTTTAAAGTGTTATATATATATATATATATATATATATATATAATTCTACTTTTACCATGAGTTGCCTTGGTCTTGCACTACGTGCAGGGTCAGCTAGACTTGCAACACTTGCAGGCGCAAACTTGACTTGTTTTTCTGTTTGCTTACTTGGGAAATGGAGTAAACCAGGCTTAAAATAGCTTGGCATCTTTAACATTTATTATACCCGAGGTAAAATACTTTCTACATTTATATATCCCACACAAGAAATTTGGAAGCCATATCACATCAATGCTGCGTGTTGGCAAGGGGAATATGTTCACGTTATTATTTATATATTTTATTTATTTTTTATTCTTTGGTGAAATAACTTACTTTTCGATTGTAGCATGTTTTCCGGATTGATAAAAATTGATATTTCATGAAAAACAGAATTTGAGTGTTCTGAGATAACATGAGCATATTCGTTGATTATTCTGTAGGTATTCGGAAAATTGCATGTTTTAATAGTGATTGTTTTCTTTCTTTCCCATTAGAAATTAAAATTTGATAATAACAGTAATATTTAATCCTTTTTCATTCGTTCTTCTGAGTGAATAAGAATAATAGTATATTACTGTTATGTAACGATTATTATTATCACTATTGCTGTTTATAGAATACAGTTTACATTATGATAACGTAATACGTTTTCTGCTATAAATTGATGCGTACATGAAAAAAAGTCCCTTTATCCTACATTTAGTAGGATAAAGGGACTTTATCCTAAAATATTACTACCAACAACGACGACGACAACAACAACAATAATAATAATAACGCTCTTTTCTATGTTCCATATTCTGAAAGTAGCCATATTTCTTGTTTTTTCCTTTCAAGTAATGTAAAACGTGAAGCCTGGTATGTTCTAGGGCGAACAGTGAAAACTCTTCCAAGTGTTACTTTTGCATTTTCTAGTTTTTGAAAACTGAGGATTTCATAGTTCGTCCAGAAAACTTTGCTCTGTTTGAAACAATAGAAACAGTATCCCAGTTTCATTTCTTTTTAGAAATTAGGACTCTTCCCCATGCAAAACAAACAAATTTGCTGGCAAACATCCGTTTCCCAGATATGAGATATGTCATCCATAGTATATGCCTCTAAAGCAGATGCGAGGAGAATGCAAGTTTTCTTCGGTTAGAAAACCTGGTTTTGAAATATATGTAGTACTCTTAGAACCTTCATCAGGGCTTTTCAACTGAAATTAAGTTAGACAGTCTCATACTGAGATAATGATTTTTCCCTACCAGGAAGTCGCAACAAACAGGCAAAGCGCTGGAAAATAAACACACAATGTACTTGCTTCATAATTGCTTCTGCCATAATTCCAATCAAAACAAAACTACGGCCTTAGTCTATTCAGTTATTTTCCTGATTGAGACAAATAAGCTTCGGTAGCCAACTGGAGAAGGTCGTTGCATTTTTCACTAAGTGGATGCGGATTAGAATCTTCAATACTGGCATGAATGCTTATGAAAATATTTAGGTGGGCAGATGAATTTGGTTTCTGTAAATACACAGTGCAAGGCCATCGCTCACTCTTTGCACCTAGAGGACATGTGTCTTGATTATCATCCCTGTTTTTATTTTATTCCCTCAAGAAAGGTAGGCACTATTAGCTACTTTGAGAGGAACAATATATTATTCTGTGTGTGTGTTATAAAAACAACTTAAACAAATTTCTCTTCAAGAGGAATTGGAATCGTTACACTCAGCCATCTCTCTATCAATACTTGTAATCCGAAAATGGACTGTCTTGATGGCCCTAAAAGGGAACATTTTTATTTTCATACTGTTCAAAATTAATATAAATATTAAACAGAATGTAACGATTTAAAACAAGGATGAACGCACGGCAGTTTTACTTTCTGGACACCAGATTATGTATTGCTCTTTTATGATTTTTTTTTCAATCAGACATAACATTTACGTGCAGCAATTATTTATTTATTATTATTATTTTTTTTTTTTTGTGGGTGGTAATTTTTCCGAGAAATAGTCAAAGTTAGCAGCGTTCCACTACAGAAATCTGAAAGGATTACCTGTTTTCCTGCTTGCTGTAAGAAGGACCATAAACATGTAGAAATTATTTCAAATAATAAAATCCAATACATATGTCTAAACAGTTTCTTGTAATATTTTACCACTGTTTCCTCATTACAGAGTACAATGATAGCTACTGGTCGCACCTGTAGACTCCTACCATAGAGTCGGTATGTGCACACAAAGCAAAGGGTTTGTCTTTCGTGAAACCATGCTTCTCCACTTATTACATTGATGGATTTTGCAGAGAAGACAGCAGAAAGGCATATTTTTTGTCTTTCCAACGTAGTGCAAAGACTTTCCCTCGCTGCTAAGCTCAGATTTCAATCTTCGACATATTTCCTGATGCCAAATTGGAGGATGCTTGCCTTTTTCATTTAGGTAAGTACAAGGTGTCTCAAATAGAATGTTCCGATTTGAAAATTGTATATCTCTACAACCACGAACCACAAATGAATGCTACTTATATCATGTGAACGGCCTTGGCCCAGAGTTTGATACGACGACCGCTATATGCCACTGCTAGCACCCAGATAGCCGCTACGCTTAGTTAATGAGAAGATGGTACGCATACTTGGTAATTTATTTTGTAACTGTACCATATTTTCATTAATAAATATAATTATTTAAAATCGGGTCATTCTTTTTGAAACACCCTGTAGTATTTTAGGCACTATGACCAAATCAAGATCAAAATAAGATAAGGAATCATGACGTCATTGGATGATAAGATCATTGACGTCACGTCTTGTGTTTTGGTTCGCATTTGGAATTGTGGGTGATATTAGAGATAAGGATTCGTGTCGTGATTGGTGGGACATTATGAACCAAATAGGGGTAGGGTAAATGGGGAAAGCAACGTCAGTGTCATGGGTGTGTGTGTTGCTATGAGATGTAGATAAGTGTATGGTTTGCATATATATGGAATTGTGGGTGATGGTTAGAGATAAGACAGGGTATGCAATGTTTGGAATTTCGCTGGGGGCCCCATCTGTCATTGACGTCACGTTTTGTCTTTGGTTGTCTATAGTTGGCAGTACGAATTTTCCAATATCGTTTCAAACATTTAGAAATTTACACTATAGTGTTATCTTTAATCATGACTCATATCTGCTCTTTTGATCTTTATGAGACTATCATGTGTGGTGGTAATGACATATGCATACTAAAGAAGTTATAATCAGTTCTTGTTTTCGAACAGATGGCCAATTTAATTACACTCGGATGGGTAGCAAGGTCTGGAATTTGACCACATGTGGGTGGTGAGAACTATGCTTATTGGATGTCACATGGACTGTTTACAGTAGGGTATGTAACATGGACAATTAATATCGTCTTTTCATGAACAGCATAGCCTATTCATTTTGATTTTTACCCATACTCCTATTTGGTTCATAGTGACAGACTTGTATTAAGGGATAAAATTATGAAATGATATTTCATCTAAGCAGAATAACTGAGTGAAAATCTTAAATGTTTTTTGCTTGCATAATTAATCAGAAATGTATGTTTCCAATAATCTTTTTACATATAACTCAAACAATGTCAATAGGTAGCAGTAGACATTTTTTCAAATAATTAATTAATTACAGGACCGATTTTTACACATATGGTGTTGTATCGATGGAATTTTCTAGATCTTAAAAGTTCATTACTTTTTCCTAAAAAAATGTTAACTTTTTTTTACAATAATTAATCAGAATTGCATTAAGGTATAAAGTTATGGTTTTATATATCAACTTCTAAACAGAATAACCGAGTAAAACATTTCAATGTGGAAAATATAACAACACACACACATCTTTGTTAAGTTTGCAAATACATATTTTATTATGCTGAAATATTATTTACAAGTATATTCATAGAGAAAAATTCGAAACATGTAATTACCTAAAAATATTTCACAATATTTAGTTTACACTCTTAACATTTTCCAAAGAGTTCAATAAAAAATGTTTGTTACTCACTGTTTCTTGGTTACATGACATCAAAATAGCTGGTCATGCAAAAGAGTCTTAAGAAAGGATACCATAGGAAGCACAGCTCCATACATGTGATATTGCATTATTCAGGAAATGATACCATACCTCCCTAAACTTTCCATGTATTATTTTGTCACCAAATATACACAAGCAGTTTTCGTGAAATGTTCGTAAATATCCCAAAATAAAGAATCTTTATCGAATTGAAAAAAAATCTCGAAAGTCTAATTTTACCGCTGATGAATTAGATGGTTAGCAATAATTCTTCCTATGATATGAATAGCTGGTAATTCACTTTCCAAAAATAGTGAATGATTATCAATGTTGCACATTTTTGTGAAAATTTCTCAACTTCTTCACAACTAATAGAGAAAACCTTCTTCCACCAGCTCCCGTATCATCGAGCATTAGTTCCCCATCGTGGCATTTCAGAATATAACAGTCACTGATGTCCAATTCGTAGGCGACTCTTCTTTGAAAGCATGCGAGGATATCAGACCACTTCTTCTGTAACTTTTCCCAAGTGGTCCTGGATAAATACATCACAATGTACGTGTCATCTAAAATAATAATCGGTTTCCATCCATTTAGAGCTATGAGAAGAGTTTCATCTCATGCTATTTTCCTGAAGAAAGAAAGAAAATTTCAAAGACTCTTGTGGCTCACCCATTATTTTACTTTACTGGACACAAAACACCACAACACAATATGATAGCTGCACGGGATGAACGATTGCAGTAACTGAAAAGGCACTCGAATGGATTGTTTTTCCTTATAGTATTGTTTACCTGACAGTTTCTTCAAAAATGAAACTACCGCACAGATGACTCAAGGACATGTTTTTGCATGCTGGTGGATATGATGTAAAAAAAACGCGTTTTTTTTTTGCTCCGAAGTTATCAGTATCAGTTTGAGATACGTGACATCACTAATTGATATCTGCAAAAGGAGAGGTCACACAGCTCACTGGATATCAGTTTGAGGTGACATTACTAAAAGATATCTTCAAATGGTGAGCTCGCTCATCTCCCCTTGGGTGAGCAGACATCTTCTGGTGGAGATGGTGGTGATGGAGGTGGTGGGGTGACGGGGAGGGGGAAGCATGTAGGGAAGACCACTATCATCCTCTCGACTACCCTTTGACATTTACCACCTAATGCCATATATATATTTTTTTCATTCCAACAATTTCGGACATATGAGTGACAGAACTAGTCACATGCTCTTAGATCAAAAACGCTGTTTGAGGATAAAAATACTTAAAGTAATAAGGATAAATAATATAGAATATCAATCGAGCCACAAAGAAAATGGGTTGTCTTTAGCACGCAGAGCCAGTTTTTTTCATAATCAGACTTTGCTTTCCATACAACAGTTGTGACTATTCTAGCCTGCTGCTTATAACGTTCATAACGGACGCCATCCTTATCCAAACGGTATTCCTTCCATATCGTCCTTTTCTTAAGAATCTCTTGTTTAATAAGATTACACATTCATTTGACTCCTACTCTATTTATACTTCAAACTTTCGGGACACATTCTGATATCGCATCATTTAAGTATTGTTTAAATGCTTCCCATGCACTGTCGATATTCTTTCCATCCAGCAACCGATCCCATTCCACTAAACTCAGTACACTCCTCATAATTTGATAATGGTCATAATTTCCTGCTTTGTAGTTCAACATGTAACCTTCTCTGAATGGAACATTCATAAACTTAGTCACTTCCCAAGTGAGTACCGCATGATCACTGTTACCAACTGGAGGCAGAATGGTTACGTCTTTAACTGAAACGCCCTCTGACACTATAATCAAATCTAACACTTTTTGACCTCGAGTTCCTTCTGTCACATGTTGCTTGAAGAAGTTGTTCCGCAACAACTCAATAAATGCATTTTCATCCTTCTCATGAGATTCTACAGCTACCCAATCAATATTTGGGTAATTAAAGTCTCCCATTATGATTACTCTTTTCGCGCTCATGTTTTCTATTTTATGATGCATTTCTTCATCACCAGCAACCGATCCACCAGGTCTGTAGCAACACCCCACTATGTAATTTGTCCTGTTAGATTCCACCTCACATCAGATGGCTTCAAACTCACTGCCACATGAAATATCGTTAGTAGTGGTAGTAATATAATCATAGGTCTCGACTCTAACTGGATTTAAGTCATCCAATATCATTAGCAGCACGCCACCTCCTCTCCTATCCACTATATCCCTCCTAAACGTCCTATACCCTTGACACTCCAGTTAGTAGGTCTGATTCTGATAGCCAGGTCTCACTAATTCCTACAATCTGAGGTCGCAACATATTGACTAAGGCAACAAACGCTATCCCTTTGTTTCTCTAATGACATATAATGTCAATGATTATGGGCGATAGATGGCGTTGATGGTAGGGATGTCGTAGTTGGAGAATTAAGTAGTGGTGGAGAGGATGAGATGTGTTTAGCGAAGTAGAGTAGTGTGCCCTCTCACGATGAGTCCTTGGACTCCCTGGAGGTATCACATAATAATAATAATAAGTATTCTTCACAAACTTTGCAGCGGATTGTACTGCTATTACGCTAGAAAGAGTTTAGTGCTAAAGTTAATCACCTTGTATACTAGTACGATGGCGACCGTTGACGGGCAGCAAGTTGAATAGGCAATTTTTTCCATAGTGCCTGCAGAGGTTTACATTCATAGAGCTACGCATTACATTACCTGACAGGGCGCATTACAGGCTGTATTTCCTGAATTACTATTATACATTTGCTAAATAAGATAGATAATTAAACATTGTTTACTACTTAGCACTATTTCGCATGACCATTAGGCACTGCGCCACCAAGTGGACTTATTAGTATTAGTAAAAGCATAAATATAATGCTCTTATATGTGTATGTATTCGATAGGATACTGAATAAACTTTCATTTTCTGATAGATTTCTTTCCATAAGCAACCCGTTGTAGGTTTAAGTCTCCTTTGAAACGAATTCGTATGCCAAAAAATTGGGAACTTGAAGGAATTTAGGAAATTAAGGAACGTGAAGAAAAAGAGATTAATATGGCGTGGATCATAATTAAGAAGTATTTGAAGATGGCAATGAGACGTTGTGCATAAATCAAAAAGGATTAATAAAATAGGTGTTAAATGGATGAATATGGAAAGCAGAAATTGCAGAAGAACGTTTGAAAAATGTATAAACTTGGAAGATGCGGACATTACATGAAATCTATAAAGTGTAGGCAAACAGAGTGACAAGTATAACAAGAAAGGAGAAATTAGATGGTGAGAAGAGACTAGCAAAACAGGCTACCAGAAGTGAAAGATTGAATGGGAGAATAACTCTGCTGAATGGAAATGGCACAAGAGTGACCAAAGAAGAATTATTGTGGAGTTGTGCAGTGATCATTTTGCTAAGGTTTTTACATACAGGTATAAAGATACTATTCTGAGGAAGCAGGAGGCTGAGGAATCAATTCTTCAACTGTGTTCCTCGAAGGTAAATGAGATAGAGAAGTCAAATTGTCTGTCATCTTAATGTAAATTAGATATTGGACTGGATGGAATTTCATGACGTGTTGTGCGTGTTGTTAGAGAATATGCTAAAGAGCTGGCACTTCCATTGACTTGGTTGTTTGATGAGAGATGAGTGGAAAGAGGGAAAGATCGTTCCAATGCATAATGGTGGAAGCAAAACAGATATCTAAAATTACAAACCCATTTGCATTTCTGGAGTATTTTATACTGTTTTGGAGAGAATGGTTAGGAATAGAATATACAGGATTAGGTAGATAAGGAAAAGATTCTGTAAATAGGTCAACATGGGTTTATGAAAAGGAAGTACTGTTTTACTTGCATTTTCTATAATAAGGTGAGTACAGATCTGGACAGTGGTGATTCGTATATATACAGTAATTCTTCTGGGCTTTGTAAAGTCATTTGATAGGCTACCACATAATAATTTTGCGTGTAAGTTACATCAAATGGGATTGCATAACTAGTTGATTGACTGAATAAGAAACTGGCTTTCTAATCGATATCAAACGGTGGTGCCATGTTTCTCAGGAGGAGAGTTATCTGCGGAGTCCCACAGGGTTCTGTTCTAGGATCACTGCTGTTTATTTGTTTGTTAGTTATTGATATTGCAAGTGGGTTGCAAGCAGATATTCAGCTGTTTGCAGATGATGCTAAGGTGGGAAAAGTTATTAGGAATGGTGCAGATGTACTGGTGCTTTAGCGTGATTTGAATAGAGTGGCCATGTTTGCTAACAAGTGGGGATGTCAATTTAACACCAGTAAATGTAAGGGTGTTGCATTTTGGATCTCAAAAAAGTAAAGCTGTCTGTCGTATTGGAGGCATTTTATTACATTACAGGAGTCGTAATAAGCGCGGGATCTTGGGATATTGGTAGATAAAGAATTGAAGTTCAAGGGGCATACTGCAAAAGTGATAAAAACAGCACGCAGAAATGCCAGTATACTAAGAAGAATACTAACAAGTAGATATGGATGTTGTCATTCCACAGTATAAAGAATCTAGACTACTGCACACCGATTTATTCACCAGATTTCCTAGGTGACAAGCAAGTTCTGGAAAAAGTTCAGAGGTGAATAAGAAAAGCAATATCGGAAGTGCAGAATACTGACTTTGAAGACAGGTTAAGCGAATGTAAATTGCAAACTCTGGTGAATAGTTGGAGGAGGGGGCGATTTGAGTGAGGCATATAAATTGTTTAGGGATCTTTGACAAATAGATACCCAGGATATTTTTCAAAGGGTTGAAGGTGGGAAAGGGATAGAGAGAGAAGAGGTTATTCTTGGAAGTTGTATAAAGATGTGATGTATCAGAGAGAATTGCATGACGTTTTTGCACGGTGAGTGGTTAGTGAATGGAATATATTGTTATATAGATGATGAGTGTACAAACATTAAACCAATTTAAGATGAGATATGACAAACATTATCTTTGTCAGAATGCTTCTTACTATTGCCTCCCTTGATGAGTCTTGACTCCAGGAAGTGTTTGTATAATAATAATAATAATTTTTAAGCACTTTATTATGTCTTGCATACATTTAATAATTACAATATAAAATCATAGAAATTACAAAATTACAAAAATTACATACATATAATAATAATAATAATAATATTTTTTAAATTCAATGATTGTTATTATTAAAATTATGATTGCATATTATGCATTTACAAAAGATGTTTTTCTAGTTTTTTTATTATTTTTTATTTTTTTAACAATGAATTTCATATATATTTTCCTTTTTTTTGTATAATGTGTTAATAATAGTTACTATAGATGGTAATTTAAAGTTTACAATTGAATACGATTACATTTTTAACAGCATTTATAGTATAACATATGCTATATTTTACAATTTTTGCTTTTAATATATTTTAGTGCTGTAACTACAGCACTTCAATGTAATAAATATTTTTTTCTTTCTGTTGATCTCGGTTGAGATGTAATGTCTCAGCTTGCATCCTCAAAGCTTTTTAATAAGCTTATCTGAGGATGACTCCAGTTAGATATTTTTTATTGATTTGATTGCTGTGTTGGAAGTAGGCTGATGTTTGAGAGGTCTAATGAACGATCGGAAAGGTGTGATCAAAGTGAATTTGCCGATATATTCTTGGTGTTATTACACCTGTCTTGGTGGTTCACATTCATTTTTGTTGTGGTCTTCTTTTTGAACTAATTAGGAGACATTATTTTTACTGTGGCAGTCTTTCTAGGTCTTCTGAGCTTTTGATTTGTATCTGCTTTGAGGTTTGTGACTTTTGCAAGAATATCTTGGCATCTCTGATCCACAAAAATTGGTAATTTTTTCTGTTTTTGCTTTTCTTGCTTGAAAACAGATTCTGGTTGAATGGTGATAAATATTCGGATAGGAAGATTGGTCTTGCAATGCGTTCCAAGTCCTTAGTAACTGTTTTTTTCTGTCTGCTGGCTTCTATGAGATTGTCTCTTGTGGACTTGCTTGTAAGACAAACTATGACTGGTGCAGGTCATGGCGAGCCTTGTTTTTGGCTCTTCCTAGGAATCCGATTTACGATCTGAATGTCGTTAAGCTATAGTGGATATCTATTGCATGGCCTAATTTTAAAGCTACTTCTCTGAAGTTTTCTGGATGCAGATTAAGGAAGACCATTTATGACAAGATCTTCTTTATGTTGCTGATTTAAATATTATTGCAGTTTTAGGTAATCAAGTTCTTGATGGAGTGCGAATGTCTCTTTCATCAAATTGTGCAAATCATTAATGCTGATTTTAATGTCTTTTAGGTTTGCAACACTTCTATCACTGCTAAATTATTATGTTTGACCAAATCCTAGTATTCACTAGTGTTTTTGTTATTTGTTCGTTCTGTTTGTCAAAGAGTTCTTGCACAAGATATACTAAGCTGGCTTTTATAGTTTCTAGACCGTTTTCTATTAGTATATTTAAGTCGTTCAGATTATAGGATTAACGTGTATTTTTTATCTGTTCAGTTCATCCTCTGATTTTGCCTCTGGTATAATCGACAACGTCTTAGGTGGCCTCGGGTGCGTTTCTTTATTCTCCCTGCAGAGTAGGCACTTCCATTCCTCGCGTGTTGCATTGGATTTACGTTGCCATGTTGTTTCTGAAAAGCCAGCACATGCAAAGTGAAGAATCCTACTGCATTTCCTACAGGTTATATGATTTCCGTCGGATGATAAATCCTTCAGGCATTTGATGCACTTCATGACTCACTTTTCTTCCCTTGAGCAATATAGTGTGATTGTAAAGATGGCGACGTCCTTTGTTCTTCTCTCATTGTTGACCACGGTCCTCTCTGTTCACTTTTCAGCACTTCAAAATTTGATTTCTTCTTAACCGATTTCGATGAATTTTATATCACTGTCTTCAGCATGACAGGTAGAGTTACTTGGGAGCACTTTTAAATTAAAAACAGGAGTCGGAACCATTTTAAAACTATAAAACACGGGAGCAGCGATATCACCGTGCACCCATTCGTATGCCTACACAGCGCCATCTAGTTTTTTTTTTCAAGTCCTATTAACTTTATTATTCATACCTACTTATTTATATTATATACATGTGATCATATACAAATACCTTCACAATAAGTGTTATATGCATCTACATTGCAATCTTATGAACAATGAAATTTGACAATTTTACATTTTCACAATTTTACAATTTCACAATTCTCTACTAACCATGTGTACATGTCGGTACAATAATTTTATATCACTTTACTTTCACTTTTCATTTCTCAGAGTAATGACACATATTTCATAATATATTTTTGAAAGAGTGCTATAATTTCTTACGTTATGCATTTCATTCATAATATCTTTATAATTTGCTCAATGTGGAATTCACATAACAGAATAATAACAATCACAGTAATCGGTTACAAATATAGTTCACAATTACGCAAGGTGGACAATATGATTACATGCTGCATTTTATATTTACTGTATATATATATACATATATAGTTTCCCTTTTTTTTAAGTTTGACAAAGTGTTATCATTGCATACAGGCTATTTACATTTAGACTATTCACATATTATATTTTCGATTTAGTACAGAATATTATGTTTATTTATACTTTTTATCATTATACATATTAAATATTCTGTACTAAAAGAATATTTAGTACAGAATATAATGATTTTTTTAAACCAAAGTTTGTTATTTTCTAAAGAAATTACAAGACTGTAGGGTACATTTTGTTACATGTTATTTAAAATTATTATGATTAGGACAATGTAATACTATAATTAATGTTAAAATTAATAGTAATCCGAACAAAAACAATTTACAGTTACAGTTTTACATTAAAACAGTTAAACAGCTATTTTTGCATTTTGTCATTTATATTTTTATTTTACAATTTATTTTTATTCACAATTCACATTAACAATTACTTTTTTTTTAACATGCAATAGATAATGCTAAATGCATTCATTTCACTTTTCACAATAATAATTTTAAAAAAATCGACAACAACAATGAACAATAAAACTTTACAATTTTACAACTTTACAGTTTTATACTAACCATGTGTACAATTTGGCATATCACTTTACTTTCACTTTTCATTACCTCTCAGTGAATGACATATTTTTTTTTTAATATTTAGGCAACAGTACTATAATTTCTTACGTTACTTTTCACTGTTTATAATTTGCGTGTTGTGTGGAATTTACATAACAGAATAATAACGATCATAGTAATTGTTTGCAAATACAGTTACACAACGTAGTTAATATGATTATAAAGTGAAATTTACATTTTTTTATACAGTGTATATATATAATCGATATTTTTTTATGGATGGAAAGTAGGCGTTGGATGCTGGTGAGTTGTGAAGTGAAAATAGGTGTGAGTGCTATATTAATTGTGTTGGTATAGCTTCTACACTTCGTGCTTTAATGTTCTGTAACTGTCTATGTGTTTTAAATTTTGTGATAGGTTGTTGAGTAGCGTGGGTATGAGATGTGATGACATTGCAGAATCGTATGAGTTGTTAAAGGATCTAGGGGGTGGAAATAGTTGCGATAGGTCATTTTATACGATACGTGTCTCTGTTGTTACCACAGGTGTTGTTGAAGTAATTCCTTAGTTACATGAAACAGTGTTTCAGGTATTTTATGCTCAGTATTTTGTACATTGCCATAAAGGGTTCGGTTATTGGCTGTTGCATGTGAGCACTCCAAATCACTGTTGATATAATTTTTTGATATAATGTTTCTATTTTCGCTAGATGACTGTTTGTAATGTGTCTATTTTGCTAGATGGCTGCTTGATGTGTTTGCGTAGACTGTTATGCCGTACCTGAGTAGCGATTCACAGATTCCGTGATATAGGAGTTTTTACGTTATATGGAATCATGTCTTTTACTTGGAAAAGTTTTGCTGCAGTGATGCAGAGTTTAGTATGTAGGTATTCTATGTGCTGTGTCCATTTGCAGTGACAATCTATGTGAAGGCCAAGGCATTTTGCATGTGTTACGGTTGTGATTTCGGGACACCGGCAGCTATTTTTGCTGTTAATGCAGCGGTATGTGTGATAGTGCGGGGCGCATGATTCTCGGATTATGTATTATTAACATCTGTGTCTTGGTGCCGTTGATTACAATTGGGTTTTGGTAGAAGTATGTTATGATTTCATTTAGGTCTCGTTGTGCTTTGGAGAGAACCGCGTTGATATCTGTGTGATCTGTTAGTAGTGCGTCCTGCGTACTAATATATTTCACTTCATGTGGTGAGGTTTGAACATCGTTAATGTATATGTCGACCAGAGTAGGTGATAATATGGCGCCTTGTGTGACTCCGTGTTTTATTTGTGTACCCTGGCTGTAATGTTTTCCTATTTTTGTTACGTGTGTTCTGTTTAAGAGATAGTTCCAGAACCAGGTGGAGTATTTCTCTTATTCCGACTTTATTTAATTTGGTCAGCAGTATGTCATGTTCACGTTTATCAAAAGCTTTGGTTAATTCGAGAAGTATAAGGAGAGAGTACACTTGTTTTTAATGAGAGCTTTGTTTATGGTGTCGACTATGTCTTCTAATAAGGTGGCGATTTTTTTTGTTTTCTGAAAGCCGTATTGGTTTTGTGAGATAATGCTGTACGTCTGTAAATAGTTCTGTAGTCTGGTGTGTGTTATTTTTTCAAGAATTTTGGAGATGACTGATAAGTTAGCTATTGGTCTTTAGTTCTGTGTATCGTTTCTTTTGCCATGTTTCTAAATTGGCGTAACTATCGCAGTTTTTAGTTCTTTTATGTTCACGAGTCTCAGAAGTATATGACTTATTTGTTAAAAGGTCTGTGAGTCTTATTTTGTCTTTTCCTAGAGAATAGGTCTGCTAGGTTCTTAACTGGAGTGGTCTTTGTTTCTAGCTGTAAGAGCCTTCCTCCATTTCCTGTTTTGTTACTGGTGGAAAATACGTGGTTTGCTGTTGACTATGTGTTGGTAATTTTTTGTTGTTCGTTGATAGATTATCTTTTTTGAGTTGTTTGATATTGTTTGTGCAGGAATAGTTGAATAGGTCTACTAGTTCCGTTTGGTTGATATCCTGACCAAAGCTTTTTGCGATAAAATCTTGCGGTGAAATTTTCTCTTTTCTAGTTAGTAGTTCATTAAGTGTACTTCATATTTCCCATGTTTGCTTCATATTTTAGTTATATTCCTTACATTTGTGATAGTAGTAGTGTGGACACAAATGAGGAGACATCAGTAGTTTCGCCAAGACAAATCGAAAAATGTTTGCAATTATTTAAGTCTCCTTTTAGTTGATGTTGTACGTCGGAGATCATTGTCATCACTCTGTCTTTAATGGTATTTCTTCCGACTATAAATCAGAAATACGCTTAATATTTTACATACCCTGAAACAAAAAAGGAGGACATTTCAAAAGAGTTTGTTTAATAAATTCTCCTTCACTGAGCGCCTTTCCATGTTGAGCTATGGAGTGAGCAATGCTGAAACTTGCTATGTTAAATTCGTAAGGACTCTTAAGAATTTAAGGAAGTTAGTTATTTTATTGACACTCTTTGCTCAAAAGTTGCTGAGTAACGTATTGCTTCCTTTCTTCCTCACCCCCCCCCCCCCAAAAAGCCCCTAATGATTTGTTTCGAAATGTCTTTTTACATTCCACGTTCTGCTTACTACTGTTTCATGGCACAATGATTTGCTATTTCTGTCAATTACGCCGTACTTCTCAGTCCATGCATCTTGAAAGCTTCGACCACTTCCTTTATCACTCAATCGGGATATTTTTGATTTGAGGTTCCTCCATTACAGGGCAAGAATATTAAAGAAATAAAAACTTTGTAATTCACAAGAAATGATTGTGAAATTCGTAAGATGTGTTATTGAACTGCTACAGAATAATTCAAGCACTTCCTGTTCACATGAATACACTGAACCGAACTCAAGCATGGAGAATAGGTTGTTGTCGGGTGTTGGTGAACGCTGGCGTGTCACGCAAAACGTCATGGCGTGTCACCGTCGACATGCGTGTCATTGGTTATTCGCCATCACTGCAATAAGAAGACTTCATTGCGGCTCGAAATTCCCCTCTAGAAAACAACAAGGCCTTATCCTCGCTCTGAAGCAGGAGTGGGCGGATCACTTTGCCTCAGGAACTCCTGAATCACTTGTGCAAAACATGATACGACGTTGTGAGAGCTGCATCGCAGTTTCAGTTGGGCACGTTCCATACTGAAATGTCCCTCCGCATAGTTTTCTGTAAGCACTGTGCATTAATTCCTTAGCAGCGTCCTTAGAAAATTTGTAGCGTTTACGAAAAAGTATTGCAATTTAATTTGTACGAAATTTATAACGCATTCTTGTATAATATAATATATTATATTATGCAAGAATGAACAAATAATACTCACTTGGAATAATATGAGCACTGCATATCTGGTTTAGGAGCTATCTGTTAGACTATTTGTTAGTAGCAAAAGCAGCACATATCGTGTCCAGAGTACACAGATTCAAAACGGAATCTCTCAAGGCGCTTTGTTATCGCCTCTGTTCAATATATTCATAAATGTTTCCCAAACCAGTGGCCACACAAAGTGAAATAATATCAATACAAACTTGATACCACAAACACTATCAATAATGTTTATGCAGACATCTCATGACTGGAGATTATGAAAGACAAAGACGCCTGACTGGTGTCGTTGCTTTCACAACTTCACTTTATTAATATAAGGTAGTTAGCCTTATTTCTGTTGAATACCAATACATTGAAATTTATGAAAACTAAAGCAACCTGGCTGGTAGTTTTCCTTAAACGCTTGTAAATACGAACGAATAATAATGATTACGATGAAATGTGATCAGCAAATATTAAAATGAGATTTTATTCTGGTTACCAAAAATTAAAATAAAATAACGATTAAAATATTGAGTTATTTTTATTCATGTTGAAATTGAGCTTCTCTACTTTATGTTAAAAAAATGAAAATAAATGCTGTTTTTTTTTTTTTCTAGAAGTAATCCAATAAATGAGATTACTTCTAGACATTTGTTTTTGAAATGACAACAAAACAAACTTGCAATTAAAAAAAAAATGGAAAAGCTTCACAGGTATTCGTATTTATAAGGAGTATTCCGTGTTTGATTATTGAAGTTTTTTTTTTTTTTTTTAAAAAATGAAATCTTGAAAACATTTATAAAAATGGGCAAAGTTATCTAATAAATGTTTTTGAAGCCCACACGAATGAAAAGTTAATCGAATAAATGAAATAATGGAGAATTTGTTTTTTAAAAAAAGTATTCCAGAGATATTCTGCTTGCATTTCCGATTATATCAGTTAGTTCGACATCTTCTGGCGATCGTTTCATTTGTTCAACTTATCTCGCTCTTATCTTTTCGATATCAGTTTTTGAGCATTTTTCATTGTGCTCTGCATACATATTTGTGGGCGTAGTTCAGGCTGAAGTCAATTTTGACTTCCGAAAATGCAAAACTTTGCAAGAGGTGTGGATGAGAACGATCGAGAAACTGAGCACGAATTAAGAGGCGTCTTTGAATCCTCGTTTGAACACACCACGTCAGATGAGCAGTCAGATGATTGCATAACACATTTAAGGAAATTCGTTTGTGTCAAAGTTGTGTGCGTTTTTATTTTGTCACTCGCAGGATTTGCTGCTTTTGTGTATTTTCTTACGGTCCAAAACTACAATGCTGCTGTATGGGGATGTGTTTCAGGTGAGTTTTATAAGGATTTTCATGACATTTTTTAAGTACATTTGAAGACAACTCGAATACACTTTAAAGCGTTTTCTGTTCTACGCTATTTTGCATATGCGCTGCGTAAGTGACGTCTACATCCGCATAAAGATTTCTAATTCAGTGGCCGCTGTGTGCAGTATGAAACAGCTCTGCACGTGTGGCTATTATTGTGCACGGTTGCGTGCTCTTGCTTGCTAAGTAGTCGAATAGTCGTTTAGCAGCACTCAGACTGAAACCTGCATTTATGTTTAAACTGCTACGATCTAACAGGGTCTATCATAGGTGGTTGTCAGTACTGAAAATCACGCGTGGTTCTGGTCAGGTGTCTCATCGCAGCGTGACATGTTACACATCAGTCACTGTGAGTGAGGCAAAATTAGAGAGAATATCATTGATTCGATTTGGATGACGTCATTGTAACACAATATAATATCGTGTAATATAATACATGCGCGCACACTCTAAGATATTGTTGATCACGTGTTATCGGTAATTTCATTTAACATTGGGGATGAGTGTATAATGATAGACGTTAAATGACCTGAGCAGTTATGTATGCAATGCGGTTCATGTACTATGGCTCCGTATCACACAGTTCGCCCACCGATTAGAGATCCTTCGACACTTCTGCGCATCTTAGAAAAAGGAGAATCCATCCCGATAATAGGGTAATCAGTCCGTATTGTGGGATGGGTTGTTTATTATTACCGGTCGGAAAATTAACTTCTCTTTTATGATTATTGTAGTTAGCTATGTTGCTTGTATAACAGTTGGAAAATTTTACCTATAAAGTACGTGATTTCGCGTGTTGGCGACCAATTCCGACGTCCTTCATTTTTCTCCCCTTCAGCATGAATCGACTATTCTTGGAAAGACGCGAAGCAGGAACCTACAAACGGTGGGCGAACTATACCTGTCGTGTTGAATTTTCTGCAGGCTTCCTTCGACCTTCGTGTAATGTGTATTCCGATCCTCGTAAATGCCGACATTTTCGGCCATTTCTTAGTTGAATTCAGATGTCCTTTTTATTAATTTTGTAAAAAGACTAATGAAAGAGAAGTTGCACCAAAAGAAGCTTGCGAATCTCACGAGACTAAAAGCCAAAGCGTAGTTGGTCACAAGACCGAAGAACAGACTCACGGGGTTATTGCAAGCTACATGATGCATTCATCAGCATGTTAAATGAGCAGCTAAGATTCAAATTTCAGGTTCACACCCTTGGAAAATATTTTAAAACGTTGCACTCCTCTCATATGATACTAGTGTGGTTGCATGCGGCAGTTTCTTTTGTATACCAAGAACGGCGTGTAAAACCGGAAACGTCATAACTTAATGTCCTGCACGTTCATTTCGGAAACAGAGATTATTGTTGTTTGGAAGTAACTAATGCCAGTGGATTATTTTGTTAATTGAGTCTGTTCTTCTAGCGGTTTTGAAGGATAATATATACATAAATTTTATTCTTATTTCTTTATTATTTTATTTCATTGAGAAGATAAATCCTGCAACTCGTATACCCCTATGCCGGAACAAATCATAAAGTCTATAATTTAGATGTTGTTAATATAGTAGTCATTTGGGTTTCTGTGAACGAGTTGGGGAGGTCAGCTCTGGATGTCTTTAAGTGATGGTGTACGTCTTTTATGTTGGTGTTTATGCTACGGATATGAAAGTGATGTTTATTATTATTATTATTTAAGAATTCTGACATGCTTTGTACATTTTTGATATTTGGTGTTTTCAAAACATCTTTTATTGAGATATCGCAATATTAAATAGTGTCTCGAAAAATGACGTCAGAATGCGCAGGAAATGGAACACTAATGGGAACAGTGCAGTTGAGAATTAAGAAATGAGTGAACCTCCAAAATCGCAAAATTAAAACAGATCATTAGACAGACGACGCGGAAATAACAGAGTCAAGAGGCGATTAAGGAATATGTGGGTGCACGCAAGTCAAGCAACAACCTGAAAAACAACAAAGTACGGAATCAAGGAAGGTATTACGTGACGAAAATCAGGTAGGTGAGGACGATTTTAAAAAGAAGGGTGTTATTTGGTGTGGCATTTCTATCATAACACATGCCACTGATGACCAGGGTTTTACTTCGAGTTTTCCTGGAGCAGAAATTCATAGGGAAACTGAAAACAGAAAAGCAAAGTAAAACGAAATTCTAATATTAGTGGGTACGAAAGACTTCACTAACAATAAGTTCAGTATGAGAGAGAGAGAGAGAGATCGGAAAGGATTGTTGGAAGAAGCAAGAAAGCGAAAATCGTAAATATATCTCACCTGCATATGAGAGAAATGAATTAAGAAGAAGATCAAACCATTCGATGTGTGAGCTGTGTAAAAGGAATGCACATGAAATTATTTGGGTGTGTGGGGTGAGCTTGAAGCAAGAATGGATTTATATAGAGCGGTGGCCTACACCTGATTATCATTAAGTCGTTCAGTTAAGCAGGATTCTGAGCGCGAGAGCTAATAATTGATGCAGGAATTATCCAAGTACAGTGGTATCTCGCTAATCCGAACTAATAAAAACCGTGCTCGTTCGGATTATCGAATTTCCCCCCAAGAGACAACAATAACTAGCGTTTAAGACAAAAATAAATCAGATTCTAATGGTACATCAATTAAATTCTGTAAATAAATGAAGTAACTGATAGGAAAAAAAAAGCTACTGTATTATAATGTAAAATTACAATACACAATTACAAAAAAATAATACAGTACACGAGTTTATTTTAGTAAAAAGTTTAATTTGTATGTACCTGTATATTGTTGAGAATTCTGATTTAATAAAATTGCATAGTTCAGTACTTAACTTAATTTGCATAAAAAATTTCACTTTCTTTTACACAACACAAATCTTTTTTTTATTTCTTTGTAAAAAAGTCACTACTTTTCTTTTGCTTCTTGGAAGCTAAACTTTTTTCGAATGCTTCTTCTCGGAGCTGCATTAGCAATAAAATTTTGTGGAATGGCGTATCATTCTGCTTAGCCCTTGTTAAAACTGTCAACTGCCTCTTTATGTTTTACTTATTTTTCTTCGAGTTCTTCATCGTCATCATCATCTTCTAATTTATTCTGTATCGTCATATTTATAATTTCAGCATCTGATTTGATTTCGAATTCACTTTCGGTTCTACCTGTAATCCATTTCCGTTGAAATTTCACAAACATCTGTTTGTGAAATTTCAACATTTGGATTTATATTTTTAACCAAATTATGCACGTTTTGAATTTCCTCTTTTTGTGTATCACCGTAGTTATCTTGGTAAATTCCAGAAGGCCTCAGTTTTTTCCATGACGCTCAAATTGCTTCAGGTTCGACGGCGTCCCAACAGTCTTCAAATTTATAATTTTTATTGATGTGGTAACGTCATAATTTTGGAAAATTCAATTTAAAAGCAGGTCTTTACAATAAATCAAAATAGGCCTGCAGTATAACCGTACAATCGACACTATGAAAAAATACTGTACTGTAATAACAATAAAATAAATCATAATAGTTCAAATAATAATTATTAAATAAAAATAATAATAGTACACAAAATAATAATACGTAATAAATAAAACTTTTTTTTTTCTTTCAAACCGCAATTCGGATCACTGGAGGGTTCGAACTAAACAGGTTCGGATTAGCGAGATACCACTGTATATTGGGAGATGCCTGCAACAGGATTTAGCGTTAAGTGGCTATTGATTAGCAGCAATGATTATTTCAATACATATGTTTTTTTACATTCTCAAATTTAAAGATAGCTTCTGTTATTACTATTAATTTCTGTTTGGTAAATATAATATTCCAGTACCGCTTTTTGTTTGTCGGCAGTATCCATGTTGTTGAAGCCTGGTATGCTGCTAATGACGAAGATCCATTATGTCAATAACGGCAGTGTTATCCTCCAGATAAGCGGGTATAACATCAGCCAATGTTTTCTAATGCTTCTGGTATTTATGTACAGAATGAAGAGCCACTCGGTCAGTGTATTCTGCTTTCATGCATCAAAGGTATGATTGTTGTCGTATTCGGTTTATGGTTATGAAATCAGTTTGATGCTTCATAGTCCTTTTTTTATTATATTGTCTTCTTTTTGATTTGATTAAAATGCTTTTGGTTTCACTGTCGTAGCCCGCCTAAGTCTTCTGTGGTTTTGATTTGTACAGACTTTTGCTTTTTAATAAAGGAGATATGCATTTATGAGCCACAGTATGACAAACTTGCTGCAAATATGCAATGCGAAATTTCTAGTGATCTTTAGATTACAAGCAGTAATTAAAATTGAATGATTATTATTATTATTATATCTTACATGATCACTGGCAGAACCACAATGGTGCAAGCGGAGCACCTCCAGCGCTCGAGCCCGACAGAGATAAAAAAAAGAAAAACATTACTTGAAGAAGAATAAAATAAACGGCAGATTGTTATAATAGGTGTTACTGAGACACAGAACACAAAAACAGGTGAGATTTTTCTAAGTGACAAACACAAAATATCATATTCCGGCAATAACAATCAGGGAAAAGAGGGAGTGGCTATAGAATTGAACACTAAATATGAAGATAATCTTCTTGAATGACGAGCAATATCAAGTAGAGTGATGTGGGCAAATATCAGAATGAGGAACTGGACAATGAGACTTATTTGTGCCTGTGGTCTCCCAGAGGGTTCTACCAAGAAAGAGATGGAGGAATTTTTTGAGGCATCAGAGAAGGCGGCTTGCTCAATGAAAAAAAGAAACGTTGGTCCTTGTTGGAGATCTAAGAACAGGAAATGATTCCCAGACATAGAAACGTTTTCGGAAAATTTGTAGAAAAGCGCAAAGCCATTAATGATGGTAAATGGCTGCTGGATTTCTGTTCAGAACATGGATTAGTTATTACTAACACATTAGTTATCGGAACAGTACGATGTTGCAGCATAAAAATGCATATATTCACAGGAAGAGAAGATGCAAGAAAGACGAAAAGTCTCATTGACTATGTTATAGTTGATAGCGATGTTTTCCCACTGGTTCAGGACACAAGAGTATAACAGAGAATCTGAAATATGAAGTGATCACTATTTAGTTACGAGCAGGATAAAATTGAATTTCATATTGAAAAGAGCGTGTAAGAAAGTTTTAAAACGAATCAAGGTTGAGCAGATTTCAGAGGTGAACTATAGACTAATGCACATAAACTTCATTACAGGAAAATGAAAAAATTTGAAAACAAAACAAGAACAAAACCTTCGAGATTCAGTGGCAAATCCTGAAGAAAACACTGATTAATTCAACCAGCTAGACATGTGGTGATATTGTGTGTAAGGAGAGGAAAATCAAAATGACATGGTGGACTGAGGAATTTAAAGAGGCAGTGAAAGAAAAGAAAAAGCACATCAAACTTTCCTGGTCAGCTTGTGCTCTTAGAGAATACAGAGACAAATGTAAGAAAGCTAAACACTGTGTAAAAATAGCTAAACAATAGTAATGAGAAGCCGGAAAATAAATATCAAGAAAGTGGTAAGATATTCTGGAAGTTATTGAAAAAACTTAGAAATGAGGGGGAAAATACTGTAAAAGGAATAAAAGATGATAAAGGTGGCATGAAAACTGAAGATACTGATATTCTAGATGTCTGGAGTAATTACTTTGGAAGACTACTAAATGAAACAAGCAATGTCAGCAAGATAATAAAAACCTCCCAACAGAAATGCAGTCAGAAATACATATCCATACTTGAAGCAGAAAAAGTCATCGAAACGCGACATGTGGAAAGGGAGCTGCAGTAGAAGAAATTCGGCTAGAAATGAAATGCTTATATGTGGAGGAATAAAAGTATTACAGCTGCTGCATTGCATAATTCAGGAGACCTGGTCAGAGACTCGAATTCCAGATGATTGGAGCAGTGTTCTCCTAGTACCCAACTATAAAAAGGGAAGTAATACTGAATGTGAGAATTACAGAGGTTTTTACTTGCTGAGGGTTCCTGTTAAGATTTATACAAGTATACTTGAGAAACGAATAAGAAAAATTGTGGAAGGGAAGCTTGGTAAAGAACAAGCTGGATTCAAGCTAAATAGAGGTTGTCACGATCAGAACTTTAAGACAAATAGCTGAATAATATTGGGAATATAACAAGGATTTGCCTTTAAGTTTTGTTGATAAAGTTATATGACAAGGTGCCAAGAAGAAATATCTTCAAACGCTACAGTTAAATGGGGGTTAATGAGATATTTTATCAAGCAAAGTAGTCTCTATTTAAGCTGTAAGTCAGCCGTTAGGGTTGAAGGAAGTACAGGAAGATGGTTTGATGTGCGACAAGGGTGCACATTATCTCCACTGTTATTCATTATCTATATGGTACACATCAGAAAGAAAAGTATTATCAAATCTGATATCAAAATTGGAGATATTAATCTCAGCTCTTTACACAGGTGATGTTATACTTCTGAATAAATCCATCACAAGACTACAAGATTCCCTCACTAAACTGAATAACTGTTGCGATTAATTTGGTATGAAAATAAGCAATAAAAAGAAAAATACAATTGAAATAGGCAGAAACGTTGAAAACATTATCTGTGTCCTGAATGGTGAACCTATAGAACAAGTAAAACATTTCAGGTACTTAGGCACAATATTCCATAAAGTATAGAAAAAGTATGGAAAAGTCAGCTGGATAAATTTATATGGAATAAGAGAGAAATTAGTGAAAACACTAAATTAGCTGTATACAAGTTTAAACAGTGTTTAAACCAATTTTAACTTATGGATCTGAGAGCTGGGCTAGAAGTAAAACACTTCACCAAAGACTGGAGACTAATGTCCAAGGGCAACGGAATGCGATTAAAATTGTCGGGATAGTTTAACTTCTGTATATCAAGAAACCTGAGAAATTGTATTTTAAAAATAAATAAATATTCATCATAAAGGAAGTGAATTTGACTGTGTCCCATTTTTTTATATCTCTTTGTAGGTGTGCTGTGCGGAGCTATCCTTCATCTCACCTTCATAAAACTAACGAATCGACTTCAAAACTGGTATAACAAAGAAAGTCTAAACAGCGTGAAATTCTTTGGATTGATAATGTGTGCAATCAGTCTTCTAAGTTCGGGGCTTTATATATCATTAGGACTCGTAAAAAAGCAAGGTAAGAGATCCTTCCTTCCTGTATGTGTGTGTGGGTGTGGGTGGGTGGGTGAGAGAGAGAGAGAGAGAGAGAAATCCCTTTTGAGTGAGTTCATATATGCACACACCACGCATGTTCATTTCGAATTTTGATGAATGAAAAGTTGAGTAAATAAAAAAGAGAAAGCAACAATGCTAACACATCTCTTTCGTCCGAATAATTTTGCTCGAAAGAGTTAAGTAAATCAGATCGCTTCTTGCCTGGCTGTCGGATATCAGAGTGGATACTATGCGCGCTCCAATATCAACTGACTATGGGTTCGAATTCCACGTGGAAATTGACGTTCGTGCATATTAGATGGCTAGTGAATTTCATCGCCGAGGTAAGGGGGACACCCAGATCATTGGAAGCCTGATGTGTCTTGAAAACGTTCTACGTTTGGTCTCTAGAGCAGAATTTCCGGATTATCTAATCCTTAGCATACCCCTGGTGCTATAGGTACCCTTCACTAATGTATTATGAGTATAGCATCTAGACTTACTATAGCACTTTTGCGCACAGATGGGCTGAAGTTTAGAAAACCTTGACCTAGAGAACAAACATAGGACCTTTTAGATCTTTAGTATAAAAAGATCCTTCAGTATAAAGGATTATAGTTTCGCCTGGCGGTGAAATTCATCTACACTCAAGAAGATCAGCAACATGGCAGGGTGTACGTGTTGAGTTACCACTCCTTGTGAGCTTTACTGATGAAACATCGGTCAATGCACGATAGAGCTTCTTATTCACGCTCAAAAAAACATCACTCATTGTATGAGGGTGAAAATTAGGAGGAATCTGTCGACTGAAAACATCCTTCTGCTCACGCAGAACGATGTCTTCGTTGTCCATTAGTCCTGACACCACAGAAGCTACTTACGAAGATGACCTTGATGAGGCGTCTTTTCTTAGTTTTTGCTCTGGAATTCCATAAGCGTAGGAATGTGGAACATGTCATCTGAGATTAATTCTGCACTCTCCATGTTCTATTGAAAAATAAACCATGGTAATGTTACTTGTCGATTAGTTATGAAAGAGCTTCAATGTTCACTCATAACCAGCATCCATTTTCCGTGTTCCTTGACAGCTTCTTCACTGGTGGTTTTATTGTGTGGTACCATTCTGTATGCTGTTTGTAACTAGGAGACCAACTGTATCCGACATGAGAGCACAGACACCACACCTCGACGATTATGACTTTTCGAAATTTGTGGCATTGTTATCTTTTTTTTCAACAATTTCAACTTTAGCGTAATTTGCACAAGCATATATACTCACCTATTCAACGTTTGAGTAAAACGATGCTACATGCACCCTTATATAGGTTTGAAAACACCAGTTCTCCTCTGATCGTTGAAAGTAAGGAAACCTGAGCCCAGTTAGTATTTGGGAAGTAACCCAAGGTTCCCAGGGTGCTTCTAGTATTAATTTTTTAATGTTAGACTATTGCTTCCAGCCTTCCAACCTCAGCATATGCACCGAGTTCATCACCAAAGTAATCCTCGCCGGTATGGAAATACACATTCCCCACACTACTCTGAACTGCCATTCTCTAACTAAACTCTGGTTCTCCAAAAGATGTGCCAAGTTTGTGCAAATGAAAAATCAAACATACCATAACTGACTCACATCAAGAACTCCATCCTCCTTTAGTGCTTATACTCAAGCCCGAAATAGATGCAAGAAAACTATCGCTGCTTCCAAAACAGAGATCGAAAGAGCAAAAAGCAGGAAACTATCAACCTGTCCAAACGGTAGCCGAGCCTTTTGGTCTTTCGCCAAAGCAATTGTCGTAACTTCTTCCCAACTCTATTCCCACCCCTATCATACCCAGATGGCCCTATTGCATCATCACCCATAGAAAAAGCTAATCTTCTGGCTTCACACTTCACTTCCAATGCGCACATAACTAACAATGGCAAATTCCCCATATCCTTTTGCAGAAAGAGATCCGAAAAATGCTGTCTCCAAATTAGACACAAAAAAGTCTCCTCGCCCTGATTGTATTCATCCAATTGTCCAAGGTTTGTGCACCAGAACCGACTCCTATCTCTGTCCTATCCATATAGTATGTATTTACTCTCTACTCCATTTGTAACTATCCCACAGCCTGGAAATTGGACTACATTCAATCTATTCCCAAGAAGAGGACAAATCACTGCCGTCTAACTTCCGCCATATCTCAGTAATGGATAAATCAATTCCCAACTCTTACACTAACTTGAAGGCTAATAAATAATAACTAATAAACAACCACCAGTATGGATTCCGTTGCTGCCAATTAACAGGAGACCTACTCACATGTCACGCATCTCTGGACAAATGCTATGGAGAAGTTTATTGAACCAGGTGAGAACCTGGTTGCACTTGATATCTCCAACGCTTTTGACCGGGTCTAGCACAGAGGCTTACTAAGCAAACTTCCGTCGTTTGGTCTGTCTCAGGACATTCTGTAGTTGTATTGCCAGCTTTGTCTCTGGATATACCACACTATGTGTGTCCAGAGATGCTGGATGGCTCTTTATCCTCTTGCCATTCAACTAATGCTGGGGTTCCAAAAGGTTCTGTCCTCTCATCAACCCTCTTCCTGCTATATATCAATGACCTACTTCAGTTGACCTCCAACACAATACACAGTTTTTCAGATGACAGCACATTGCACTTTTATTTGATAAACCTTACTCTACACAATTCGCCTCTGCCTACAGAACATCAACCATCACTGCCCGTAATTCTGATCTCCAAGCCACCTTTCAATGGGGGTTCAGAGAATCTCGTCAATTTCAATGCCAATAAAACCCAGTTCTGTCTTATTTCTCACAAAATGTTACTTCACCTCGGAACGCTGTTAACCTTATATAAGATACAAATCTGCCAGCTATTGAATACTGCTCTCACATTTGAATTGGGGCCCTAAGGCATAATTAGGGCACCATTTAGTCAAGCATTTTGAGCTCTCTCAAAATGCTTGACTCAATCCAGAGGAGTGCAATTAGACTGATTAATGACCCATCTCTTACCAACCACTCCTCCCGCCTTCGCACAGACGTTTGGTTTCTGCAATGTGTGTATTCTCTAAATATTCTTGTGTCAAATGTTCATCTGAAATAACATCAATAATTCCCCCTCAGCACCAAGCCCGTTGGAACACGTGCAGCTGCTGCTCAACATCCCTTTACAGTACACCTCGAAACCCACAGAACAAGTTTCTTTTCCTCCTCCTTCATCCCTGCTACCGCTGTATTGTGGAACTGTCTTCCCTCTGATGTGTTTCCCAAGGAATACAATACACAGACTTTTAAATCAAATGTCAACAAGTTTCTCCTTTCTCATCCCACTACCCACATACGTACTAATGTACTATAGGTTGATCAGCCAACCTCTCGTGTATGGTCTCGACATAAAAAAAAGTCTTGTCCCATTTTGGTAATTCGGTGTGATGTCAATTAATATCTGATGTCCTACTTCAGATGAAACCAACGGTCGTATTGTCTGCCCGCTGCATTTCAAGACGGGTGCAACATTCCACTTCGTGGAGTGTTGTGACCTGTTATCGGAGTACTTTTTAAAATAAAAAGTTTAAAATAAAACTCAAAGACTGCCAAGAACTCCAGTGGAACACTAGAAAATGGTAATATACTCGTAAGATTACTGATCACGCCAGAGTATAATATAGACTGAGCCAGATCCTTTTGAATTCTTTTTCTTCTAATTTTGCTATGATCTGATACAATCATTTCCTTATGTGTTAGCAATATCCTTAATGTGTTAACTAACAGAGATAAAAATAGTAATTTTCTAAATGAAGTAAAAGCAGACCAGTTCATATTTTTGCTTAATATGAGTTTTATTTTTTTTGAACTTAAATACGGCGTAAAATACCTTTTATGCCTTTTGTCAAGATCTCTCACAGTAAGTCGAGTCCTTTTTTCAGTTGAACTCTAATAATGGATCCATATTTTTCAATATTTTATTGATATAGATCTTCTGTAGGAGTTTTTCACATTTCTTAAATGGCATCTATGGCCCTATTTCAACCTTTCAAAGGGTATAGGACTTTTAAAGTGAATGCAACAAAAAAAAAGAAAGAAATATTTATGAATGTTATCAATAAGTTTGATCTCTTCTTTTTCATGATGCCAAAAGACAGATCATCCTTCTTCGTTCCTATTTTGATGACTTCTTGTTATCTTCTGTTTTCTGATTATTCATCTCAGGGATTTTTTTTTTTTTTTTTTTTATGGAGGGGAGCGTAGAGAGTAAGTAAGGATTATTTGGGAGATTTTAACAGTAAATAATTCCCTTATATGAGACTTATTTGTGCCTATGGTCCCACAGAAGGTTCTACTAAGGTAAAAGTGGAGCAGTTTTTTGAGGCTTTAGAAAAAGCAACTGACACAATGAAAAAGGAAAAGTTGGTCCTTCTTGGGGATCTAAATAGCAGAGTAGGAAATGATCGTGAGACATACACAGATATTTTGGGAAAATTTGGAGAAAAGAGCAAAGCTAATAATAATGGAAAATATCTGTTGGATTTCTTCTCAGGACAAGGACTGGTTATTACTAACACCATGTTCCAACATAAAAATGTGCACAAATTCACATGGAGACTTGTCACAGGCAAGGAATAAGAAAAGTCACATTAACTATGTTATTGTTGATTGTGATGTTTACTCCCTGGTGCAGGACACCAGAGTGTACAGAGGATTTGAAATTGGAAGCGATCACTATTTAGTCTTGAGCAGGATAAAATTGAATTTCATATTGAAAAGAATAACATGTAAGAAAGTTTTAAAGCGAATAAAAGTTGAGCAGCTCTCAGATGTGAACTGTAGACTAAAATACACAAAGAGTATTGAAGAAAAAATGAAAGAGTTTGAGAACAGGAATCAAAGTTTGGAGATTCAGTGGCAAACTCTGAAGGAAACATTGATTGATTCTGCCAGAGAGGCATGTGGTGAGGTTGTCTGCAAGGATAAAAAAATCAGAACTCCCTGGTGGACACAGGAAGTTAAAGAGGCAGTGAAGGAAAAGGAAAAAGCATATCAAAAGTTCCTGTCAAATAAGTCAGCTTGTGCTCTTAGAGAATATAGAGACAAATGCAAGAATGCTAAACACTGTGTAAAACTAGCTAAACAAAAGTCATGGGAGGACTTTGGCAAGAATATAGAAAATAAATATTAAGAAGGTGGCAAAATATTCTGGAGGTTGTTGAAGAAGCTTAGGAATGGAGGAAAGAGTGCTGTAAAAGGAGTTAGAGATGATAAAGGTGACATGAAAACTGGAGAAAAAGATATCCTTGAAGTATGGAGTCATTACTTTGAAAAACTGCTAAACATCACTAAAACAAGCAGGGATAACAACACAATGGTAAAAAACACTGACCAAGCATGCAGTCAGGAATACATATCCATACTTGAAGTAGAAAAAGCCATCAAAGGCTTGAAATGTGGAAAGGCAGCAGGAGTAGATGATATTTGACCAGAAATACTGAAGTATGGTGGTGTAAGAGTCTTACAGTGGCTGAACTGCATAGTTCAGAAAGCTTGGACAGAGGGACGCATTCCCGATGATTGGAGTAGAGCTCTCATAGTACCCATATATAAAAAGGGAAATAAACTGAATGTGAGAATTACAGAGGTATTTCCCTATTCAGTGTTCCTGGTAAGATCTATGCAAGTATACTTGAGAAACGGTTGAGAAGAATTGTGGAAGAAAAGCTTGGTGAAGAATAAGCTGGATTCAGGCAAAATAGAGGCTGTCAGGATCAGATCTTCACTTGACGACAAATAGTCGAGAAAGCATGGGAATATAACAGAGATCTGTATTTAAGTTTTGTCGATTTGGAAAAGGCATATGACAAGGTGCCAAGAGAGAAGCTATTCAATACGCTACAGTTATATGGTGTCAATGGGGTATTATATCAAGCAATACTTAGTCTTTATTTGAGTTGTAAGTCAGCAGTTAGAATTGAAGGAAGTACAGGAAGATGGTTTAATATTAAATCTGGTGTGAGACAAGGATGTATATTATCCCCTCTGTTATTCGTTATCTATATGGATCACATTATGAAGGAAAGCGGTATTAAGCATGATATCAAAATTGGAGATGTTAATGTCAGCTCTTTGCTTTATGCGGATGATGTTATACTTCTAAATAAATCCGCTACAAGTCTGCAAGATTCTCTGACTAAATTGAATAGCTGTTGTAATAGATATGGCATGAAGGTCAGCAATAAAAAGACAAAGACAATGAAAATAGGCAGAATTATTGAAAATGTCAACTGTGTTGTGAATGGAGAACCTGTGGAACAAGTAAAACATTTCAGCTTTTTAGGCACGATTTTTACTGAAGATGGTAAATTAAATATAGAAATGGACAACATAATCAGCAAATCTGGTATGGTAGGAAGTCAACTGAATAAATTCATATGGAATAAATGAGAAATTAGTCGGAACACTAAATTAGCTGTATACAAGACAATGTTCAAACCAGTTTTAACTTATGGATCTGAGAGCTGGGTCAGAAGTAAAACACTTGACCAAAGACTAGAGACCGCAGATATGAGAGTCCTGAGAAAGATTATAGGCGTGAGCAGATGGCATCAATGGCAATATCATATTAAAAACGAGGATATTAGGAAAGAACTTGACATTGTCAGCATCCAGGAATGCGTTAGCAGAGCTAATCTCAGGTGGTATGGTCACTTAAACAGAATGGCGAAGAAAGGAGAAAACTCTCTCGTGCTGAGTTATTTCCGATTATGCTTATTTCATATCCACGTTACAGGATTATGAATGTTTCCTGTCTGATTCGTGCTCTCTAAATTCTAATTCTTCGTTTACCATGATTTTTCCCTCGATTTTGGAACATTCGTGGAACGCCTGCTTAAGAAAAATATTAACTAAATTTCTTTTCTGGCATCGGGAGAATTTCACTAGAAGTGAACTGGTAAATGAAGGAGCAATTATTCCCGCCCTTGTTATAAATTCTCCTATTCCCACTTTTCTTCAGAAAATAATTAAAGAGTCCCCTGCACTTGGTCGCTCGAAATTAGACAGGTTCAAGTCCAATCGCCAACTGGAGGAACTTTTTCTAAGCCTTTCTTCGACCGATTTCCGAGTTAGTCGATCTCTGGCACGTGCAAGCGGGGTTTTCCTCCAGGAAACTCGGGTTTTTCATCCCGTAAACTCAAGAAAATCGACCGTAGTACCCACATTACTTCAGACAGTAACACATCTTGTTAGGGCTATCTGCTATCTCTGATTGGCTAACGATGGAGATTGAACTGCCCACTCAGTCTCTAAAGCTAGATAGGGTATAAAAGCCTCGCCTACTCCCTATAAGGGAATAAAAGGCATTAGCTGATAGAAAAACTTCGAGTAACAAGGAATTTCTCGCCTAAAAATTGTCGCAGTCTACCTGGCTACAGCGAGCTATTACTTCCCTTCCTCTCTGTGCTTCGCGGAATTAGTCTTGACGGAGCTTCCGTAGGCATACTTTTCTCGTTTACCATATTTTGGAAATGTTTACAGGTAAGTTTTTCAAGTTTGATGTCAGTTTTAACTTCATGATTGGCTATATTCCACACATCGTTAATCGCTCTTGGTTGTCTCGAGAACAAAGACCGAATTTCATTTCAGCCACATTTACACGTTTCTTTTGGCTCTCAGTTCGTGGCCACGCCCCGCGTAAAATTGTTTGTGCTTGACTTTTGCAAGTGGATTTTAGTTGTTTTTTCTAGGATTACTATTTTTTTGGTCAGTTTTACTTCTAAAAACTCATTGTTTTGAATGGAAAAAGTATTGCACAATTTCAATACTATGTTATTATCTCCAGAAAAAATGTATTTTTGAAAATCTTTGAATGAAAAGAAATGTATTCGAGATAAAGGAAATTTATAAACATCAATTGAGGTCAAACAGTGTGAGCTACATCTTAGTACAGATTTAGTTTTGCTTTAACAGTTTTTATTTTATCTTGAAAAAAATAAATGATATTCCCATTACCCGCAGTTTGTTTCGCTAAGCAGAATACCAAGGCGACCCGAAATTTTTCGGAATTTCTTTTTATATAAACTGATGTATTCATTTTTCATAGTGCCATAATAGATAATCATATAAAAATGATTTTTAACAAACATCTACTTCCTGTAGCAAATAGAAGTTCTTGGACAAAAGAACATTTAGAAATTTTAACTGTTTCAAGCTTTCAATTTTCAAGGCAATTTTTGTAGGGAAACTACTGCCAATACCGGGAAATATTATTGGTTTCTAAACCATCGCAATGCTACTGGGCTTCACCGCCTTACTCATCAGGTTTTGACCTTGCAAGTTCCTCTTCTTGCCTAAGAATACGCCCACTAGGAAATGATTGCAAGGCGCCGTATTGGGGAAAGCATAAAACGGTAAATTGTCAAGTGGACCTAAAAGAGATGCACTGAACAGCAGGAAGCTGAATTTAGGAGTGCTATTAATATCTCTACAAAATTTAGTCCTTAATGTTTTTGATCAGCACTTGTATGAATCATTTATGCTTAAGACTTAAAGGATCTTTTTAAGTGACTGGACAAATCAATCGTCTATTTCAAGTATTTTATTTTAATTTTTTTTAACGTAATCATTTCCTACGGGCTGAAAGCTAACTTTGATACACTGCAATCTGGTTAAAAACGCCTGCAAAGGAAAAAGGCCAAAATGCTGAAAATGAAGAATAAAAGGTACATTTGATTGGTTTCCAAGTTTCAACGCCGGCGGTGCGACACTTAAAAACTGACGTCTCTTCGGACACCTATTCTTAAGAGATCTCTTTGTAGTGTATTTAACTAGGAAAGTCGATTCGATCGTACTCGTACATCGAACTCGATATTTCAATTGCGAACATCACCTTCACTACAGTGGCGACGTAAGCAGGAAGTATCCAAATCGTCCGCAAAAACGGTTACCTCATCTCATGAATTGCTAACTGCGATGACAATTGGGTCTAACAATGGCAGCAGAAAATCAATAGATCAACGGCTCTGAAAGCCATCTTCTTCTCTCGATGAGAGGTCGATAAGAACAAGGTCATGATTGATGTGAGTTCCGTGCATTTCGAGGGCATCTTTCATTTTAAAACACTTCAAGAAGGCATCGGTTCCAAGTTCTGCGAAAACGCTGCCCAGCAAGTCAATCGAAAGGGGATGCTCATCGAGTATGGAGAGAGAGAGAGAGAGAGAGAGAGATCACATCATTAAAGTTAATGCTTTCTTGTGTTTTATTAAAGAATGCTCGCTTGTAACTTTATGAAGTGTTATGATCAGAACACCAAAATTTCGAAAACTTTTAGAAATTTATAGAAATTCGGTCACACTTATCATTTCCAGTGTTTTCTTGTGGAATGGCAGAAGAAATTATTTGAGGGCATGAAACTTTAATTCAACGAAGAAAAAAAGTACGTTCAATCGTAAATAGCATTAACAGCCTGCAGCATTTGGCGATGAGAGCCACAACGCAATGAATGCTATTTGGATATAATGGAATGCATTTTTTTTTCTTCCTGATGATCCTGGATTTTAAAGGGAATGTGCATCACGTGGCTGCTGCGTCTTATTTGAAAGAATGATTTCATGGATAATGAATGCTCGCAGTTCTATAATGCAACAGCCATAGGGTTGCATTGTGAGCTGAAATGTGTGAAATTTTCTGTCGACTACGGGAAATAACCACACATCGTGGTTATTTCCCATAGTTATTTCAAGGTTTTTTGAACAGAAATCATGAAAAAAATGAATATTTTATTAAAGTGCACAAACGCGTTATTTTCGTGTTTTTACGCAAAAATGCTATAAATTGGAGCATGTAGTGTGTATTTAAGCAATTTTTGTTACATATAGCAATATTTGACGTAGCGATTGATAGAGAACACAGCAATAAATAGCATACATGATTTTATTTATTTATTTATTTTGGACAATGACAACGTTTGTTATTCTCATCAGATATACATTATATTTATAATTAAAACTATATATACATAATAACATTTTCTGTTGGTTTTACATTTATTTTGTGCTGACTGTTCTAAACAAATGAAAATATTTTCCTTATATATACAAATAGGGTAAAATACATTATCAGATATTTTGCATAGTCTATACATGCATAAAATAAGGTTTTACAATATGTTATTTGCTTTATTTTATTTATTTATTTTTTATGTGTTAGGGCTGTAGCCATACTGGTTACTAGAAAATTTATTCAACTGCGAACATTTGCGCGATAGAGTCACTGTAAAATCCAGTGACTGTATCTATGAAGGCTCACATAACATGGTATTTACTTGTCGTAATAAATGAAAATCATAATTGGACATGATGTATAAGTTATAGTGATCTCTTATATACGTTTAAAATAAAGGTCGACATTATTTAGTTACATGAGATAATCTGTCAATCTTTTTCTGAAACCATATTCTGAGGGTATTGATTTGATTTCATTTGGGAGTTTATTGTAGCTGCTTGTTTGTTGCTAGGTGTTGAAAGGATTTATGAAAAATGTTTTGTTTGCCTTGGGTTTCGGCCACAGCGTAAACCTTATATACAAAAACTTACAACGTTCTTTCGTACGTATTCAGCAATAAAGATTGTTTCTGTAATGGCAAAATATTATGAAATGCCAAACACGTCATTGGTTGAATGTGTGAAGTCAGTAAGGGATATATCTCTAATTATTCTATTTTGTATTCGTATCAAAGGAAGCAGATTGTTGTAATAATCTCCACCCCAACTAGTGATGCCATATTGCAGAGAGGAATTTACCCAATAACAGTATAAGTATCTTAAGAATGCTCCATCTAAACATTTTTTAACACATAATATATTCTATTAATTACGAACTTCAACTTATTTGTTAAAAATGTGATTGGAAGTTCCATTTCAGATTGTTATCGATGTGGAGGCGGCCCAAATACTTGACTGATTTTGTTTTTTTTTTCCACTAAGCTACAGTTATGGATATCACTACAGTTCGTTTCATGGCATTTTATGGTTATATTGTGAACTAGCTTATCTGTTAACGGTGAAGTACAAATAACTCTTTTTATCGGTATTAATTTTAAGACCATCATTGCTAAACCACCTAGTTAGGTTCAACATATCATGGTTAATCCGATTTTCTAGATCCTCAATTTCAGTTTCAGTGTATACTAATGTCCTGTTGTCAGCGAACGATATAATGTTTATAAAAAGTTTGTATTTACACAGATCTTTAATATATATTAAAAATAGAATGGGTCCTAGCACCGAACCTTGCGGGACTCTGTATTTTATTATTTTTGTTGCGCTATTCAATGTAACGTAGCTGGTATATTTTCTATTATTCAGGTAGGATTTGAACCAGTCTTTAGTAACTCCTCTAATGCCCTAGACATTTTAAGTAGTAGTAACAGTAGGTCACAATGAACACAGCCGTAGATATATCTAGAAAAACTCTTCCGTCTACATTCCTGTATTTGTTCCACTATAAGTGGTTTTATGGAACTCCAATAGGATTAATAGGATTAATAAAGGGGATCAACAGCGTTTTTTCGGTATTGAATCCCGATCTCAACCCGTATGAGTAAAAGGATGTGGTATTTAGATAGCTATTTAATCTATTTTTCATTAGGATTTCAATAACCTTTGACACTATTGAAGTACGGATATTATTCTGTAATTTCATTTATGTTTCCTCCTTTAAATAACGGAATAACTGAAGCAATCTTTAAGTGTTCTATAAATTTCCCGTGTTCGAAAGATTTATTAATGATATTTAGTTTTTCGATATTTATATAGCCGCATCCCATTTTCTTCCTTTATTAATCCTATTACTACACTCCGATTACTACACCCTATAATACATGGACTTCTTAAGTCACCGAAGGTGACTCAAGTACTTTACCTCTCTGTAGGATCAAAATCACAACTGCCATAATTTTTTTAGTTAAGCACAATGGTGACCGCATTGCCTTCTGGGAATTCGCGTGTTTTTTTGCTTCTTATTGCCAATTATCAGGTTAACCAACCCCCATTCTTTACTTTTATCATTCGTACAAAAAAGAAAGAAATTTCTTTAAGATATAATATTCTTCTGCTGTGCTTTATGTTTACCTTTAAGTGTTCTTCCTATGCTTGTATTAGAGCCTTTCTTTCGTCATATTTTTTAGTTCATCTGTTATCCAGCGTGTGCGAACATCCGTTTTCACAGTAATTCTTTTGTGATGTTGCGGTTTGCTGTCTGCATATTTGATCAATTTTGATAAATTCCTCATAACAGATTTGAATCGAATAGATCATTTTGAGGCAGTCGATAATCTTTTATGTAATTCTCAAATTTATAATTGGTGCCAATTTTGAATTTTTCGTGAGTTCCTGCACAGCTCATATCAACACTGTTAGGTAATGATAGATTGAACAGTATCGAAAGATGATCTGTTAATTTGCTAAAATAAATTGCAGAGGATATCTCATAGGCTATTTTGTGTCTTACGAACATATGATCAATACTGAGTTGTGCGCTTCTCTCGTATTGCCATTAATGTGTGCAAGAAACCCATGTGTAGATAATATTTTTTTTATATTTTTCAATTATGCTATTATTCTTATATAAATCCAAATTTATATCTCCCGTTAACATTGTGTTTTAAGGTCTTTAGGACATTATTTAGCTCTGATAGAAAAATATCAACCAGGCCATCGTGTGCGTGGTATATAGCAAATATGAGTATATTCATCACTCTGTCATAAATCATCACAGTTTTAGCACTACGCGTATTTAATTCCAGTTTAGGAAAATTAAAAGCATTTCTCTTAGCGGACAGAATTAATCCGCCTGAACGATTATAATCACGAAGGTCATAATACGTGTCGTAATTAACTAGAAAATCGATTTCAAGTTGTTTGATCCACATTTCAATTTCGCTTAAGACTATATGTATATATAGTTCGATTTCTGTGAAAAGCAACATTAAATCATCAAAATGTGATCTAAACGACCTGATATTTACATGATATAAGTTGGCGTTCTTGAATGAATTTGAAGTAGCATAAAAATAGCTTTTTTACAGAGATTATATTATATAGTTTTTTACAGTTGACAATCGCACCGACATCTAAGTTGTTCATCTCTCTTAAATCCATTTAGGTCTTCATCGTTCCAGTTATTCATAGGTGGCATTTAGATTTCACTGCCATCTTTGACTGCGTTCGTTGAGGTCGTCGGGTGTTTTGATCCGTATCGCTTTTGTGTGGTCATCCTTTCTCATGAACAATTTACCGTCTTTTACCCATACACACTTGACTTGCTCTCTTTTGTTTCCTTCATAAAGAAGTTGCTTATTAAGTTTGGTCAAGCGTTCGTTTTATATAGACGGGCACCAGTTTTAACTCTTCATCAAACTGTTGGGCTGTATCTTGTCGAGTTTTCTTGCCTCCGCCATCCATTTACTTTTAATATATAAACAGGCTTCACGCCTGTTTTTTTCTGCTAGTGGGTGTTCTGTGGGCGTGCACTTTGTCTTCCATACGTAGGTTCCACGTAGGTTCACCAATTTTTTTTTAGTTATAATATGCATATTTTCATTAGGAGCTTCTGCTAAACCGTTTTTTTTTTCAATAATTTTTTTCAATTTAACCTGGAGCATTATCGAATTTCATTCACTTCCCATTTCAGTTCGTTCATTTGAGCTTTCAGTATGTAAATCCTGAATGCATGCAAAGCTGTACTCCAGCGATGACCTGAAATCGTTTATTTCAGCTTTAAATAATTCTTCCAATTCCCTTCTTATTGCGGAGTTATCGCCTTTAATTCTATTTTAATAGCATTTAGATCTTCCAATATCTGATAAAAGACGTGAGGGTTTTCTTAGGAAAACCCTCACGTCCGCTTCTCCGTCATCTTTATTTAATGATTTTGTTGAACTGTCGCTGCTAGTATTTAGTCTGCTTGTAGCTTTGATGTCATTTTGGGAAGAAGTATTATTACAACTGCGGCATTTCCATTTTAATTTCTTGTCCTTAAACATTCTTCGAAAATTTAGATTCGTAATGCCCATACGACCTATAAAATAATACCTGGATAACCGTTGTTCATAACGTGTCAGTCAGTTTTATAAAGACGCTTTGCAATTTTTATCATCACAGCAAATCGCACCGTTTCGAAATAACGTCGTTAACAAAAACGGAGCAGCTGCGCCATTTTCTGTCCGATATAAGATCCATTCTAATTCTCTTTTCTATGCCCCTCGTATTGAATACATTACAAATTTGTATGCAAACCTTTCATTGTAAATTTAGGTATAATTCAATATTTCAAACTGAAATATGGTTGTTGTCTTTTGTGGATAGAAGCGTGTTTATTATTATTTAGAAATCCACGTGTAAATTCAAATAATGAACAGAAGATTCTTTAAAAAATCAACGCAAATCAATGTGCACTCTTTTTTTCTTCTTCTTCTTAGGATACGTGCTTCATAATACAGGATTCTACCCAGCGGGCACTTTGAGTGCTCTGGCAGCTGCATGGAGTGCTCTTCTTTATTTCGAAGGCTTGAATTTGCAGAGACTAATCAGGGTAAGTGTAATTATTTCGAACATTTTAAAAGGCCTCTTCATGTTGAACAGCTGGTAATGACGAACCTGGGAACACTATTTTTAGTTGAGCATAAAAATGTATTTTCTTATTTATATGAAGATGAAATTTTTCTTCGTTATTCTCACCGAAAAGCTCTTAAATGTGCTGAAACAAACAAAAAGAATGGGTATAGGGGGTGCTGATGCTATATATATATATATATATATATATATATATATATATATATATATATATATATATATATATATATATATATATATAAATGCATTTGGACATGTGTGTTCGATAGATGCATGCATGCTCAAAACTATTACGGCAAGCAAGGGGGGGGGGGAGCTAAACGGTCTCCCCACGATACCAGTCAACCATCACCCGAAATCAGATATTCCTTGTTTTCTAGACTCACTATATTACCAGTTCAATTATTAAGCGGGCTCTCTCTTCAAGCATATTTAAGGAGGTGTGTTTGGTGTTCTACCACGATGTGAGAACAGAATTCTAAGATGGGATGAATCAGGTCTTATACAGAGCTTCAACTCCCAACTGTGTATGAAACGTAATTCGTTAACAGAAGAGGTGTATCGAATTAACACAAAATTTTTGGAGGATGAGAAGTTAATGATGGTTAATAAGAAAAACAAGAGAGATTAACTAAGAAACAGAAACTGCTTTTGACTGGATATGACTTGTCCGTTTTGCGAGTAACAAAAGTCAGAAAAAGTAAAGGGCGATCCTTCTTTCTTACGAGAAATAAGGCGTGACTCTTTTTTGTTTTGTTTTGTTATGGACCTTGAGGGATGAATGATTTGAGTGCCATAAGCCTTTTCCAATGAAAAAGAGGAAGGGAGTGCTGTTATCAGCAAAACTATGATGAAAGGATATCTGAGGTTAGTGTGTGTGTGCGAGAAAGAGAGAGAGATTTATGAAGAGAATAAAGAGAATGTAAAAACTTTTAGAACTTTCGGGTACTCTAGCGGAAACTGGCCGTCCTGTTGCAAAGAGAAAAGTCAGACCATAAAATTGTAGCTCGATTGCCCAAATGTAACGAGTGAATTTGAAACATCCGTTGGGTATGGGGGATATCATCCTAGAAATCTTGTCGGTTTAAACTGTTAAGAATTTTTCTTATGTGTTTTGACGAAAGATCAGGGGAGGCATGTAGAGGCTGATGGCTTACTTTAAGTGATGTTGCGAGAGTATCATCTACGAGTAAGAGAAGTGAAAGCACAGTGCAAGTGAGAGCGTACGTTTCGCCCGATAGCCATGACAAGGGACCAGAAGGTTCAACTGCGGTTCGATAAAAAGGCAAGTTTTCGTATTTGACGCTTTCTATTTGGATTTACTGAAGAGCTTCAATATATGCTGTTTCTCTGGTAGTAGTTGATTTATTTCTACCAGACATCCCTCTGCTTATTGGAAGCTTAATAAAGTTTAGTCTCTTAGAGCATGCTTTTATCTATTTTTTAAATCTTTTCTAAATCTATTTTTTACGCCTAAATGGCGTAAAAAATAGATTTAGAAAAATCTTGCATGGTACTATGTCATAGATTTGCAATATTTCATTGCGGGACTGGAAAAAATAGTATCTTAAATATATTACGGCAATTTATTTTTCATCTAAGTTGAGATACTACAAATATATGCTGTTTTTTTAATACTTTCTATATTATATTTTTGACTAGATTTTTATAAATTGAATGATATCTTTGGAAATTATCTGCGGACTAGGAGATTTATTCAAATTATGTTTTCAGTTTTAAGAGTGAATCTTTTAACAAGTAGTGATCTAATATCGACGGCATTATTTACTTCAAGAGGTTAGTTGTCATCGAGTGGCGTGTGTGTGTGTAATAAAAGTTTATTTATTCTTATTGCGGAATGGATATCTATTAAGATATTCGCATCCTTGACAGCTGCGATTTTAACTCATTTTTAACTCATTCCTATTAATGAGTTCAATGTTGGGGTGACAACAAATTATTTTATCAAGTAGAGTTGGACCTCTGCTTTTAAGACCAAATTGGTTCCTGGAAAACATCTTTAAGTCGAACCCTGAATTCGCATACGCTCAATGTCACGAAACGAAGTTACGTTCTTCAAAATACGGTTTCAATAGACACTGAAGTGGCGCTTAAATAGCGAAATCATGAAGAAGCCCATTTGTTTAAGAAGAAAAGCGAAAACGTTACAGGATTTGCTGTTTAGAGATTGAAATAAAAATAATCTGCGTGTATTTTCCCCCGTAGATGCATTTCGCTGTTGCATGTGGCTAAAGCTTTAAGTCCCTTTTCATTCAGCATTTCTGTTCTTTTATTCAAAACTGGGTCATTAGTTTCCACCGAATTTCAATCTTTTCACTGGTAGGAGAAAGATTAGGTTTTCCAATATTGTTTTCCCCGGTAGTTCCTTGCTCTGCACCTCTAGTAGGCTCCTTTTCATGCGCGTTCAGCAATTTATTTACATCTTCAGTAGTGACTCATAAAGTCAAGGGATTTGCTACAGTTGTTGCCTTTTTTAAAGAAGATTCAAACCTTCAAAGTGTTCAGTTAACTCTGAGTAGTTTCTTTGAAACTTCTTCACACTGGATTCGGCGAGTTCTCGGCACCTCTATCGCTTTTTATAGATAGCATTCAAGTTCTGAATTTTCGTCAAAACTCATGGATCGTTGGACAATCTTCCTTCCAATATGCCTTTTTTTATCCGGCGCAGAGAATCACAACGACGTTAAAAATGCAAAATAAATTTTGTAAAACTAAATTATTCGTTTAAAAAAAAAAAAACTTGATTCAGTTATTAGAAATCATTCATGCTAGCTAAAGTATGCTATGCTCGCTGTTTGCTGTGGTCTGTCAGTCGGTAACCTGCTGTTTTAGGATACGCTTTCCGAACGCTTCGGATATGTGGTATGACATTGCATAACCCATAATAAGTTGTATAAAGGGGAGGATCTACTGGATTCTGAAACTATTGTCGAGTATCTGATGAGTTCATTCACCATAAACTTCGCACATTTTTCACTCACATGAATTTTATTTTATTTTTTTTTAGGTCACTTAGCTGTCTTAATAAAAGAATCGGAGAGAAATGGGGTTAATTAAACGAATATTTCTTCCCCCTTCTTTTTACCTTATTGCAATTCTTTTAACACTCCGTCGCGGAATTTAATTAAATCCACTTGCGTAAAATGCTGTTAAAATGCTTTGTAACTTTAGTTTGTGATGTAATTAATTGCTATCTTCGGAAACGTGACGAAATGATGGCATAAACAAACACGTGGAGTGGGCAATTTAGATAGTTCAAGTACTGCGCTGTATTTTGGCGCGCAAGTTGGCGCGCAAAGGGAGGAGAATAAACTCGTGGCTAGGAGGCCTGTGGTTACGAGACAGCCATAGTTCAAAGGAGAACTGATGATCAGAATATTCAAAGACCTATGGATTTATCTGAAAATATTAATTTCTTTCAAATGGCATAAGATCATCAGAAGGTAAGCTAGAAGATATAATTTTTGTGGAACGGAATAACAGCGGCTGAAGTTTGGAGAAAGCAAGTTCCAGCGTGAGATTTATCTGTTGTGGGTCTATTATAACCCTGCCTTTGTTCTTATCAATGAATGAAACGAGGAGACGGAACATTTTATCTCCAGCAGAAACGAGTTTCCTCTAAGCAGTGTTCCTTGTGGTGGTGTGTTTAACATAATAGTGAAGACAAGAAGAAAACGGTTCGATTCAATTCTAAACTGAATATGCAATGAAGGAACTGCAGGGCAGACCGTTTATTCGAATGTATTTTGTCTTCATGGTTAACTTTTTGGAGGGAAGTAAAACTTTGAGATTTATTTGTCAACGCACATCCGACTTCAGTTACTGAAGTCGGATGTGCTTTTTATTTTGTAAGGAGTGCGAACTATTTTATTACAGCGAGAAGATCCTGATTGGAACCGATCGTATTAAAATATAATAATCTTAGAGAAGATTGATAAGGGAACCTGTTTCGTTTTCTGTTGGATTTAATTTTAAATTCCGAAAGGAAATTTCAAGCGGGTGAGTGTGTGAGAGAAAGGCATCTCTTACAATTTTCTTAATGTAAATAATTGATTGTATAGTTATTTAATTAAACTGGTTTTTTTTTTTTTTGTATTACATTTTCGCTTGTCTTATTTTAGAGATAAGTGAATGTGAAACATTATTGGTTTTAATGTTTTGATTAAAACTGATATTGCTTTTAAAGGTAGATGAGCATATTGGAAAGAAACGAGAGAGAGAGAGAGAGAGAGAGAGAGAGAGATTTAAACGCTACTCTTGCTACGAACCTAACCTAACCTGGAGATAGCTGATGTGGTTTTTAATAGGTGCGGGAAATTAGACGCACGTGAAGCAGTGGACAAAATAATTTACTCCTTTTCTTTTTAACTATATGCTCTCTCACGTTTCATTAAAGTGTTTGGCTTCCTTAAGTTGTATTCATTCAAAATTCTCTCTCTCTCTCTCTCTCTCTTTGTTGAAATCTCAATGTACAATAATATCCCGCATTCACACCACATTTTAGTGGAAAAATGTAGTACTTTCTCAAAAAAAATCCAAAAAAACAAAAAACACTTCCCCATACGTAAGCGAAGGTTTCTGTGGGTAAGCAGTTCTGGAGATAATTTTCGGTATTGAGACCACATGTTTATTAAACAATAAAAAATAAAAGACAAACATGTCATATGTTGATAAGAACTGCTTCACAAGAAAATTTAAAGAAGCTGCGAAAATGCTTAGAATCCCTACGCAATGGAATAAAAAATCAAGGCTTGATTTTACATCAAGTCTGGTCTGCCTTCATCAAAATTTAACTGCCTCGGACCTCGACAGAACGTGACAACAACTGGAATTGTTCCAACAAGCATACAGTAACGAACGTATCATTTTGTATTCGGGTTCTCAATTAATGAACAGTTAAAAAAGACATCTAATTGACTATTTAATTTGGTTGTTGTGTTCAACTTTTATACACCATTACCCCTGATGATGGAAGTCCTACGACGAACGAAACTTCTCGTTTTTTTACTCTTTTATTTTTTATGGATTAATAAGCATGTGGTCTCAATATCGAAAACAATCTCCAAAACTTTCCCATTTCTACCCGACACTATTCTCGACAAGAAACTTCGCGTTCTTTCGTCCTCCTTTTTCAAGTGTTGCAGTGTTAATATTCTTATAATTATCTCAACAATTTAACATTTTTCCCCTTTTATTTGTAACTTGCTGGTTTTCTTTATACATTACAATCTTTCAAAAAGATTGAACATCAGATATTTCTTAACAGCATAAAAAGCTAAGTTTACATACCGTGTGAATTAACAATTTCTTGGATAATATACATATTAGATATCACCTTTTCGATTTTTTTTTTTAAATTTCCAATCACTTTGCTTTTTTCATAGAATGCATTTTGATGAGGTACCGGGAATTTTCTTAAAGGCATAATAACTTATTTAAATATACTTCAGAATGATATGAATATACTGTTATAGGCATATTCATATCACTATGAAGTAAATGTTTTCGAAATTAAATATAATTTCCCTGAGGTAACTGAAACATTCCAAGAGACGGTAAACTGCATGCTGTTACGTTTGGATTTTTTTTTACACTGAATACCGCTGGCCAACAAAGTAAACGTTTTGTAGCTCAAATTATTTTAGGTGGCTGATACATTTACAGGTGCTGAATCCAAATCGTAAATCCTCCTCGCTCCGTTCCCCTCAAAAAAAAAAAAAACTTTTTTTTTCAATTCATTTTTTAATTTTTTTTAAATGTCTGTGACAGTGAGAGTTATCGAATCCCTGTTTGTTTATTTTATTCTTATGTCACATTTAAAGGTTAGGAAATGTAAAATGCAACTGCTTTTCTCGCGTGTATTTCATTCATTCGCAACTCGTCACTCAGTGACGCAATAATCACCCACGAGTAGGAAAAGTTGCATTTCACGATTTTGAGTGTGGAATAAAATTAAAGGCGAGCTGATCGTTAGAAAGTTAAATTGTCATTGGATTCCAGGAAAAAGCCGAAATACGACTTTTGGCTGGATAATTTCGAGAGGCTAAAAAGATCACGTAACAAGTTCCTTTGGTTTAAGGAACGTGTTCCGTGTTACGCGTAACTCGTAGACCTTATTCTGAACTATGCTGGCTTTCGAAATCATATCCGACGGAATAGGGTGATTAATGCTTACTTCCGGTAGTATTCTGTGTCTCTAGGAGACTACGGGAATGATGATTAACTACCCTATTTTCCTCTGGCTGTTTTGCGAGATTTTTAAAAAAAGAAACTGACTTTCAGAAGACAAAACCTCCGTTTTTGAGGGACAACTGCGTTTGAAAAATCCCGATGAAGGTTCTTGAAACAACCACACTGCATTATCCAACCTTCAGTGCATCTTATGGCGCTAACGTTCGATAGGTTTACAACTTTTTTAGAAAAATCTCGTCTAATACAAAAGGAATTAATCGATCCTCTTCGAAATGTGAATTTATCAAAATAGCAATTGAACTGTTTGGATGTTCTCTTCAGCAATGTGCACCTTATTAGCTTCAGAAATGAAAACTTTCTTTTTATGAGAACACAAAAGTAGGTCTCGTGAAAAACGTTATTAAAAATTGGACAATGATGGGCTTGCATTTCAGTATCTTCCCCAGAGATTTCTAAAATTTGTGCATGACAGTTGAGGAAATAGTAAAAGAAAAGTAAGGAAATATTAAAACAGGAAGCCTCCAGAACTCAGTCCGTAACGATGGGAACTTTCAAATGGAAAGACTTACATTTGAATCCCGTTCTAGGAAGCGAAAAAATCTTTATAAAAAAAGCTTTTCAGCCAATGGTTAGATTGTTGGTGTCATACAGATATGGAAAGCTTCTCGGTCTCGAAACTTGATCTTCATCCCTCAAGACAAAACGGACCTGAGAAATAACTGAGACGCGCATTACACACTATGCTGATGATGAAAGAGCATCACTTAAGTTTAGTTTATACGAAGCCAATTAAATGAGCATGACGTTACCTTATCCTTAAAGTGAAGTCAAAGCGAGACTCAAAGATGAAGAACTTCTTTCTGCAACGAATGGCAATCGGAATGAACGATTTCGCCAGAATATCATATTGCGAAAGAGCAGTGACATCAGAAAACGGAATGCTGGTGTGATGGCAGACTGCTGTTGGATTCTTGAAAACAAACCATGCGAAACTGCCTTCAAGCGGTAGAACTTACAAGTACCTCGTATAAGTACCTGTCGTAAGCACGTTCTCTAAACGAAGTACTTATAAGCAAATGTGTACATTTTCGATTACTATTTTCTTCTTCATTATAAATATAGTAAGATAAGCAAACACTTGCGTTTCTGTTTACATTAATATGTATAAAACAACTAAGTGATGCTTTTTTTTTATCAACAAACCTAAATTCTATCAAATTTTATGCGCAATTGCATGATTCGAATCGTATTGTGAGCATGAATTCTTGGCAATGCGAGGAGAGGAACTTCACCCCATCAGAGACTACCATCCTATTTATTGAAGGCCTGATACGACGTCAAACCGTTATCATATTAGGGCTCGGAACAGAATTTCCAAATCACCTTACCTTTAGCCACACCCACATGCTACTATTATAGGCTTACAGTGTACGATAGGGTTAACCATTATGTTATACACGGGATTCGTATTTTTTAAAAAATAGCATTATTTAGCGAAATTTGTGGTTTGGCATACTTCATAACAAAGTCTCTCAACTGCTGAAAAAGCGCGTTCCGCTTTTAAAAGGGAATCTACCTGTTCTGGTTACAAAACCCTTGTTGACCAGTGTAATCAGAACTTTTGCATAGGCAATGGCTTATTTGGATTATCTGTAAACACATACTTAAGATGATATCTTTGTTATGTACTTAAATTATTTCCTATGTTTGTCTCATGCAGTCGTTTTTTCCATATATGTTACTAGCGCTATTCGCAAGCGAGTTCATATTGCGGAGTCTTGTATATAAGAGTCCACATGCTATCGTAATTAGCAGAATGATAATTAGAACTGAAGTCGATGCGGCTGCGACAGCAACCGTGGGCAGGCAGAGGGAACTGTCGAACGTCACGTTATCTGGAAAAGAAGTGCAATAATGTTAAGTAAACATGCAGAACTTAAACAATAAACAAAATTTTAGATGCAGAGCTGAAAGTTTTAATTCGTTGGTTCTTCATATTCACGATATCGTAAATCTAAATGTTAGATGGTTATTTTATCTCGTGAACAAAAACATGATCCAGATGGAATTCACGGCATTCATTATTTTGAAAAGCTGTCGATACAAATCACTACCATAAGACTGATTTTGAATTTCCCTGGAATGTATTGGATGTGAGTAAAACACTTTTCAAGATGTACACCATTCCTGCTATAATTGTGTGAAATTTAGGTGAAATAATTTAGGTGAAAGTAGTAAAATCATCTCAAAAGGGATAATCGCATTTTATTAATTCTTATAACCGCGAGTCCTGCGTCTGCGTGTGATGACGGCACAGCGATAGTTTAGAGCCAAATCAGTAACTGGTTACCAGGAAATTTTCTTGTCATTCCGGTTGAAATCATGGCCATGGAGAAGAAGAAACCAATTAGACATGATTGTTGGTTCATCTAATGTGTGAAAGATGAAGATCTTATTTGTGTTTCCAGAGCGGATATTTCTGAATACGCGTAAAGTAATTGGCTGAGATCTGGATAAAGAATGATTCTGCTTGTTACTGAACTCTTACAATTGAATGGACATCACCGGAAATTTTCAGGCTTTTTTTGGGGGGGGGGGGGATTTTTAGAACACATGTAAATGAAATTTCTATTCCTTTTCTGCACACAACAATATGAAATACATAATAAAGCAACATAAAGGAGTATTTCTCAAGATTTCACTACTTCGAAAAGAACAATTATTATTATTATTATTATTATTATTATTATTATTATTATTATTAAAGAGAGACCTCTAGGCAGTCAGGGACTCATCAAGGGAGGCCACATACTACACACACACACACACGCGCGCCAGCTATCATACTTACTCTGGAATTCATTCAAGCTGCTTGCACTCACAACATCCAATGGCAATACATTCTAATCACGCACCACCCTCTAAGAGAAAAATCTAGCCCTCACCTCCTTAGCAGCCTTCATTCTCAGCTTCCAAATGTACATAACAAGGATGCCTTCTTGTCTTTTACCCGCTCATCATAAATTGAAAAATTCCATCAATTGAAATCCTGTATGAACCTTTCAGAAGTTTGTAAGTCTCAATCATATCACCCCCCTCTGTCTCCTGTTTGCTAGTGAGTGAATCTACAAATTCTCAATCTGCCTCCATAATCAGTATTCCATAATCCTGGTATAATTTTCACACTCTCCTTTGCACTTTCTCTAAAATATCAGAATCACAACGGAGACCATACCTGCGCACAATACTCCAAGTGAGTTCTTATCAAGTCCTTGTAAAGAGGCAAAAATGACATCCTTATCTTTATATGTGAACGTTCGTTTCAGAATTGCAACAATCTTTTGAGTTGTTTTTGCAATCTTTGCCACCTGGGCCCTGAACTTCAACTTCCTATCTACTAACACTCCAAGATTCCTAGCCTCATCAGTTTCTTCACGCATCATCCCACCAATATAATGCGACATTGGAAGGTGATCACGCCGAAGTAAATGACTTTACATTTACTGCCATTGAACTGACACCATTTTCCCATGCCCAAAATTTCAGCCTATTGAAATCATTCTTCAAGTACTATATATCAGCAGCATTCTTGATTACCCTACCTATCTTTGCATCATCATCAGCAAATAACTGTATGTCGCTTGCCAAATCCTTCCCAATATCATTAATGTACAGATTGAATAACAGTGGACCAAGCACTGATCCTTGTGATACACCACTTGTTACCTTAAATCTTGAAGACTCCCCCGTATACCACTTTTTGATATCTGTCAGTCAGATATCAAAAAGTGGTATACGGGGCAGCAGTCTGTTATGTTGTATTCTGTTAAAAGCATTAGCAAAATCCAAAAGTATCATGGTGTATCCTTTCCCCTTGTCTAGTTCAATGTTAACTTATAGAGTGTGAGCAAGTTGTGTATCCTTCCCTTATTAAACCCATGCTGCTCATTGCAAAGTAGAGATTCACTGTCAACCAATTTCTGAATGCAAACCCTAACAAAGTTTTCCAAAATATTCACCACCACTCCTGAGATACTAATTGGTAGATAGTTCGATACATCGGTCACTTATGCAATGGAATTACCATGCATTCCTTCCATTCCTGTGGAATCTTCCCTCTTCTGAGACTCATATTAAACATCCTGGTAAAAGGAATGGCCAGTTAAGCTGAACACTCTTTTAGAAGACGTGCTAATATCCCATCAGTCCTTATTGCTGAATTCTTATTCAATTTGTGCAAGAGCTCCAATACCTCGTCCTCACACACCTGCGTTTCTTCATTCAGTGAAGAGGTAGCAGTGAACTCAATGTTTCATGCACCAGGTTGAAAGCTTTTTAACAAAATGGGCACTCATTAGCTGAACAACTACTTCTGCGTGTGTAACCCTTATGCAATCTGCATTTAGAAGAATTATTCTTTTATATTCATTCTTTCTTTTACTTGCAGCGTATTGATAGAATTCTCAAATCTGTCTTTAACACGCAGAGCCAGTTTCGCTTCATACTCAAAATTTGCTTTCTGTACAACAGTTGTGACTATTCTAGCCTGCTGCTTATAACGTTCGTAACTGACGTCATCCTTATGCACACAGTATTCCTTCCACATCTTCCTTTTCTTAAGAATCTCTTGTTTAATCTGATTACACATCCATTTCATTCCTACCCTATTTATTCTCCGAACTCTCGGGACACATTCTGATATCGCATCATTTAAGTATTATTTAAATCAAGCATTGTTTAAATGCTTCCCATGCACTGTAGACATTCTTCCCATGCACTGTCGATATTCTTCCCATCCATCAACCGATCCCATTCCACTGAACTCAGTATACTCCTCAGTTGGTCATAATTTCCTGCTTTGTAGTTCAGCATGTAACATTTTTTAAATGAGTGACTTCCCAAGTGAGTACCACATGTGATCACTGTACCAACCGGAGGCAGAATATTATTATTATTATTATTATATCACACCTCCGGGGTATTCAAAGACTCATCGAGGGAGAGCGTCAACTCTACAATCTCAATACTCCACCAACCTTCATCATCTAACACCAGCACCATCTACCGCCGACTGCCACCACTAGTCCTTTCACTGACAATCACAAACATCCATGCCCACTGCGGGATTAGAACCCGCGGCCTTTTGGCTGGAAAGCGGATGCGCTAACCACTCGGCCAACCAGGCCGGCAAAATACTCCTCCCAGAAGATAAAAAATTGGACACTTTTTTCTCCTTCGGAATGCGATACAGTACTTTAGATTTGAGCACAGTGTCTGTATTTTTCTCTCCGTGTTATTATTATTTGACACCTCCAGGGAGTCCAAAGACTCATCGAGGGAGGGCACCTGCTCTACAACTCTGTCTCAAACCACTCAATCCACCAACTGACCGCAACTACACCAACGCCATCTACCGCCAACCACCGCCACTGGTATTTCCACAGACAACACAAAATCCATGCCCATAGCGGGATTCGAACCCGCGGCCTTTTGGCTGGAGAGCGGATACGCTAACCACCCATCCAACCAGGCTGGCCAAGTGGTTAGCGTATAGCGTACGACGAATAGTTACGTCTTTAACTGAAACGCCCTCTGACACTATAATCAAATCTAATACTCTTTGATCTTGAGTTTCTTTTGTCACATGCTGCTTGAGGAAGTTTTCTTGCAACAATAAATGCTCAATAAATGCATTTTCATTCTTCTCATGAGATTTACTGCTACCCAATCAATATTTAGATAAAGTCTCCCATTATGATTACTCTTTTCGCGCTCACCTTTTCTATTTGGTTATGCATTTCTTCATCACCAGCAACCGATCCACTGGGTCTATAACAGCACTCCACTATGTGATTGATCTTGTTAGATTCCACCTCACACCAGATGGCTTCAAACTCACTGCCACATGAAATATTGTTAGTAGTGGTAGTAATATAATCATAGGTCTCGGCTCTAACTGCATTCAAGTCACCCGATATCATTAGCCGCTCGCGCTCTCCTCTCCTATCTCCTCTATCCTTCCTAAAAATACTGTACCCTTGACACTCGATACCAGTTATTATAAAATGAGGAAATCATTGCTGCGAATAAGCTGATTCCGGGTGCTCTCACAATTGCCTTACGCTGTAATTTCTGAAGTGTACTACAAAATTTTCATAAAATCTCTCAGAGTTTCATTTTAATTCCTTTCTTCCCATCGTTGAATGCCAACAAAAATATACAGGGAGTTTCATTATTATTATTTAAGCGACCCACTAACTGAGGCTTTACAGAAATAAAAAAAAAAAGCAAAAAACGTAGTTGTCAGATTTCACTGGACCGAAGGTGAAGCCAGTGCAGAGCGGACTTAGTATAGAGAGAGTTTTGCCACAGCAAAATACATATGAATAGACTCACGTTTTAAAACCTGCCAAACATGTGTCATTAACGAGAAAATGAAAAAATAAATGTCACTAAGGATAAACGACATCAGGATGCTCATCCGTAGTTACTGCGAAATCCAACATCTCGACAATAGGAAGGAACTCTCAGTGAGGTGGCAAAACAACTGCGAATTAGTCATTTTTTCACAACACATTTCATTCCTATAAAGCTTTTGCAAGGTAGTTCCGAAACATCATGGACGAGCAGAAGTAAAAACCATTTGGACATTTTTGACTGCTGATATCGTGACGGTGATGCCACCACGGGTTGTGTTGCAGTTTGGCAGTACCAGTGCGGTCCTCTTCCAGTAAGAAGTGTCACACTGGGGAAACAATCAGCAATGTGGTACTCCTTACAAAAACTTTGCACACTTCTGAGCGGGTCCGAGAAACAGTTCAAAGTGGCTAATGAACATCGTCAGCAGATGTCATTTGAAATCCAAGCAGGATGTCATAATTCAGAAGCATTCTGTGGACGGTGGATGAATGCGACACAAAGCTTTTCTCCCCTTTTCAACACGGCATTCTTTCATTCCAAATATCTTCTTTGTCGTCAAATTTATTCTTCTCCCCTCGACTTTTTGTTCATCCGCCTACTTGAGGCGGTAGGTTTGGTAACCTCTGGTGTGTGGGATTACATAAAGAAAAGATCGAGCTATATTTTGGCACTATTTCCATGGAGAGAATTTGAATAGACTAATGCACAGTAGCGTCAGATTGATGCGCACTACTTTGGTAGTTTCAATAGTTAAAGCTCTGGTATTAAGATATTCGTTAATGGGATTCTTTTCCTCTATTCTATAGCTCCAGTCGTTTCGTTAGAGCTGCATTCATTCAGGGATTGAATAGTACGAATGTAGGTGAAGTTTTCTTTGGACACACGCTGATCAACATACAGTATAAAGGTAACACTCCAGGTGGGTTATGTGTAAACTACATAAGACAGTACATATGGTAAGTAATCAGCTGCAGCTCCTCGTCTGTTCATTCGTTTCTCACGGGAACGTGCTACACCTCAGTCATGTTTGCGCACGCAGAGTATTACTTAACAGAATTTGAAATCCGTTTTGATAAATGACTCTCAGAAATATAGAGAGCTTAATTTCAGAGAAAAATTAAAATCTGATTAAAGAAAAATAAGTTAAAATGGCCAAATTATTATTTATACGTTAAAAGTGTGCTGTTGTTGGAAATCTTTTTCAATTGAAAATGTCACAAATATCTTCGGATATGGGGGAAAAAATCAGCTAACGCCTTCTATTCTCTTATAGGGAGTAGACGAGGCCGTTTAGCCCTATCTAACCTTTAGAGACTGAGTGAGCAGTTCAGTCTCCACCGGTAGCCAATCAGAGATGGCTATCACTAATTTAAGCAGCCTGTAGTGAAGGGTAGGCTCAACAAGGGCCGCCATCTCGTAGGCCCTAACAAATATTTTTAATGTCTGAAATAGTGGGTTCTACAGTTCATTTTCTTGACATATTCACTTCCACGAATTATCCGAAAATATTTGTGACATCCATGATATAGTAGTGATTGACGCTAATAATTTTAAGTGTTGCCACTAAATTTTTTGTTATTGTTTTTTAGTGTTTTATATTAAATAATCTCGTCATAGATCCTATTAAAAAAAATGATTAAGCTTCTCCACATCATTTGGAGAATTAAAGTATTTAACTGATAATTTCACTTATTTATGAAAAGAGGCTTTTATTCCAAACTAATTACTCCATTTAATATTTTTATTTTAAAAAAGATCGGTACATGAGTCTTTTGACTCCTGGAGACACCGTTATAATAATAATAATAATAATAACATAACCTCCCCCCCCCACACACACGCACCTTCTCTATGAAATATCACAGGAGGCATATGCGCACATAAATGCATCCGCATGTAACTCAAACTCGCCACTCTATTATAAATATAAATTGTGATGCATACTTCTTGAACGTTCGGTATCTCTGGTAATATGAACAAGCATCGGAAGGCTAGCACTGGGAAGTTCAATTCAACTGAAACACTGATGTTATTCGCAATCAATGAATACACGTCGGTACTCATTGATCGTGCAAAGCTAATTTTTCACACTTCTCGAATCACAGGCGACCCGCTGCTGCGCTTGAAAACAGTGAAAATAATTTCTGCGGTGTACAAACGCATCTTGCTGGCACCTTACTTGGTGCAGCATAAATAAAAGAAGATTCGGATTGCTCTTGTTTCGAATAATAGTTAGCAGACCCTGATTATTATTGATAATGGATGTGCTTACCGGTAGTGCAGCTATTTCAAATAAATATGCTTGCTTTTAGGTCATGATCAATGTAACAGAACACGTGCGGTTTACTCATCGGATATCAACTAGAAGAACCGATATACACTGCAGATGATAAGAATTCACTCATATGAAATGTTCTCAATCAAGATAATATTCTTTCAAGGTGCGTCGACCTCTTTTAATAGAAAAAGTATCAATTGAAAACCTGAAGCGACAAAAATTCAAGTTACTGGCTTTTCAGATTTTATTCTTGAGAACCCTCGAGATAAGTGGGGCCGCTGTTATCTCTGATTAGTTTATTTGAAGGGAGAACCTAAAAAAACAAACCTTTTGAGGGTTTGGGGAGGATTTTTCCTCTCAGTGGTGGGAGAAAATGTATCTGCAGTATGCTAATTCATTCGAGGTATTTATCTCGAACTGTATGGCGCCTGTCTGCTTATAAAGGAGCTGCAGTAGCTTCATAAAACCTCACTAGGGGACAATAAAAGTAACTACCTAATTGGCTGTAAGGATGAAATGCAGCAATTAATTCATACATCGTGTCCATGTCATTGCACCCGAATGTTATATTTCAGCTTCAACGGCCACTTTGTATCATTGAATTGTATGCTTGCTAAAAGCGAGGAAGAAAGGAAACGACTTCAAATAGAGAAAGTAACTGTAAATTTAAACACGCTGAAGATTCAATGACGTGCCTTGAAATAATAAATGCAGGTGATCAATAGCACTCGATATTAATTGCCATCAAACAAGTGAGAACTTTTGTATGAATTAAATACTTCATACCCAGAACCTGCCTAATAACTGAACAGATGTAAATGAACGCTGCAAAGGTAAATCGCAGCAATAGCACAGCAGAATACTTTGACGTATTGTCTATGACCTATAATCTATATAACCTACCTACTGCAATCAACAGCGCATTACTGAACTATCACAGCTTCTTGTATAGATTACAGGCACTACCAAATATCTACACAGCAGCATTCATTAAAAATAAACCTGCAGATCATTATTTCCGGCCATAAAGCGGCACAATACGAAAACAGAATCCTTGAAATGATCTGATTCTGAAAAACAGCACAAAAAATAATAAGCGGCAACAGTTAACCAAGAAGTAATAATAAAAACTACGACGAGAAACGAATGGCATTAGCAGATTCAGTGGATATTTGGTGCTCAAACTAAAAACTCATAGTAGAGAAAATACAGTATGTCAGAAATCTCAAAAAATAAATTCAAAATATGTAGACAAGCAAGCCAAAATCCTTGGATAACACAAAAACAATTTCAGATCTACAAAGAAAGAATACTCCAGGAGTACGGTGGGGGAGGAGTGGGGGAGTGGTCGACTATACTGCATGTACCTCGTCTATTCCCGGTAGGATCATTGTTAGCAGGTCCAAGGACTTGCTTGCTTGTAGACAAAACCAGATAACAACAACAACATGAGGCCACGAACCTGTCCTGCCAAGTAGCAACAGCTTATTCTGTGGCTGAGGTGCAATAGTGTGAGGAATGTTGGCTTGGCACACGTTAGCTCCACTGATACTAGCGCTGACCATTGCCTGAATGCCACAGCCTGTCTTAACATTGTCGCTGATCATGTTCACCCATTCATAGCTGCAGTTTTCCCTCTGCAAATGAGTACTTCTGACAAGACAATGCACCATGCGGCAAAGCATATAGTGGTTCATGATCCTTGAACCACTTTGAAGTGGTTCAAGGAACATGACAGCGAGATTCCTTACTTCAATAGCCAGCTCGTCCTCACCTCAACACAATAGAGCCAATCTGGGATGAGGCGGAACTAGCAGATCATAGCAGCAACGTGCCGCCATCCAGTCTCCGACAGTTGGACTTGGCTGTTGTGGCAACATGGACAAAAATCCGTTTTAGACACTTAGTTGAATTAATGCCACAGAGAATACAGGCCATTCTTAAGGGATGAGGGAGTCCCAGTCGTTATTAAATGCTCTTCCTAATAAGGCATAAATTTAAAAATGCTGTGAATATCATCGGATGGTTGCTTGTCATTAAACTGAAATGCGAATGTAAAAAATTATAAACTTTTTGGGAAATACCAAGCACTTCTAGATCTAATTTATTGGCTCTAAGTGAATTTTATAATAATCACAATGAAATGGAAATTACTATATCAGTTATTGGGGCAATATGTCTTTCGAATTTAGTGAGACGTAAAGAGAAACAAACGGCTCACTTGGGCCAAATATAAACTGTAGTGAGGGAAATATCAATTAGCCGAACTCTCATACCAAATTGATAGCAGTGTTAGCTTGAAGAATCATACCTAAAACTTGAAGCTATTTGACATTAAAACCAGGTACAATCGTTAAATAATCATGAACCAAATCTGAAAATTTTTTCAACGTTTGAAATCCCGCAATTTCGTCTTTGCAAGAAATCAATGAAATTCCATATTACTATTATGTGACACTCCAAGGATTCATCGTGGGAACGTGCTCTATTCAACTCAACTCCATTACTTACTACTTAAACCTCCATATAGACAGAGTGTTTCAGAATGCCCATTACAAGCATCAAGGATATGTAGGGGGAGAGGGTCAGGTTAGTCATCAGATTTCGATTAGCAACCCATCTCCCCAAATGCGCCGTTGCAGTGATAGGTCGAAAAAAAACGTTTTTTGTGTGCACATCACAAAGAACGTAAACATCAGACACAGGATAAATAATTATGTAAATGTTTATGAAATGTTAATTTCATAAACATTTGCAAAAGATGCAACTACTAACTTTACAGAATGCATTACACCTGCGTTGCAAGTTCTCTTTTAAACATGCCTGGCATGGTTTGGATCTCGCCCGCTGCAGTCAGTATCTTTACCAACAAATCTTCTACCCACTCCACAGGGGTTTCATACATTCATGTGGCATTCACAAAGTCCAATGAAGTCCGGTGAACGTGCAGGCCAAGTCACTGGGCCACCTCTGCCAATCCATTGTCGGATGACAAGTGAAAAGTGCGGTGGCGCACCGTCCAGCTGAAACCAGGTGTTGCCTTAATGTGTAATGGCGCATCTTCCGACAATTGCAAGAACGTCCAGTACATGGGGCAGTTCAGGCAGGGTGGATGAAGATACGGTCCAATCAATTGATCATCACTTGTTCTGGAATCCATGGCGATGAGTAACTTGAGTGTTGGCCCTGTACCAAATGTATGTTTTGGCAGTTCCACATGCCTTCTCTAGTGAATACAGCTTCGTTGTGAAGAGCACCGGTTCTAGAAATCGAGGTTCTTCTACAGGATTGCGATGGAGTTGGATGATGTGGGAAACGCCGTGGAGTACAACTGATGGTTAGTCCTCCCATTACATTGCGCTTCACCATACATTAACATCATGTTGGTATAGTCAGCATTCGTGTAATTTGCCATTGTGCAGTAATGTGATGTGCGACACTGCATTATCATCACTAGGGAGGGAATTTTTATGATTTTAACACGAACCCATCCTCAGGAGTGATTCACTGTAAAGGCCTCCACCAAAACAAGTCAGTTTGTTTGCTAATCACCTGTTTGTTTTAGTTGAATTCATAATAAAATTACGTAAGCATCCTTTCCCTAATCACCCCCCCCCTCGATGTTAATGGCCTAATCCATACTAGTGGCTGAACTCATGTTAGTACAGACCCGGAAATTTTTCGACTTGTACCATTTCAACGGCGAGTTTGGGGACATGGGTTGCTAATCAAATACCTGATCTACCCTGACACTCCCTTACAAACCCTACAATTGTAATGGGTATTCTGAAACACACAACATGTCGACTTACTAAGCCATTCGCCAATTATAACTTGTGTTTGTAAAATTTGTCTGTTTTCTGGAAGATTTGTCTGTATGAGCGAGAGAAAAGTTTTCGGGAGAGAAAAAATTCTGCCACCTCCGTAAATGCCAATTTAAAGATTCCTCTTCTCACCAGAGGAATCGAACTTGGGTCCTTTCTTGTCGAAAGGTGCACTCACCCATCGTTCGTTCAATTGCGCTGCGGAGGCGTTTGATCAATTTTTTTATTTTCGTTAAATTAATTTCTTGCGTGACATTGTACTTTCTTTCATTCTTACCTGATTTATATTGACCTTGATTGTTGTTGTTGTCGGGAAGAACTTCTAAAGCTTGAAATAAACTGAGATTTTCAGAAACGATTCTTCCCTGTGGACTCGGAGAATTAAAAGTGGCCAAAGATCTCTTCGAAAGAGTTTTCCAATGGCACAGCTGAGCCTATTGAAATAAATAAATGAATAAACAAACAATATTTAAAATTATTTTTTTAAATTTTGGATGATATAAATTTTTTAAGATCTTTGAATTTTTTTAATGAAATGTTTAACATTTCATTAAAACATTTCATTTTAACAGGACCTGATCTAGTTTACAAGGAAAGATTCTTAATCAAGACTGTTTTCGGAAATTTTCTTAGTAGGCCTCTGGAACGGGATAGGAAGGCTGTATTTAAATCCATAAGCACAAGCCGGAACGCCCTCTCATATGCTTTTTATGGACAGAGTGAGCTAAATCCGCCTTCTTTCCTCTTCTTCTTCTTCTTCTTCTTCTTTTCAGCCATTTTCTGTCCACTGCTGGTCGAAGGCCTCCTCCAGTTATTTCCACCTTTCTCTGTTCTTGGCAATGGTTGACCAATTTTCCCCAACAAATTTTGACAATTCATCACCCCACCTTCTTTTAGGACGTCCTCGCCTCGTTTCCCTTCTTTAGGAATCCAGTTCGTTACTATGGTGGTCCATCGCTCATCTTCTCTTCTGGATAGATATCTGGCTTCTTATCCAGATGTTTGGCTTCTTATCTTTTAATGTGATGCCTAGCATCATCCTCTCCATATTTCATTGAGTTGTTGTTAATTTATTTGCGTGTGCTTTTGTTAGCGACCAGGTTTCACAACCATACAGAGGTGGCCCGTCAAGTTTTAAGTGGGGGTGCTGCCTATACAAAAAATTTAAAAAAAATTCTTTTTATCCTAATCAGTAACCAATTTATTAATAAATAAATTATTAATTATTAATTATTACTTATTAATTAATAATCTCCTTTTCTAATATATATTAATTATTAATTATAAATTTATTATTAATTAATAAATCTACACATTCATAAAATCTGTAGATTTTAATACAGATATTAATCTGTAGATTAATTAATAAATCTACAGTTTTATTTATTAATAAATTGGTTACTAATTAGGAAAAAATGAATTTTTTTAAAATTATTTTGTATGGGCAGCATCCCCACTTAAAACTTTACAGGCCGCCACTGCAACCATATGAAACGACTGGAAATATGCACTGGTTAAATATCTTCCTTTTTAAACAGAGTCGGACATTATTCTTTTCTGAATGCACTCCAGGCAAGTTGAACTTCCTATTTATTTCCTTTTCGAGTCCACAGTTTAGATCAATGGGATGACCTAAGTATGTATATGAAGAGACTCTTTCCAAGAAATTGTTTTCTATTATTATGTTTTTTGGTGTTACAAAATTATTAAACATGATTTTAGTTTTTTCTGTGTTTATTTTTAGACCGACTTTTCTGCTTTCATGATATAGGTCTTCTATCATTATATTAAAGTCTTCTGGAGTGTTTGCAAAAATTATGATATCATCTGCATATCTTAGGTGTGTTAAGTTTCTGTTATTAATTTTTATACCAAGGTTTGTCCAGTTTATATTATTAAATATTTCTTGAAGGACTGCTGTAAAGATTTTGAGTGATAGAGAGAGCCTCCTTGTCGGACACATTTTTCAGTTGATATTTTATTGCTACTCGTTGTGAAGTTCGATTGTTGCTGTTACAGTGAGGTATATTGCCTGGAGGAGGTCCATATATTCTCCAGGAACTCCTTCCTGATTCTGGAGTTCTTTAATTATTGCATTAGTTTTGATGGAATCGAATGCTTTTTCTTAATCAATAAAGGCTAAACAGAGAGGAAATTGGTTTTCTTCTGCTTTTCTATTATTATTTGTTTTACTGCATGAATATGATCAGCTGTGTTGAAGCCTTTACGGAATCCTGCTTGTTCTGCTGGTTGATTTGAGCCTAGAAGAGGTGTTAACCTGTTTGTTATTACTTTTGTGAGAATTTTGTACAGATTGGAGAGAATACTAATTGGTCTATCTGTAGTTCTTTACTTCTTTGTCCCGTTTTTAAATAACAGTACCAGAGTAGCATTTTTACAGTTTTCTGGTATCTTCCCCTCTTCTAGGCATAGATTTAGTAAGTTTGTGACATGGTGAATTATATTGTTTCGTCCCTATTTAATTAATTCTATGTGAATTAGGTCTTCATTTTCCATTTGTTTTAATGCTTGTTTTATTTCATCTGAAGTGAATGGGGGGAGGAATTTCATATGTGATGGAGAAGAGTTATTTATATTTGATTCACATATTGAAGGATCACTACAGAATTCTTTATAAAATTTTTCTAGCCTGTTTAGAATTTGTTCTTGGTTCCTTATTGTAGTTCCATTCTTGTCTTTTATTTCAGTTATTTGATGTTTGCCAATTGGTAAATGTTTTCTTAGTATTTTCGTATTTTTATTGTTTTCAATTGTTTCTTTAACTTTAGGAAATACTAACAGATCGAAGATGTTAGGGAGCATTCAAGGAGATTGCCCTCTTTTGTAAGATTATTTCAGGGTTTGAAAAAATCATTCTAGAATCTCGCCGCTGGTCTGAGTTCGTATACTTCTGTGCATTTTATCGATGCCAATTTTTAACTGGCATCGAATTTTATATCTATTCTTTGTGTTGTACTCGTTGTTTTTTAAGCTTTCTATAACATGATCTAGTTTTCTGATTAAGTCGTTTTATATTTGTGAAATAGCTGTAAATTCTGATTCAACATTTTCTTTACATCCTTCTATTTTGCTCAACTTGTATCCATAAATAATTTTAGATTATATATCATTATTGTACAAAGACTCAAATGAACAAGACTATGTCAAATCTTTGTGACAAAACATTAAGTAAATAACTAAAATTCATAAGAACGAAAAGCGAAACCTGAACCGAAACACAGCGAGTGAAAATCAAACTAGGACATAAAAATAATAATAACAGCGATGATACAGTGTTGGAAGTCATCATCCCGTTTAAAGTAGGTGAAACGTTTTGGTTTCTTTGCATTTTTTCCCGTTTTCTTTTCTTTTCTTTTTTTTTTAATCTGGATTTTTTAAAATGATCAGTCCAAATATGGAATATTACTCATCACAACAACGAGCTGTAATCTACGCCAGAAACAAATATTTAGTTGCTGGGATGCAAAGTCAGTGTGGTCTGAGCAGTTTGTGTCCTTCGATTACGATGTAAATTGCACAGACTATTCGGCCTTTGGTTGCCCGATTTGACGAATCATTTTCAACTTACAGATGTTCTGCTCAACTGGATAGCTTAGTCATATACACTATTGCAGATCGACTGGGATATTTATCCTTATAAGATAGATTTCAGTGATTCTACCTTAAGATGTGCCGAAGCACGTCCTACATACTCTTAAACGTTGATGTCTAAATCGAATCGTTTTCATAAAGTGTAGTGATACAGGAAATTCTATTTGATCTAAGTGGCTTCGTTAATAAGCAGAATCGCAGTGCTGAGGGAGCAGAAAAACTCAGAAAAATTCGTCAAAGATGACACGAACTCAGAAAAGTCACGGTTTAGTGTAGCGGCTGAAAATGTCTGGGCGTACTTTTGCGAAGATGGACAAAGAATATGGCGATCACTAAAGAGCAATGATTCGAAAATTTTAGATAAGAGTCGGAGTTGTCAGTTGTAGCACTACTCAAGAAACGATAATTCTGAGAGCGAATTTTTCAATCCACATAATTCCCAAATATGCACATTGTGGTTAATCTGCACACTTTTCTAATGTTACAGTCCACGAGCGAAATGTTTACCTAAATGAACGAGCAACCATGGAAGTATGAAAGTTAACATCCCAGCCGAAATAGTCAATCTGTCGTTTGAAACATTCAGCAGTATCGTTAAAATGCGACAGAAAAAGCTACAGTTTGCCTGCGCAGTGATTGGTCATCATTTTATTCTTCTTCTCACGATGGTCATACATTTCTCTGCTAAGAGCTGTGCGTTACTTGGGCTTTAGCGGAGCCAAATAATCGAAAAATGGCTTTTTGATGATCTCACTTTCATTGCTAAAACTGAACACAGGAAGCATTCGATCCAAAGTTCTCATTTCCCAGATTGGCCAAGCACCACACCCCCGTGAAATAAGAAAGAAATAATAAATAAATAAAGCAGATTCAGTGCTTTACGGAATCTGTTTATTTCCTCCATTTTTTCTCTCAAGGTTCACTTCCTTCAATGATTATTTTACCTGTTAGCTCACTCCTCCATTTTCAACGGGATTTGTTCGTCATTCCTATGGTCTTGAGTTGTTTAGTTAATTTTGTTTTGAGTTCACTGTTATAACATATTTAATTGTCATAACATTGAAATTGAAATTGAAAAATGTGAATATCTTCGTATTTCACGGGGAGAAGGGAGTAATTATGTTCAGGAGTCACAGGATTTAGGAACAGAACTTAATTGTTAGTCTCATATGAAAGAATGTATTTTCCCTTAACGTGGTTGGCGGGGTAACGATGATACTTTACAGGAATTATTATTATTACAGAACAAGGCGGTTCCCGTTGCATTCCATGTCCAGTAGCATTCCACTGCATTCCACTGTATATGTTTTGAGGCCGTCTCACTCACCTCTAATTGAAAAGCCTGATAAAGGTTCTTGGCATCATAGACGGGATTTGAACCCACTTCTTTCGAACCGTAGGACTCTGTCAAAACCAACTGAGCTATGGAAGCCAAATCTGGAAGAATAAAAACAAATAAAAGGAATACATTTAAGAATATTTGAAGACGTTGTTTAAAGAAAACGTCATTACAACTCAAGACCATAGTAATGACGAACTAATCCCGTTGAAAATGGAGGAGTGAGCTAACAGGTACACATACCGGACACTGATTTAGAAACCTTTATATGCCGTAAATGTCACTTACGCAGCGGGCATGCAAAATACTTGGTCGTGCGTCACCACGTGTTCTAGGCAACTATTTAAGATCGCTGCTGGTGTTTTGTAATCGTGAGTAGTATTGTAGGTGCTCGTCCTGCTGGAGACAAGATTTTCATAACGGCAGAACTGACTAGTTTCTCAAAAGGAGAGACATGGGTGTTTGATCAGTGGAAAAACAACAACCCACATTGCTTGTCTAAGAGTCATAACTGTGTTCCTAAGATAGTCTGTCAGAAATGAGATCGCAATAATCTGAGAAGGATTGTATGGACAAACAGAACTTCGCAACCATTGACCGAAGCATTTAATGAAGGCTGTTCCCGACACATATTCCTCCGAATTATGCGCAGAGAATTGAAGAGGATAAGTCGCCCGACGAGTCGCGGCACGCCTTGTTCACGATAGGCAGAGAGTTTGGCGGAAGTCCCATGAAGCAATGAACCCAGTTCCCTTGTAAAAACTCAAGGTTCTGGAGGTGATGTCATAGTGTGAGAGCATGTTCTGTTGGTACGGAACGGGTCACCTGATATTGCTGGAAGGTCAGGTATCTTCCAAGGAATATCTGAACATTGTTACCAGTCAAGTCAATCATGTAATGTTGATTTTTTATGGATGAGGTCTTGGTTGTTTCAGGGATGACAACGCTGCTGTCCATCGGGCAAAAATTGTTCAGCAGTGGTTCGGCAAGCCTAATAATGACTTCCACCATCTTTTCTGGCCACCACAAAGCCCGAACCCCCACTGTTAGAAAAATATATGTTAGAAAAAGAGATTCGGGAGCAAAGTCCTCTTAAAATCTAAGCAGTTAAAGGACTATCTGGTGAACACGTGATATGTTGTAGACGTAGATGCAATCCAACACCTTGTGGAATCTACGCCAAACCTCATACGTGTTAAATTCGGGCTAACGGAAGTCGAACGCAGTATTAAATAAGTTTTTGTGGAAAAACTTATTTAATACTGTGAAAGTTACTGTGAAAAAAGAGCAGAAAATACGAAAGGTACACAAATATAGTGCACAGATAACAAGAACTGAAAACGAAACAGTTAACACTTTTAAATAAAAGCAGGATTACACACATTAGAGAAACTTGTAAAGGTTTCGAGAGCGAAAAGAATAAAGGAAAAATCATATAGAAAGAATGTAAGATAACAGTGAAAAATGGAGCCTGGATATCTGGGAAGATGAGGGATGTTCCTGAAACAGTCACACAAATAGCAGTATTAAAAGTGAAAAAAAAATAGAAGAAAACAAATAGTACATGTACAAATAATCTTAGATTAGGTGTTTGGTTTTTTAAACAAATAATAATAAATTGAATTATTGTATGATATACTAAATCCTCAGTGCAAGCGCGGATCATGTGTGCTGATTATATGTTATGATCTGCGGTTGTACCGCCGATTTAGTGTCCTATGAGATAAATCGAAAGTCAGAAATAATTCAAATACATCACAATATTCACATTTGAAACCATCTTTATCACTTACTGGACAGCCTCCGTGACACATGTGGACATCACATTCCAAGTATAATGCCGGACTACTTGTAAATCGGAAAGCCTTGAAATATGCGTACAGAGCTACGTGGTGAGGTCCTCCAAAATTTCTTATTCCACGAAACGGAGTGATGAGTTTATCCTTCATTGCGCACCTGAATTCAGTAAGGGGAGTTCATTTTGATAAATGATTATTTGAAAAGGTTTATATAACTAAAGTAATACTTGAAAATTTTGGCGTTATTACCTAGGTTTTGTTAATAGTAAAATTCTTTCATTTATTTCAGAAAGCAGAAAGCAGCATTGGAGAAGAAGTAATCCCGTAGAAAAGATTACAAGGAATGTATTTAAAGAAAGGAGATCCGAATGGCGTTCAAATGCAGCTAGTTCATAAACCTATGATGACACATGAATTCCAAGATACTACAGCCGTTGCAATCATGGAGGTTAAATTTCTTTTAGCCATGTTGAATATATGTTTCCTTGGTAGACAAACGAGGGTAATTTTGATAGGTTCATGAAGTTTCATTGATGACAAAATATTGAACAAAAAAGAACCAAAACGAATATGGAAATGCAAATCTTAAAAGTTAAACAGCAACGTTTGCAAAATATTTTTACATTATTAAGAGAATTCCATTTATGTATTTACTTTAATAAACAAATCCGATTGTTGCGAGACAGTTTATGTCAATAACATAAAACATGACCATCCCCGTATTATATGAATGACCTATCATAATCAGTGGAATATACACCTCCGAATCAAAAAATTAGAATAATGAAAGAAAATGTGTTGAGTGATTTGCAATTCTAATTTATTGCACAGAAAATAATTATTACCAAATATGAATTAGCATAATCTAAATCGAAGTACTTTGTAGAGTATATAACCATGTAAACACATAAAAATGTAATATAAATTATAAGAAAATTGTTATTTGAAAACATTCAGAAAATTAGAATAATTTTTAACCTGATTCAAAATATTAGTTCTTAACCTTTTCAAAGCCACGGAACACTTTTGATTATAAGACTAATTTGGGGAACACCAAAAGCATTAGGATCATAAAACTAACAGTAAGCATATGCATGGACTTGCCTTTTATAAAAATGGAACTTATTTTAATGCGATACTTGAGCTTGTTCGGCTTTTTGCAGGTTTCAGCGATATCTCTAATATGTGATATACTACCATCGTCTCTTTGTCTATATTAGTAAGTCTTTCACGCTTTTTAGTTTTTATGGGTTAATATTAGAAACCGAGCTCACATAAATATGATGTTGAAAACTGTAACAACATTTTCAGTGCTCTTGTGGAGAGAGCTGGTATTCGGAAATCTCAAATTCCCCAAGAGTTATTTCGGAGAATTTCATTTTTAGAGTTCGATCCGTTGACAAGGTAACTAATTGTTCTTCTTGTAACGAAAATTCACAACTGGATGTATTAACTGTGCCCAATGAATTTCGTATTCAGTCATAACTGTGTGTATTAAAGGAAGGAAAGTAACTTGAAATCTTTTCTTCCAATATTGTTAATTGTTCTGTTATCACGGAAATAATTCCCTCGACAGTTTTATCCAGAGTAGGCAATTACACTCAGGACTGTTTCAGGTGACATCCTTCACCGACGGAACACCGGTTAAGAAGCACTGTATTAGAATAATGCGGAAATAAATGCACAAAAATTACAGTTAAAGGGAAACAGCGTGATAGTTAGTACTTTGTTGCATTCCCTCTTAGCTTTTATGACCGTTCGTAAACGGTTCGGCATATTAATTTACCCGCGGTTCGGTCTTTTTTTAATCAAAACATTCCCATGTGGTCTGCAGACTAGAATAGAAACAAGTTCATTTTTGTCTCTTGGGGCAACTTCTTGAACACGTTTCTTCGAAATTCCCATAAATTCTCAATGGGGTTTAAATCTGGTGAGTTTGCGAGCCAAGGAATTACATTGATTTGCCTTTCTTTGAGCCATCTGGTAGTGGTCTTGTGAATGTCACAAGAAGCTGAATCATGCTGAAAAAGGAAATCAACATGACATAAATCGTCCGATGTCAGTAACATAAAGTGCTCAAAAATTTCTTGGTGCACTTTGGAAGTGACTCTTTCGCACACAATACACAGCCTACCTGACCCTCTGCAGTCATGGAAGCCCATACCATGATAGAGGTTGCAAATTTCACCGAACGCATTCTTCATCATGCATTCATGCATTCTTCATCAAATGCTTCTTGCCTATCCGTTGATTTAAAACCCAATTTGTGAATTCGTCTCAATGTCGTAGATTTAGACACATTCATACCTACTTCTTTCCATCTCCTGTGAAAATACTTTACACTTCGGAAGCGGATTTTTTCCCCTCTCCTCTCATCTCTGGATATAGTTATTACCTTTCGATCGCTATTGCAGCGATTATTTTGAAACCTCCGGTTATTCGAATACAGTCTCAGTGCTCTACTCACGCTTGCTAGAACATTTCACGCTTGCTAGAACAGGTGAGTTAGCCGATTTCATATGGAGGTAGCAAGCTTTTTTCTCCCGAAAACTCGGGTTTTTCATCCCGCATGCAGACAAATTGGCAATTCAGAACGCACGCAATTTACAGACAAAAAAATACTAGTTGTGGTGGTGGTGGGCGGTAGATGATGTTGATGGAGATGATTGGTAGTAGAGGTTCGGTGTAGTGGTGGAGACAGTTGTATGGTAGGTGTCCTCCCGCGATGAGTCTTCGGACTCCTTGGAGGTGTCACGAATAATAATAATAATAATAATAATAATAATAATAATAATAATAATAATAATAATAATAATAATAATTTCAGTTCCATAGCTATAAACTGTTGAGTACGGCCTTTTCGTGTAGAGACACCATACGAAAATTCTTAGCTGCCGATATGTCACTCGTTCGACCCAAAAGATTAACTGAAATCCACGCTTTTGCAACGATTCCTCACACGCGTGTCAGTCCCACAGCTACTGAACTATATGCTATTTCTATGCTTTCCTCAAAACCAATCAGAAAAGTCTGAGCTGAATGACTACTTACCAGTCGAGTGATTGCCCAACTGTTAAATTATTGATTTCTGATGCTATTTGGATGGGTAGAGCTGAATTAATGATGCACAGTTGTAATACGCTAAATGCTGTATGTGACTGATGTGTTACGATCTTTAAATGACACAAAGATGAAATAATGCATCTGAGCAGAAAAGGAATTATTTCCTCCCATTATATTATTATTATTTTTTTTTTTTTTGTGACTGAGCAAATACATGGATGATCCAGACGTTTTTGGAATTTATACCTGTATATTGCTTGTTTAATTTATGGTCTATCTTGCATGTTTTATATTTAATTTTATGGTGTGAAGTTTATATTTTTAATGATTATAAGTAGAAAAATCGGAATTCCATGGTAATCTCAGGAATTCAAAGAGGTAATCATGGAGAAAGAAGGAAGCATATCGAAAGTTCCTAGCGAGTAAGTCCACAGATGCTCTGAAAGAACAGAGAAAAATCTAGGAAAGCGATATCAAAAAAGCCGAACAGAATGTCATAGGAGAATATTGATAAGAACACAGGAGATAAATACGAAGTTAGGAAATGTGTTATTGAGAATTATTGAAGGAAATAAAATAATATAATCTATACTATATTTTACAGTATATTAGAAAATATAGCTTACAATATTAAGATATACACTGTATACCAATAATTGTTCAGACACCCCTGTTATTTGAAGTTATGGAACATTCCAGGTTTGTTGATAACATAAAAACCGCAGTAAAGATAGTAGGAAACAATATTTCATCGTAGTAGTTGAATACAAGTGGTATGGCAACACAACGGTAACTCAGTGACTTCAAGAGAGTTGTCATCGTGGACTGTCACATTGGTGGCATGTCCATACGTGCCATTGCCGCTCAACTAGAGCATCCAAAATTAAAAGATTGGTGATATTATCAACAAACAGAGACGTTCTGTCATCACTAGTGCAGGAAAACACCCAATTCGGCAGCCGAAAATGACTGACAGGGACAGGAGGATGTTAAAACGGGTGGCAGGCAACAACCGGCTAATCGGCACTGACCATCCGTGCAAACTCGTCCTTGCACCATGCCAGACGAGTTGTCTTGTTCTTTGTTGTGATGTCCTCAGCAAAACTCTGAATCTGAAGAGGGGAAACCCCATAAACATGCCCCGAACGAGTAGAGAGCAAATTGGCAATCCATGAACAAAGGGTGGTGGGCAGACCGCCCGCCACCTTTTGAGCAGATGGCAATTTGCAGAGAAGTCTTCGATGCCTAACTATGAAACGTCTTAGCAAATGTCAACTTCAACAGCACAAGTTTCTCCAAACCTTCCATAAGACGTTTTCAGATCAGGTATTTCAGATAGGCAAGAAAAAATGCACTGACTGGCGGAATCTATACTATCAAGTAATCATTGGTTACTTGATAGTTTTTCAGCTGTTGAAAAAAAAGCGACTGTTGTTTTTCTGTGTTGTTTTAGACAGCATTGATCTGAAAAAAGAAAGTCGATAATTTGATTGGTGGATGAAACATCGCTTGTGTTTTTGAATCTGCTCTATATGAGCTTTCTTCTTTGTTGCGGGGCGGATGTCGACTGAATATAATACAGCGCAAGATGATAAAGAACAGACGTTAGTTCAGAAGTAGATCTCGGCACATTTGTCGGAATGCTATTAGTACAAATAGTCTCTTTAGTATTCCGTGTTTTTCAATATTCGAGGTAAAGTTGAAGGCGATTTGTCTTGATCATCTAGGGAAGAGCTTGATAAAAAATGTCGGGAAGAAATTGCGACTAGAAGATACGACTACCCCTGATACTTGAACTGAGTTTTCTGCATTTAATCTTTTCAAACTCCCATAAGCCAGGTAATGATTGTTTTGCACGCGTTGCAGGCAGGCTATGAATGAAGCTTGGGTTATTGTCTGAAGAGTATTTTATTTTTCCCTCGACGTAAACTTCCTGGGAACGATACTTTGGAGAATGCTTGGAGAGAAGATTTTGAACAGTTGGGAATGAAGTATGTATCCTTATACCAAGATACCAAGAACTTTTGCCAGGATAGCAAGAACCTGGTATCCTGGCAAAAGGATACCAGGTAAGTTATTCCATTAGAGGTGGAATGAGGATCTGAATTACCAAGAGGAGAGGTCACCTCCGTTTATCTGGAAAGAGAACTTCTGAAGAAAAGACCCACAGTGTTGGATGAGTGGAGAATTGTAATGTATCCTATTGGTAGATGAACAGTTTGAGTTCATTGTTCATAAGCAAATACCTCAGATTTCCTTCCGACTGATGATTAAAGTCATACCTAATAACGAGGCAAAGAACTCTTGGAGTATTTAACCAAATGAAGTATTCAATTTGATTTCACGAAATCAGTGGCTTCCTTTTAGGCTTTAGAAGGAGAACTTGCAAAAAGGCAGGAGGAGTGACGTCCGTCTGAAACTAAATGTTCAAGACATCCATCTCCTTCTACAAGCAAAACGGCTATATATTACTCCAAGTTCAAAAACAAGACTTGTGCAGAAGTTCTCTACTATGATGAGAGCGAGATGGACTGTATGAAGTCACAAATGAACTATTTCGAACAACATGGAATAGCCGTAATCTTAGGGATTATTAACAATAACTCCGGAAGCTTTGGATAAAATATCGTGCGCTGAATGAACGCTTTCTTAATTCTCAGCTTACTACTACACTTGTCTTGATATGCAAGCTATAAACAAATCCCTTCGAGTGAAATAAGAAGTCTCCCTTTTGATTCATAATGCTTTATATTCTGAATGGTACGTTACAATTACTGATAAGTCTGCTTCAACTTTCGCTCGTAATTCCCAGTTTTTCATATGGTTTACAATGATCGGAATTCCAACAGAAGTAAATGAGACTATTTTTAATTGTGCACGTTCTCGGCAGTTTTTTCTTACTCTGCAAGATGAAACCCTAGTTTTCAGGAGTGAAAACCCCGTCAAATTTAATGCATTTTCCCTAAGTCGAATTCAGGTCTTTCCAACCCAATGGCAACAATGAAACGTTTTCTTCTTGATTGCACTATGAAGACGCTTACGCACGCACGCATTCGCTCACACCCACACGCGCACACACGCGCGCGCGCGTGCTCACTCACTCACTCACTCACTCATTCTGTGCCCATTAAATAGCGAGACAAAATCCATATAAAAGGAAGAGTAACTACAGGAAGTTGAATCACTTATTTATTTCAATATAATTTCCCCTGGACTTAACTTTACATCGTACAAATTTTCGAACATCAACTCACTCAAATAGCGTCTGCGCGAGAATTGTGAGGCTGCCACAACGTACGATCGCTTCATTTAGTCAAAAGACACGCTGTCTTATAATGGCTATCTTACAAGTAGTTTAAGGCTATCAGAAAGAGTCCACTCGCTCGGCAGTTTCAAGGATAAAATGGACTGGGAAGAAATATCTTAATGTTTTACTGAGAAATGTCGCATGGAGGGGATATGTACCATGACGAACACGGTTTCAGAAAGCGTACGTGTGCATATTTTAAGGAAGTCGCCTAAGGAGACAAGAGAATATATTTTCAGATGAGGGCATTTGTCGGTGACGAGATGCCAGACAGTGCACTATCTCGCTTTCAGGATTCTTTTCTTGAGAGTGACAAAATAGAAGATACCGTCAGTAGCGCCATGAATGCTGAGACTTGCAGAACCTTTTTTGGCGGTTCTTATGTCGTCGATTATCGTCGTGTATACAGCACGATAAATGCAGTATATCAGGTGTTATTGACAAGTTCGTCTGAGCGGTAGCACTTTGTCAGTGTTCAAACACTCTAAGATTAATTGCTGCCAGAAGTTCCTTTCTGGTTACTTTCTTTTCATCTCATTTGAATAAATGAGATGAAAAGAAAGAAATAGAATATTTAAGTGTTTTATTTCTATTTATACGGTACCTTTTGGCTACGTGCCAAAATTGCCGCTGTAATACGTTCCAAATTATCCCTGGTTCTAAATTTCGAAACGAAAGGCATTGCTGAAATAAACAACCTGTAAATAATCCTATTTACATGTAAGGTAAATAATGTAATGAAAATGTAAATAATCCTATCGGAATATTTTAATAATAATAAAGTACTGTTAAAGTCTTCCTAATTACTCACCCGCTTATATCTAACAACTGTAATCGTCTTTTGGCTCCGTTGTGTGCATAACAGCTACTGACGGACACGTCGAAATCAGCTGCAAAATGAAAATGTAATCAGTGAATTACAATGACGCGTGAATTACAATGAATCGATTTAGTGATCGATTGATTACTGGATAAATCAGCAGGTTTGAGCAGAAATTATCCTAACTTGCATTAATATCGGTATGCCTGTCAGCGTACCGTACGTACATTTCTATGTTGCGTAATGGCTACATAAATGAAGGAACGAAACGAAACATGGCAAAATCACAAAGGGCTTTGACTACACTGCTTCGAAAGAAGTCATTAGACCATATATGTAGTATAAGGACCTTAGTATGAGGAAAAAATAGTACACAGTATGAGGCGAAAAAAACAACAACCATGACGCCCACCTTAATAAGATGTAGGACCTCCTTTCGCTGAGATGGCTGCAGCAATCCTACATTGCATAGTTTCAACACGCGTACACTAGCGATCAATGGGAATTTTGGACCTTTTCCCTATAGGCATGTAATGATTTCTTGGACTATTGTGGGAAGGACGTCCCTTGATCTCACCGGACCCTTCAGTTCATCCCACAGATGTTCAATACGGTTGACATCAGGGCTCTGTTGAGGCTAGTCAAGTGTGGTGACGTCATGTTCACAAACCACGCAGTTACAGTAGCAGCCTTATGACAAGGTGATCGATTGACTATGTGATCGACTGAAAGAGGCATTACCGTAGCATTGCAGGTAGGAAGGACAATGCAGTGCAAGGAAGCATTGCATTGTCCAAAAATTTAGATACCTCTTGGAGTTAAATGTTAACGGCACTGCAAACAGAGATTGAAAGCCAAACTAGGGAAACAGAACCATACCATCGCAGCGCCACTTCCGAATTTCCTAGTTGGGGTTATGCACTCTGGTAAGAAATGTTCACAGGGCATCCCCCACACCCACTCCTGTCCACTCGGTAGAGGTGTAGCGTGATTCATCGCTCCATAATACAGCTTTCCAAGCTTCCATATCTCACTGTACACGTTCTTGGCCACTGAAGAAACTGCATGTTAATTCGGGTAATGTGGCGCTTGCATATTGTGGTCCTACTATGGAAACTCCTGTTGTGAACCTCGATTCTGAATGATTTTGTGAAGATTTGTATTCCAGTAGATGCCCAGAACTCCACATTCAACGTATTGGTTATAGAATGGCTGCGGATAGCATTGCATTTGACTCTGTGCGCTTCCATCTCAGTATGGTGTCACTGATTGTTGAGCTGGGATGGTCCAGTTTGTCAACAATTTGTTGAACAGACAGGACTTCAACATGACATCCAGTCACAACACTTCTTTCGAAATCCGCAGCCATTTCACCTGGACACAGTTGTACTGGCTCGAGAGCATCATATCCCTCCAATTTATTCCGGCTATAAACACGTGACTAATTACATGGCTTGATGCGCCTTGTTCATAGGGATGTCCGTTGACCTCTTTCTAAGCAGCGTATGTTGAATATCTGATTATTCCTATGGTATATACTAATTTTTCAATCGGATTATCTTGACACAATAACAATCATAATAACAATAAAATAGCTCCACGAGAAATATTGCCTTCTAGGAGTGACGACTGCAAGTAAGATATATAATTTGTGAAGTCTGATGTGTTTCATCTTTTAATATTTAAGCAGTCAGGAAACATTTGTAACAAAGATTTTCTAATAGAAAGTTTGAGACATTTCTAGTAGCAATTCCGATAGCCATAGCATTACGTGTAATGCGCAAAGCTCGATCCACTTTTTCTGTCGGTACCAGCCGATTCACAAAATAGGTATGTTCCAGTTGGATTCGTTATGTCCGTCGATCCCTAGGCCACGTTACTTCAGAAACTTCAGCTATACGAATTTTTTTACATCCCATCTCTCCACGACTTGACGGTTCTCCAAAATATACACAAGACTGACGTTCCCTTAAAACCAATCTTGGACGGCATCAGCTCTCCGACTTATTTTTTATTTAAACATTTATCCGGTCTTTTAGGACTTCACATCACATCCTCAGACTCTTAGAACAAGAATTCAGCTCATTTCATTCAGACACTGTCTAATATTGACATATCATCTTCTGATATCCTTGCATGTCTTGACATCGTGGTTCTCTTCACTAATGTTCGGATGGATGATATGTTAGATCTTGGTGGAGATCTTTTTCCATCGGCTGTAATCCAACTGTTTGAACACTGCTTCCGATCCAATTTCTTTCTGTGGAATGCATTTTACACGCAACAATTTGGTCTTGCAATGGGCAGCCTTTTATCGCCTTCGTGAAGAATTTTGAAAAACTGCTTTCAGCAGAAACTTCTTTGAAACCAGCTCTTTGGTAAACATAACGTTGATGATGATATCATCACTTGGAAACATGACCTCCCTGGTCTACAACTCGTTCTTCATTCTCTGCACCCTTTAAACTTGCAGTTAATTTTACATTGCAACTAGAAAAGGATAGTAAACTCTCATTCCAGGATATCATCATCATAAGGTCATAACCTCAGAGCGATTTTAGAGCCCGTTCAAACCGAACGCAGTCTCGTTAGGTCTCATAAGAACATCGTTCCTCCTTTTCCAAACACCGAACACTAAGCAGAATATAGAATACCATGTTCATGTGGCCTAACCTACGTAGATCAGAGGAAGTCATGGATGGTGAGAAAGAAAGCACATGTTGGAAATGTTGAACATAAAAGAAAGTCTAGTATGGCCAAGCATACCTCAACCACTAAGTATACAGTAAACAGCTCACCCGAGGTACGAATATACTATTGGTTTATTTAAACCTTTCATGGGTGATAGTCACATGAGCTAAATAAATAAAAACTGGAATATTTCTACCATTCTGTATTTAGAAGAAAACTTTTACTCAAGACTCATAAAAGAATCCCTTCTATTCAATGATCCATTCACATGGGTCTCTGAATAGAAATCAAGGACATAAATTAAATGACATCTAGAAATCTCCCAATAAATCTTTCAGCATCTCGGATTTCAATCAATTTTGCCAAAAGGCATCTTCATTCTTTTATGAATTCAGAAACAACTATGACCTTCAAAGAAGAAAATTTGAACTATGTTACCCATATGAGATAATGATATTTATACTTATACTGTTTTCACTTTCCATATGAATCAAGAGGGTCAACGGGTCCCCAACAGTTACAGGACCAGTGATACGGCTTCCTGCTGGACCAAATCCTCGCCGGACTTCCATGTAACACCGAGGTGGTGAGAGAGTAACAAGAAGAGGATTGGCTGTATTAATTCTGCAAAAAAAAAAAAAAAAGATCAAATGAACCTGTGCTAAAAATAATGAAATGCTAAATGTTGAAAAATATTAAATTAAAACAAACATGTTTTAATTTGAACTTTTTCCAAGATTTTAAAATGTTATTTTTTTTCTTTACCTATGAGATAATAATTAAAATGAAGCAAAGACCTAAAGTTTTTTGTCTTTGCGCCGAAAACTATTAAAAGAAAGAATAAAAACATCCATTATTGCTGTATAGCTAAGTAGCAAAATATTTGCAGTGGAATCTTAGCTTTCATGACAGAGAGCTTAAGGGGAATCTGATTAGAAGCACATAGTTGCTGTGGAATCTTCTACTTAAAAGACACGAACTCTGATCCGGAACTGGTAAGTTCGCCACTATATTCAATCACCTCCTTCCATTCTATATTGCGCGTTTCTCCAAAAGCTCATGTTCCAGTCATGGCAACCACATCGCTTCGCTTTGACAGGATCTGCAGATAAAGATCTATCAATTTATCAACAGTTTCTTAATTTGTTCTTTAATTTAACAATTTGTTTCTTAATTTATTCCATAAATTAAGAAACAAATGCAAAGAATCGCGATAGCTTGCGGGGTAAACGGAAGAAACATATTAAAGTCATTATGCAAAAAGTGTGTAAGAAAAGTTATGTAAAAAAAAACCTAACTTCAGGCAGTGAGGACAACAAACACCAAGAAGGAGTAGCACTTATATTAAAAACCAAAGGCTCCAAACTCTCTATTGTCCTACAATCCTATCTCACCAGGATAATTAAAGCAAGATTTAAAACATCAATCGGATCACTAACTATTATTCAAGTATACTCACCAACTTCGATATCATCAGAAGAAGACATTGAGAAGTTCTATATAGATTTGCAAAAAGCAGTACAGCAGACATCAAGTCAAGATCTCCTAATTGTAATGGGGGTGGGTGGGTGGGATGCTCTACGTAACCGTGTTGCTGCTCTCAACTAATTTAGGAGAGATTTGCAGGAGATATGGCTCTTATTGCTTCCTGAGCTCCTGGTCATCATTATAAAGAGTGTGAAACATTGTGAGCACTGTATTGCAGTGATGGGTGACCACATTCCTTAATGGAGCACTTTGACAATCTCATTTTGACCTCTTGTTTGTGACTTCATGCACCCATTTGTTACTGAATGAAACAATTTACAATTTTTGTGGGTATTTTGTTTTTCATATCTCATATCGTACTGCTTTTCCCTGAACTGCAAAAAAAATTATACAATTTTTGAGTTATCGGGATTTTTCTCTTTGTTCCTTAATTTATGTAAACCAGCATAGTTGACATTCAACTACAAGGAACCGCAACTACACGAATGCCATCTACCGCTCACCGCCACTACTAGTGTTTTCACAGACAATTACAAACATCCATGCCAGAACTCGAACTCGTACTCGAACCTGCAGCCTTTTGGCTGGAGAGCGGATACGCTAACCACCATGCCGACAATTACTTTCGTTTCTTTCCATTTTAACGTTTCGATAGCTTTCTTGTCAGATCTCCCCCAGTAGTCTGACTGTTGCCTGAAAAAGCTTAAATCATAACGAAACATTTACTGCTTTGTATATATATATATATATATATATATATATATATATATATATATATATATATATATATATATATATAATATATATATATATATATATATATAGAAAGTATTTTTACCTTGGGTAAAATTATGTTAAAGATACCAAGCAATTTTAAACTTGGTTTTACTCCATTTCCCAAGTAAGCAAACAGACAAAAAGTGAAGTTTGCGCCTGCAATTGATGCAAGTCTAACTGATCCTACAGATAGTGCAAGACCAGGGCAACTCGTGGTAAAGGTGGGGCAAGCTCCGATCACTAATCTTAATATTTACCCTTAATGCCAAAACACATCTCCAAGAAGGGGATGTATGATGTTTTGTATTAAAGGCAAGGGGCCACTACCCAGACCGGTTTCGACCTTTATTGAGGCCTCATCAGTGGGAGCCAGGCTAGAATACCAAGATTTAGTAATACAGAGCTTAAGTATTTTACCAAAACAAGTTACCATAAGGTGTTTTAACCTTATTAAATAAAAATCTCTGGAGGAGATGTAAATGTAGAAAGTATTTTTAATTAAAAATATATAATAATGTAGATGTAATAATAATAATGTAAATGTAGAAAGTATTTTTAATTAAAAATACTTTCTACATTTACATCTCCTCCAGAGATTTTTATTTAATAAGGTTAAAACACCTTATGGTAACTTGTTTTGGTAAAATACTTACAAGCTCTGTATTACTAAATCTTGGTATTCTAGCCTGGCTCCCACTGATGAGGCCTCAATAAAGGTCGAAACCGGTCTGGGTAGTGGCCCCTTGCCTTTAATACAAAACATCATACATCCCCTTCTTGGAGATGTGTTTTGGCATTAAGGGTAATATTAAGATTAGGGATCGGAGCTTGCCCCACCTTTACCACGAGTTTCCCTGGTCTTGCACTACCTGTAGGATCAGTTAGACTTGCATCAATTGCAGGCGCAAACTTGACTTTTTGTCTGTTTGCTTACTTGGGAAATGGAGTAAAACCAAGTTTAAAATTGCTTGGTATCTTTAACATATATATATATATATATATATATATATATATACACGAGTATTTATTGTCTTCTAAAATGTTTCTCCTGAACTTCATCATCATGTCTGCTATCTTCCCTGATCTCTGCCTTTTTTTTCCATGGTACAACCCCACCTACACATTATACAAAGTTAAATTTCTAAATGACAAAGTTCAAAACCTCACAGCCGTGATGAACGGATATCGTCTACCTACACTGCACAACTTCTCCGATGTTGCTGAAATCATATTATACCAGCATCAGGGAAAATTAAACTTTTTTTTTCTTTTTTCCCGAGCCAGTCGTGGCGTTATATCGGCTATGGAAATAAATGAGCAGGGACCGATGTTCCCACTTACACTTGCTTGGAAAATATCTGGATCGCAAATATTCTTCTCTACAAGTTTCAACTATACTACCTAGATATGACAGGAAGTGATACACTTATTATTTTTGCACTGCCATCAATCTTCGTAACATTCCTCTCAAATGCCTCACAATCCATATCCAGTTGCTTGCTATTACGTCTTCCTAAAGCAATATTCATAACGTTTGTGTTGCATTTCACACAGCGGCACCGGACTTTAATATACTCTTAATTCAAAGAATTAAAATAATTTTCTTTTCTCCTTCATTAGCATGTTCGCCACTCTCCAGTATATATTTCCGTAAGTAAAATATTTATGATTTTATTTCTCCTAAACATAACTGGTTAAATATTTAATTGTGATCACCCTAAAGCTTTTCACCCCTATATAAAACCCTTACATATTTTCTAGTTACTTTCTAACTTCGCAAACTTACTTCGACTATTCCAAATGCTCCGCTATGGCTCTTCCAAGCTATTCCTTGTCAGTGGACTAAGGCTATCTGCTGTGTACCCCTTTTCACTATTTATTTTTCCCCTCCTACAAAATAAATTATACCACGTTATAATGTTCATGATTCTTAATATTTGATATTCTAAGAGGGAATAAGAGTTGTTCTGCTCCTGTCAGCCACTAATGAATGATATTCATAAGTGGATCTGAGTAGCTGATGAATGTGAATGGCTGAGAATGCCATTCTCAGTTACTCATGTACTTACGGAAATATATAAGGAGAAAAGAAAGTGTATTTTCTTTGAATTTAAAGTACTAGAGAGCAGAGACCCCATCACTCGAATAGCATATCAAAGTCCGCGACACTAATCGCATTTGTTGGAACATTTCCGTATTTTCGGCATGATAACGATGTGTGATGATGAATTAAATGACACGTCACAATAATATACATAGCATTAATGTATTATGCTAGTTGACTAACAAAGCACCTAATCTAATATTTCGAGAGATATTTATTTTTAGACACTTTTGGTGTATCTAAAGGCTTAGGAATGAAGAGGTTAAGAGATTACTTTAGTCACAAAGACCAATTAAAATATGCAGCGATAATTTCACGTCTCAATTGTTATAGCTTTCATTAACATTATATATAACTCTGAAATTTTACTTCTTAAAACAAAAATTGTACATTTTCAGGAAAGGGGTACATTAGTGCCTAAGGCTCACTATGGACGAGATAGTCCGGAACTCTTGTTTTAGAGAACAAGCAAGACCACTTCAGGCCACAGTAAATCGGCGTTGCGGCAAGTGATATTTCATCCTTCCCCTAAAGAGATTTTCATACATCCCTCTCACAGGGGATCGGCCTTCATCTTCCACCTTAGGTCATAGACCAGTTGTAAAAATATTTATTGCAATCCTTCTTGCCACTGTTTTCTTGGTCTTCGAACAGCGGAATTCGATCTCCCAAATCATTGGGCTAGAAAGCAGAGACCCCACCGCTCGAATAGCGATGCCAAGTTATGTTGACGCTCGATATCGTGCGGAAATGAGAAGCTTTAAGATGGATTCCTCCGAGAAAGGAATGTATATGACTAAGAACTTAAGCAGTAGGTAAGAAGTGATCAGAAGTAAGTAATCGAAATGTAATTCATTCAGCTGCAAGACCATCGAAAAAAGACATTCGGTGCAGTTATTTTCTAATTGAATTATACTCACTCCACTCCGACCACAGGAAATGTTACTGTCCGTCGAAATTCGTATCCGTATTCACACGTGACCTGGAAGTGTTCATCCCATTCCTTTTCGATCATCGGACTGTACTGGACCGTAATGGTATTCCACATTAATTGATTTCTTTCTAGCTATAAGTGACAATAAGGAAAAGTGATCCATTGGATAATACCAATTTTCAACTGATTTCAATAATACTGTAAAGTATTTAGAACTTTTATATAGTATTGTATAAAATATTATATCAAAATAGTATTATGTTGAGCGCCTGTGTAGCTCAATGGAAGCGAAGAGTGCCGTCCACGGCGCTAGACCACAAAAAGAAAAAGCATCGTTAGTTCAATCGTAAGTTGTAGTCATCGACTACAGGTACTTTTACTACACCTTTTTCGACCGTTTACCAAGTTACTCGATCTCTCATACGGAAAAGA